>NC_035439.2:6677122-7277122 GCF_002127325.2 Helianthus annuus
GGATTACATAACTAAATTTAGTAAAGAATCTTTGGACATTCCCAACATGGATATGGCTACGGCTGTTGAAGCCTTCAAAATGGGACTGCTTAAGGATTCATTATTCTATGATGATCTTGTTATGACACCATGCAGGAATCTAGATGAAGTAAGGACTCGGGCACTCAGGTTCATCCGGCTAGAGGATGACAAGAGGATCCAGGAGAGACAAGTAGGATCCTCAAAACAGGAGAAGCAAGGATCCTCCTTCAAGAACAACAAATTCAAATCCTACCATAAAAATGAGAACCAGAATGTGCATGCTGTTGACCAAGAAGAGGATGATGAAGATTATCCTCCAATCTCAGAATACTGTTTTTCCGTTGATAATCATGAACTAATCCTTGCAATGCAGAATCTAGGTGAAAAAGCTAGGTGGCCCAGGAAGAATGATAAACCATCCGGGACTAAAGACAAGTCAAAATGGTGTGCATACCATGAGGATTTCGGGCACCTAACTGAAGAATGCATAGCTTTAAGAAAAGAAATTGGATATCTGTTAAGCAAGGGGCACCTAAAAGAATTGTTGGGAAGAAAAAAGCAAAGGACTCAGGATCCCTGAAAAGGCTCCAGCACCTCCGGCAAATGCACAAGTGATCAACTTTATTTCCGGAGGATCAGACATCTGTGGTACATCCTTCTCGGCGGCCAAAAGGCATGCAAAGGAGTCAAAAATGGATAATGGAGAAAGACCTATTAGGACATCAAGTGTCTCAGAGGGGAAGAGGATAACGTTTGATGAGGATGATCGCATTAACATTCAGGATCCTCATCATGATAGTTTGATTATTACTCTCCTTATCTCTAACCATTTTGTCCGCAGGATCCTTATCGATGGAGGAAGCTCAGTGAACATTATCCAGCTTGATGTCCTGAAGAAAATGGGTATTCCAGAATCAGACATCACACCAAGATCCTCCGTGCTTGTAGGATTCAGTGGAGAAACGAAGAGAACTCTGGGGGACATCAAACTCCCAATCTACGTGGAAGGATTACATAATTATCAGAAATTTTGTGTTATTGACTGTCTATCTTGTTGCAATGTTATCCTTGGCATGCCTTGGATACATGATATGAAAGCAGTCCCATCCACCTACCATCAATGTGTGAAGCTCCCTAGCCCATGGGGAATAATCAAGATCGACAGTGATCAGCAGGAGGCTAAGGATTGTTATACCTCATCCATGAAGCCAACCTCGAAGCCAAGGGAGCAATAGCAATTACAGTATCCTCCGAGGAATGTCTTGGAGGCAAGGGAACAAGATGTGGACGAAATCCTCTTGGATCCTAGTGATCCTGAATCAAAAATCTATATCGGAACAGGGATCCTTGGCAAGATGAAAGAAAACTTAATATCCTTCCTCAAAAGAAGAAAATCTACCTTTGCTTGGAAACATGAAGATATGACAGGTATATCTAAGGATATTATTACTCACAAACTTGGCATTGACAGGTCTATCAAACCAATCCATCAAAAAAGGAGGAAGTTTGCACCAGAAAGGAATGCCATTATCCAAGAAGAAGTAGAGAGACTACTTCGAGCAGGTATGATCAGAGAGGTAAAGTATCCAAAATGGTTAGCCAATGTGGTCGTTGTCCAAAAGAAAAACGGAAAGTGGAGGGTATGTGTCGATTTCACTGATCTGAATAAGGCATGTCCCAAGGATCCTTTCCCATTACCCCACATTGACTCCATGGTGGTTGCAACAGCGGGGCATGAACTGTTGACCTTTATGGATGCATCATCTGGATTCCAACAAATTCAGATGGAACCATCTGACCAAGAGGATACAGCCTTTATGACCCCAACAGGTTTGTATTGTTATATTGCCATGCCTTTTGGATTAAGAAATGCAGGTGCAACATATCAAAGGCTGGTGAATATGATGTTCAAAGATCAAATTGGACAAACTATGGAAGTATACATAGATGATATGGTAGTCAAATCAAAGAAAGCTGAGGATCACTTAAGGGATTTGGAAGAAGCATTTGATATCCTTGATAATTATAACATGAAGCTTAATCCTTCAAAATGCCACTTTGGCGTTAAGGCAGGTAAATTCCTTGGATATATGGTAACTCAGAGAGGTATTGAAGCAAGTCCGGAGCAAATTAAAGCACTAGTGAACATCAAGTCCCCTGCCAACGCTAAGGATGTGCAAAGGCTAACAGGCAGGATAGCAGCTCTGAACAGGTTCATATCAAAATCCTCAGAAAAATGTAAAGAATTTTACGATATCCTAAGGAAGAACAAGAAGTTTGAATGGACTGAGAAACATGAGAATGCTTTACAAGCCCTTAAAGAATATATGTCCTCAGCACCAGCATTATCAAAGCCCGAAAAAGGAGATGTGTTATCCTTATATTTGGCGGTATCCTCAACCGCTGTAAGCGCTGTCCTTGTTAAGGATCATGAAGGTACACAATATCCTATCTACTACGTAAGTAAGAGTTTACTTGATGCCGAATCCAGGTACTCACACCTCGAAAAGCTTATTCTTGCATTAATCATGGCATCAACTAAGTTAAGGCATTATTTTGAAACCCATACTATTGTTGTTAAAACTAACTTTCCAATTAAGAATGTCCTCAGGAAACCAGAGATGTCAGGAAGAATGGCTAAGTGGGCAGTAAAGCTTAGTGCCCATGATATAAGATATGAGCCAAGAACAGCCATTAAATCCCAAGCATTAGCTGATTTTGTGGCTGATTTCAGTAGTGATCTACAAAAAGAAGCAGAATTGGAAGTCCAGCAGCTGGATGAAACCAAGGATCCTTGGATACTACACACCGATGGATCCTCAAATGTCAAGGGCACAGGGCTCGGGATACTACTAAAATCGCCACAGGGGGACATAATACCCCACTCCATAGCCTGTGAGTTCCAAGCAACTAACAATGAGGCTGAATATGAAGCCTTAATTGCTGGCTTACAAATTGCTAAGGATATGGGGGTAAAGTATCTTAAAGTATATGTAGACTCATTATTGATCACCAATCACTTTAATGGATCCTATGCTGTTAAAGGTGAAAAACTAACCAAATATTTAGAGATAGTCAAGGAATTGGCACTCTCTTTTGTCTCTTTCAGCTTAACACAGGTACCAAGGGAGGATAACACGGAAGCTGATGCATTGGCCAACTTAGGATCATCCTTAAAAATTCCAGAAGACATAAGTATCCCTATCATCCATATCCTGGCTCCTGCTATTGAAAATCAAGTGGCCATGGAAATAGAAGAGGATACTGCAGTAATCCCTAGTGAAGAAGCTCAATCTTATGCAGGATCATGGGTCTCACCAATCATGAGATACTTGCAACACGGGGAGATTCCGATGGGAGAAAATCCTAGAGCTTTCAGGATTAAGGTATCTCAATTTACAATCTTAAATAATGTACTATATAAACGATCCCTTGCAGGACCATATTTAAGATGTATTGAGGATCCTGAAATTGAAGAAGTGTTGAGAGACTTCCACGAAGGAGATTGTGGAAACCACACTGGGGGCAGGGCATTGTTCTCAAGGATCCTTAGAACAGGATACTACTGGCCAACCATGAAAAGGGACGCTGTAGAATATGCTAGGAAATGTGATCCTTGTCAAAGACACAGCAATATCCTTCATCAACCAGCTGAATTGCTACACCCCATACCATCCTCTTGGCCATTCATGAGATGGGGAATGGATATAGTTGGCAAGCTCCCTAAAGCACCTGGTGGAAAAGTATTCATGCTTGCCATGACTGACTACTTCTCTAAGTGGATAGAAGCTGAAGCTTTTGCTCAAGTCAGAGAAAAAGAAGTTATATCCTTTATCAAAAGAAACATTATAACTAGATTTGGCATTCCCTCTGAAATTGTATGTGATAATGGTTCCCAATTCATTGGAAGCAGAACCACTAACTTTTGTGACAGTTGGGGAATTAAGATGATAACATCAACACCAGTTCATCCACAAGCCAATGGCCAAGCAGAATCATCCAACAAGATCATCATCAACAATCTAAAGAAGAAGCTAGGATCCAAGAAGGGAAAATGGGCAGAGGAGTTACCTTATGTGCTATGGGCTGATAGGACAACTCCCAAGAATGCCACTGGTCAAACACCTTTTTCTTTAATATTTGGGGCAGAAGCAGTGATCCCAACAGAGATGGTGATCCCAACTGCTAGAACAAGTGCTCGTGATCCTGAAGAGAATGCTACAATCCTGGCTCAGGATTTGGATACTATTGAGGAAATCAGGGATCTGGCTAGGATAAGGATGGCAAGCTACCAACAAAGAATGGCTGGTGCTTACAACAAAAATGTTTGGATAAGGAAGTTCCAAGTCGGAGATATGGTGTTGAGGAAAACATTCCAAAACACTATTAATCCTGCTGACGGGAAGTTAGCACCAAAGTGGGAAGGCCCTTACTTAATTGAAGCTGAAGCAGGAAAGGGGGCATACAGATTGCTAACCATGGAAGGAAACTTGTTACCAAGAGCCTGGAATGTTGTTCACTTAAAGAGATACTTTATGTGAACGTGATCCTTCAAAGCATGTGATCCTTATATTGAAGTATCCTCAAAGGATCCCGGTGATGTCAGTGATCCTTACTCTGGTAATGTCCTTATCCTAAAACTATTACATTTCCTTACTTTTTACCTAAGGATAAGGATCATGTATCCTTCATCCTCTTCTCACGAACCATTTGAGTTATGATAGTTCAGGTATCTTCAGCATATCGTTAAAGATCTTCAAAAGCACCACAGATCCTTGGGTTCAACCCCAGTTATCCTTGGGATTATCCCCAGTTTCCGCCAGCAGCGCACGATGATCCTGATATAGTTCACGTCTTTGGGACCAGTACCCACTTCCGGGGCTGACAACCTCATCGTACTGGCTATACCTAGGATCCTACGTATAATGGTAGACGTACCATACATCCGTTCATAAGGTTTCTAACGTTTTCACGTTAGCTAAGGTTTTGACATTTTCATGTCACTAAGTTTGGATAGTCGCCAGTAAGGGCCATACTCCAGTTTACACACGATCCTTTGGGCTTGTCCCCAGTTATCCTTTGGGCTTGTCCCCAGTTATCCTTTGGGCTTGTCCCCAGTGATCCTTTGGGATCATCCCCAGTTATCCTTTGGGCATGTCCCCAGCTACTAATTTATCTTTTACATTGGCTTAGTCCCAAGATATGTTCCATTTTTCAGGTTCTCGAAGTTAAACAAATAAGGATCCTTAATCCTTATCATCCAGTAAAATTTCACTTATGGTTATCTTGATTAAAGGTTAGGATCCTAACTTGGATCCTCAGGTATGATCCTTGACTATTTTGATTATACTAAACAACCCTTACATCTTGACAACTAAAACTATGATCCTTGAAAATTTTCAATGATAGGATATTTGATCTAGGATCATATCCTAAATTTATTAAACATGGTTACTCTAACAAATATGTTTCTAAAAACTGGGAAATAAGAAGATAAATAAAGGATAACAACACGAGATAAGCCAGAAAGATTAGAGTTATATTATTAACAAAAGGATCTTAAACCCTTTCAAAAAGTTGTCAAAATTGCCAACCCATATTTCTACCAGCAAAACGTGGCCCGTCCACATGGGTTGGCAAAGGGTGTCCATTGTCTGTGCGGTCTTAGCATGTGCAGGAAATTAAAAGCGGCAGGATCACAAAGGCTTCATCCCCCAAACAAAGGATCCCTCCACCATTTGCGATCCTACCTATTGTCCAAAGGATCCAGGATCCTTAACCCTAAAAACTATTGTTCAAAGATTACAGACCATCAAATGTTTCAAAAACCACAACCACAAACCACTACCAAGCTTAAAAAATTGGGCTCCGGCCTAGTCACAAATATCCATCATCGCCCAATCATGCAGCCTACACCTTTGCTGCTCCATCACCACCAGCTTCTCCGCCCTGATCCTTGTCGGCATCACCACCCTCCAGCATTGGGATATCCTCAGCTTCATCCTCGTCCTCCAGTTCCGCCAGTCTTGCCTTCCAACCCTCAACATCCCATGTGCTTTTGTCAAAGGCAGGATCCTGAGCCTCCGCAGCCATCTGTAGTTGTATCTTGTACATGGCAATTGCTGCAGAAACCTTGGCATCCTGGGTGATCTCCTGCTTTTCGCCATCCATGTCAATCATCCTTTGAGCAGCCTCATCCTTTGTAGCCCGGAGTTCCTTCTCAAGATCTGCAATCTTGAGATCCTTCAACACGCCCATTTGTTGGAGGTCGGCGATTTGGCTTTCCTGATCCTCGACATGTCCAAGATAGGTCTCGATCTCAGCAAGTTTCTGCAAAAGAGAAGTAAGGTAGATTCAGGATCAGGTGATCCACAAAAAAGCAGGATATGCAAGCAGGATATTCAAGAAGGATAACCAACAGGGGCAGTGATCCTTACCTCATTAACATAGTCGAGAAACTGTTGGCGAAGCAGAGGAAATCCATGAAGATCTTCAGAAGTCTTCCTCTTCTTTCCCTTACCCCTAATGGGTGCTTTAGGGGCTGAAGCGGAGGGACTGGCAGCAGAAGTCTTCCTCCTCGAACACTTGACGTGGGCGAGATCATCTATCCCAAACTTGGAGGCAGACTTGGCAGATTTGGCAGACTTTCCAGCGCCTACACAATCAAAAAACAAGATAAGTTCCCTTATTAATCAAACAATCTCACATATGACTTACTTTTTACAAGGATACTTACTTGACATAGTGGCAGATGCGGAGGATACTTCTTGTGAATCTTGGACGGTGACTTGGAAACTTCTAACCTCAGGATCAAGCTTTTTAAAGGCTAAAACTCTTTCTCTTGCGGCAGGGGTCAACTTAAGATGAGCAATGGATATAGCTGCACAAAAGATAAAAAGGACATTAGTGATCCTCATCATAAGAGACAAGTCTGATAGTGATCCTTCGAGGATCCTCTATCCTACCATGAGTGGCCCACTCCTTGGGCAGATCCTTCCCATAAGGGATGGTATCCCTTCTGACAAAGAAGAAGCGTCGCTTCCAATTTGTATCATTTTTTGTAACCTTAAAAACAGGGTGATCCTCCCCAACTTTCCGTTTCAACAAATATCGATAAGAGCCAAACGAGGTAAGATCATAAAGCTCGGCCAACTCCGCCATCACTAGGTCAATCCCTTTCTGCTCAATGATCCTCTCGAAGGTATACAGAACCCTCCAGATCATCGGCATAGCTTGGATATAAGAGATGCCGGTTAAGGAAAAGAAAGATTGGGTGAAGGCTGGAAAAGGATACGAATATCCTATGGAGAACGGAGTTGCAGGAAAAGCCACCCAGGTGTCGGAGATAAAATCACTTAGGGCGATAGGAGAAAAAGATTTAAAGACGGTATCCGCCGGAAAACAGTGACGGATCCTATCAATGAGAGCATCGGTGTAACAGCATCTCTCAGTAGGAGAGTCCTTGATGATCCCTTGGCTTTTAGGGGACTACTCTTCTTGTGATCCTTATGAGGAGAATTTCGTAGCAACATCCTTGCGGGAGAATAGAAACAGGGGAGTAGAAAACAGAGTAATAGAAGAAAGAAAGAGAAGAGAAGGGAAGGGAATACCTGATCAACCTTCGATGGAGATTATAAAGGGAAGATATCTTGAATTTAAATGAGGATCGATCCCAACCCTATCTCCTATTTATAATCATGATTTGCAGGGATGTCACTTCAGTGACGTAATGATCGCAACGGCTAGTCCGGTTGTAACGGCTAGTTATTCGGAGTTGCCCGTTGGAGATAAGATCAAAACAAAATACAACTCGTTAATTTACAATAAACTCCTTATATTTTGGGGGCAATTGTTAGGGCTGGATTTTTTACAATACATGATCCTCACATGTGATCCTAACCAGTGATCCTTGTTTCTTTGGCAGATAGTGATCCTCAGCAGACTTCTAGGATCAGGATCACGGACCATCATAGGATCCTCATGCTAACAGTTGCTTTCGTTGAATTTAATGTTTTTTTGCAGGAATGACTAGCAGGATCCGCTCTTAGCATCATAATTAAAGGACACGTCTTCACAACTATGGCATGTGCTTAATCGGAGATGGACGTTGTGAAGGATATGGAAACTTGGCATGATTTAAGGGCGATAATTTAGGCTAGATTTACTTTTATTTCCAAAGGGGTAATGAGCTGATTATTAGTCTTTTTACCTAAAATAGGTCACCTACACTTGTATATATAACACTCTTCCTCATTCGGAAGAACACACAACACAACTCTCACACGCTTAGACACTCGAAACTATAGTGATCCTTGTACTCAGCTCATTATCATCCAAAGTTGTAACTATTTTTCTTATATTGAAGTTTGGTGATCGGTAGTTGCCATCACCCGAGGTTTTTTATGCCGGAGATCATACATTGATCAAGGGCTTTTTCCTCGTATAAATCATTGTGTCTTTGCATATTTCACATTGAAGTGATCCTTTACTTTTTCTACAAACCAAGCATCATACCCCATTTACATAAAGTTTGGTTGCATTATCCTTGTGTGATTTTTGACCAAAACAATTATAACCAGATTTGGCATTCCCTCTGAAATTGTATGTGATAATGGTTCCCAGTTTATTGGGAGCAGAACCACTAACTTTTGTGACAGTTGGGGAATTAAGATGATAACATCAACACCAGTCCATCCACAAGCCAATGGTCAAGCAGAATCATCCAACAAGATCATCATCAACAACCTGAAGAAGAAATTAGGATCCAAGAAGGGGAAATGGGCAGAGGAATTGCCTTATGTGCTGTGGGCTGATAGGACAACTCCCAAGAATGCCACTGGTCAAACACCCTTCTCTTTAGTATTTGGGGCAGAAGCAGTGATCCCAACAGAAATGGTGATTCCAACTGCTAGAACAAGTACTCGTGATCCTGAAGAGAATGTTGCAAACCTAGCTCAAGACTTGGATACTATTGAGGAAATCAGGGATCTGGCTAGGATAAGGATGGCAAGCTACCAACAAAGAATGGATGGTGCCTACAACAAAAATGTCAGGATAAGGAAGTTCCAAGTCGGGGATGTGGTGTTGAGAAAAGCATTCCAAAACACCATCAATCATGCTGACGGAAAATTGGCACCAAAATGGGAAGGCCCTTACTTGATTGAAGCCGAAGCAGGAAAGGGGGCATACAGATTGCTAACCATGGAAGGAAATTTGTTACCAAGAGCCTGGAATGCTATTCACTTAAAGAAGTATTTCATGTGAACAGGATCCTTCAAGCATATGATCCTTACATCGGAAGCATCCTCGAAGGATCCCGGCGACATCAGTGATCCTTACTCTGGTAAAGTCCTTATCTCAAAACCTTCCCGTTTCCTTATTTTTACCTAAGGATAAGGATCAAGTATCCTTCATCCTTCTCTCACGAGAATTTGAGTTCTGATAGTCCAGGTATCCTCAGCATATTATCGATAGTCTTCAAAAGCTTCTCAGATCCTTGGGTTCAACCCCAGTTATCCCTGGGCTTGTCCCCAGTTTTCTCCTGTAGCGCACGATGATCCTGGTATAGTTCACGTCTTTGGGACCAGTACCCACTTTCGGGGCTGACAACCTCATCGTACTGGCTATACCCAGGATCCTACGTATAATGGTAGACGTACCATACATCCGTTCCTAAGGTTTCTAACGTTTTCACGTTAGCTAAGGTTTTGGCATTTTCATGTTACTAAGATTGGATAGTCACCAGTAAGGGCCATACTCCAGTTTACATACGATCCTTGGGCTTGTCCCCAGTTATCCTTCGGGCTTGTCCCTAGTGATCCTTTGGGCTTGTCCCAGTTATCCTTTGGGATCATCCCCAGTTATCCTTTGGGCTTGTCCCCAGTTACTAACTTATCTTTTATATTGGCTTAGTCCCAAGTTATATTCCATTTTTCAGGTTTTCGAAGTTAAACAAATAAGGATCCTTAATCCTTATTATCCATTAAAATCTCATCTACGGTTATCTTGATTAAAGGTTAGGATCCTAACTTGGATCCTCAGGTATGATCCTTGACTATTTTGATTATACTCATTATTCTGAACAACCCTTACACTTTGACAACTAAACCTATGATCCTTGAAATAAATTGCTTTGAAAAATTTTCAATGATAGGATATTTGATCTAGGATCATATCCTAAATTTATTAAACCTGATTTGCTCAACTTCTGTTATTCTAACAAATATATTTCTAAAACAATTGGAAAATAAGAGGATAAATAAAGGATAACAACACGAGATAAGCCAGAAAGGTTAGAGTTATCTTATTAACAAAGGATTTTAACCCTTTCAAAAGTTGTCAAAATTGCCAACCCACGTTTCTACCAGCAAAACGTGGCCCGTCCACATGGGTTGGCAAAGGGTGTCCATTGTCTATGCGGTCATAGCAGGTGCAGGAAATTAAAAGCGGCAGGATCACAAAGGCTTCATCCCCCAAACAGAGGATCCCTCCACCATTTGCGATCCTACCTATTGTTCAAAGGATCCATGATCCTTAACCCTAAAAACTATTGTTTAAGTTACAGACCATAAATTGTTTCAAAACATCACAACCACAAAAACCACTACCAAACTTAAAAAATTGGGCTCCGGCCTAGTCTCGAAATATCCATCATCGCCCAATCCTGCAGCTCAAACCTTTGCTGCTCCATCTCCACCCTGATCCTTGCCAGCCTCACCACCTTCCAGCATTGGGATCTCCTCAGCTTCGTCCTCATCCTCCAGCTCTGCCAATCTTGCCTTCCAACCCTCCACGTCCCATGAGCTTTTATCAAAGGCAGGATCCTGAGCCTCCGCAGCCATCTGCAGTTGTATCTTATACATAGCTATTGCGGCAGAGACCTTGGCATCCTGGGTGATCTCCTGCTTCTCATCATCCATGTTGACCAGCATTTGAGCAGCTTCATCCTTTGTAGCCCGGAGCTCCTTCTCAAGATCAGCAATCTTGAGATCCTTCAGCACACCCATCTGTTGGAGGTCGGCAATTTGGCGGTCCTGATCCTCAACATTGCCAAGATAGGTTTCTATTTCAGCAAGTTTCTGCAGAAAGGGAAAAAGGTAAGTTCAGGACCAGGTGATCCTCAAAGAAGCAGGATATACAGGCAGGATATTCAAGCAGGATATTCAAGTAGGATAACCAACAGGGGCAATGATCCTTACTTCATTAACATAATCAAGAAACTGCTGGCGGAGCAGGGGAAATCCTTGAAGATCCACAGAAGCCTTTCTCTTCTTTCCCTTACCCCTAATAGGAGCTTTAGGGGCTGAAGCAGATGGACTAGCAGCAAGGGTCTTCTTCCTTGTAGACTTGACATTGGCAAGTTCATCAATACCAAACTTGGAGGCGGACTTGACAGATTTCCCAGCGCCTACACAATCAAAATAAGATAAGTACTTTAACTAATTTAAAAATCCTACATAGAACTACTTTTTAATGAGGATACTTACTTGACATTGTGGCAGATGCGGAGGATACTTCCTGTGAATCTTGAATGGCAACTTGAAAACTTCTGGTCTCAGGATCAAGCTTTTTGAAGGCTAGAACTCTCTCTCTCTTGCAGCAGGAGTTAACTTGAGATGAGCAACAGATATGGCTGCATAAAAAACAGAACATTAGTGATCCTCATCATAAGGAACAAGTCTGATGGTGATCCTTCCAGGATCCTCTATCCTACCATGAGTAGCCCACTCCTTGGGCAGATCCTTCCCATTAGGGATGTTATCCCTTCTAACAAAGAAGAATCGTCGCTTCCAGTTCGTATCATTTTTGGTAACCTTAAGAACAGGGTGATCCTCCCCAGCTTTCCGTTTCAACAAATATCGACAGGATCTAAACGTTGTGAGATCATACATCTCAGCCAGCTCCGCCATTCCTAAATAAAGCCCTTTTTGCTCAATGATCCTTTCCAGGGTATACAAAACCCTCCAGATCATCGGCATGGCTTGAATATAAGACATGCCGGTCAGAGAAAAGAAAGATTGGGTGAAAGTTGGAAAAGGATACGAATATCCTATGGTGAACGGAGTTGCAGGAAAAGCTACCCATGTGTCAGAAACAAAATCGCTTAAAACAGTGGGAGTGAAAGACTTGAAGATAGCATCCGCCGGAAAACAGTGACAGATCCTATCCATGTGAGCATCGGTGAAGCAGCACCTCTCGGTGGGAGAATCTTTTATGATCCCTTGACCTTTCAAAGGGCTATTCTTCTTGTGATCCTTGTGAGGAGAATTCCGGAGCAACATATTCGCAGAAGAATTGAAAGAGAAAGAAAAACAGAGTAAGAGAAGGAAAGAAAAGAGGAAGAATACCTGATCGATCTTTCGGACGAGATTATAAAGGGAGTAGCTCTTGAATTTAAATGCAAATTGATCCTAACTCTATCTCCTATTTATAATGATGATCTGCAGGATTGTCACGTCTATGACGTAAGGGTTGCAACGGCTAGTCCGACTTTAACGGCTAGTTATCCGGGTCGCTCGTTGCAGATAAGATCAAAGCAAAATATAACTCATTTATTCACAATATCACTCCTTATATTTTGGGGGCAATTGTTAGGGCTGGATTTTTATAATACATGACCCTTACATGTGATCCTAACCAGTGATCCCTGTTTCTTTCGCAGATAGTGATCCTCAGCAGAGTTCCAGGATCAGGATCACGGACCATCATAGGATCCTCATGCTAACAGTTGCTTTCATTGAACTTAATGTCATTTTGCAGGAATGTCTAGCAGGATCCGCTCTTAGCATCACAATCAAGGGACGCGTCTTTACAACTTTGGCATATGCTTAATCAAAGATGAACGTTGTGAAGGATATGGAAACTTGGCATGATTTAAGGGCGATAATTTAGGCTAGATTTACTCTTATTTCTAAAGGGGTAATGAGCTGATTATTAGTTTGTTTACCTAAAATAGGCCACTCACACTTGTATATATAACACTGTTCCCCATTCGGAAGACACACAACACAATTCTCACACGCTTAGACACACTTTACGATAGTGATCCTTGTACTCAGCTCATTATCATCCGAAGTTGTAACCATATTTTCATATATTGAAGTTGGTGATCGGTAGTTGCCATCACCCGAGGTTTTTTATGCCGGAGATCATTCATTGATCAAGGGCTTTTTCCTCGTATAAATCCTTGTGTCATTTGCATATTTCTTATCAAAGTGATCCTTAACTTTTTCAACAAACCAAGCATCATTCCCCGTTTACTTAGAGTTTGGTTGCATTATCCTTGTGTGATTTTTGACCAAAACAATAGCCACGGCTGTTGAGGCCTTCAAAATGGGATTACTTAGGGATTCATTGTTCTATGATGATCTTGTTATGACACCATGCAGGAACCTAGATGAGGTAAGAACCCGGGCACTCAGGTTCATCCGGCTAGAGGATGACAAGAGGATCCAGGAGAGATTAGCAGGATCTTCAAAGCAAGAGAAGCAAGGATCCTCGTTCAAGAATAACAAGTTCAGATCCTATAACAGATCTGATAATCAGAACGTGCATGCTGTTGATCAGGAAGAGGATGATGAGGATTATCCGCCAATTTCTGAATATTGTTTTTCCGTTGATAACAATGAACTAATCCTTGCGATGCAGAACCTAGGTGATAAAGCCAGATGGCCTAGAAAAAATGACAGACCAGCTGCAACCAAAGATAAATCAAAGTGGTGTGCATACCATGAAGATTTTGGGCATCTAACAGAAGAATGCATTGCATTGAGAAAGGAAATTGGATACTTGTTGAGCAAGGGGCATCTAAAAGAATTGTTGGGTAGAAAAAACTCAAGGACTCAGGATCCTGAAAGGATCCCTAAGAAAGCTCCAGCCCCTCCAGCAGATGCACAAGTGATAAACTTTACTTCTGGAGGATCAGACATTTGTGGCACATCCTTCTCAGCAGCTAAAAGGCATGCAAAGGAAACTAAAATGGATAGTGGAGAAAGACCCGTTCGAACATCAAGTGTCTCCGAAGGAAAAGTCATAACCTTTGATGAGGATGATCGTGTTGATATCCAGGATCCTCATCACGATGGTTTAGTTATTACTCTTTTCATTTCTAACCATTTTGTCCGCAGGATCCTTATTGACGGAGGAAGCTCAGTGAACATTATCCAACTTGATGTTCTAAAGAAGATGGGTATCCCTGAATCAGATATCATACCAAGATCCTCCGTGCTCGTGGGATTTAGTGGCGAAACTAAGAATACCCTGGGGGACATCAAACTCCCAATATACATAGAAAGCCTACATTCTTATAAAAAATTTTTGTGTTATTGACTGTTTATCTTGTTGTAATGTTATCCTTGGCAGGCCCGGGATACACGATATGAAGGCAGTCCCATCTACCTACCATCAATGTGTGAAGCTCCCTAGTCCTTGGGGAATAGTCAAGATTGATAGTGATCAGCAGGAGGCTAAGAACTGCTACACTTAGTCGATGAAACCAGCCTCGAAGTCAAGGGAGCAATAGCAATCAAAGTATCCTCCAAGGGATGTCTTGGAGGCAAGATAACAGGATGTGGTAGAAATCCTCATGGATCCTGATGATCCTGAATCCAGAATCTATATCGGATCAGGGATCCTTGGCAAAATGAAAGAAGACCTCGTATCCTTCCTCAAAAGAAGGAAAACTACCTTTGCATGGAAGCATGAGGATATGACAGGTATATCTAAAGATATTATAACTCATAAACTTGGCATTGACAGGTCATTCAAGCCAATCCATCAAAAAAGGAGGAAGTTTGCACCGGAAAGAAATGCCATTATCCAGGAAGAGGTAGAGAAATTGCTCCGGGCAGGTATCATTAGAGAGGTCAAGTATCCAAGATGGTTGGCCAATGTGGTTGTTGTGCAAAAGAAAAATGGAAAGTGGAGGGTATGTGTCGATTTCACATATTTAAATAAGGCATGTCCCAAGGATCCTTTCCCATTACCCCACATTGACTCCATGGTGGATGCAACGGCGGGTCATGAACTGTTGACTTTTATGGATGCTTCATCTGGATTTCAACAAATTCAGAAGGAACCATCTGATCAAGAGGATACGGCTTTTATGACTCCAACCGGTATATATTGTTATATTGCTATGCCGTTTGGACTAAGGAATGCAGGTGCAACATATCAAAGGCTGGTGAATATGATGTTCAAGGATCAGATTGGACAAACTATGGAGGTTTACATAGATGATATGGTAATAAAATCCGTAAAAGCTGAGGATCACCTAAGGGACTTGGAGGAAGCATTTGATATCCTTGACAGATATAACATGAAACTTAATCCTTCAAAGTGTCACTTTGGTGTTAAAGCAGGTAAATTCTTAGGATACATGGTGACCAAGAGAGGCATTGAAGCTAGCTCGGAACAAATCAAAGCCTTAGTGAATATCAAATCTCCTGCCAATGCTAAGGATGTCCAAAGGCTAACAGGCAGGAGCCTTGAACAGATTTATATCCAAATCCTCAGAGAAATGCAAAGAATTCTATGATATCCTAAGAAAGAACAGGAAATTCGAGTGGACTGAGAAGCATGAAAATGCCTTACGAGCTCTAAAAGATTACCTATCCTCAGCCCCGGCCTTGAAGAAACCAGAGAAAGGAGATGTGCTATCCTTGTATCTTGCAGTATCCTCAAAAGCAGTAAGTGCGGTCCTTGTTAAGGATCATGAAGGTACACAACATCCTGTCTATTATGTAAGTAAGAGTTTACTTGATGCCGATTCCAGGTATTCACACCTTGAAAAGCTTATTCTTGCATTAATTATGGCATCTACTAAGTTGAGACATTATTTTGAAACTCATGTTATTGTTGTTAAAACTAATTTCCAATTAAGAATGTCCTTAGGAAACCAGAGATGTCAGGAAGGATGGCTAAGTGGGCAGTGAAGCTTAGTGCCTATGATATAAGATATGAGCCTAGAACAGCCATCAAATCCCAAGCATTGGCCGACTTTGTGGCTGATTTCAGTAGTGATTTACAAAAAGAAGCTGAGTTGGAAGTCCAGCAGCTAGAGGAGACCAAGGATCCTTGGATACTCTATACTGATGGATTCTCAAACGTCAAAGGCACAGGGCTTGGTATACTACTAAAATCGCCACAGGGGGACATAATACCCCACTCTATAGCTTGTGAGTTCCAAACCACTAATAATGAGGCTGAGTATAAAGCCTTAATTGCTGGTTTGCAAATTGCTAAGCATATGGGGATCAGGTATCTTGAGGTACATGTAGATTCATTGTTAATTACAAATCACTTTAATGGATCCTATACTGTTAAAGGTGAAAAGCTAACCAAATACTTAGAGATAGTCAAAGAATTGGCACTCTCTTTTGTTTCCTTTAGTTTGACACAGGTACCAAGGGAAGAAAATACAGAAGCTGATGCATTGGCTAACTTAGGATCATCCTTGAAGATCCCGGAGGATATAAGTATCCCTATTATCCATGTCCTGGCTCCTGCCATCGAGGATCATGTGGCCATGGAAATAGGGGAGGATTCCGCAATTATCCCTAGTGAGGATACTCAATCCCATTCAGGATCAGGATCATGGATCTCACCAATCATGAGATACTTACAACACGGAGAGATTCCTACAGGAGAAAATCCTAGGGCTTTCAAAATTAAGGTATCTCAATTCACAATCTTAAATAATATGTTGTATAAGCGATCTCTTGCAGGACCATATTTAAGATGCATTGAGGATCCTGAAGTCCAAGAAGTTCTAAAAGACTTCCATGAAGGAGATTGTGGAAACCACACTAGGGGCAGGGCATTGTTCTCAAGGATCCTAAGGACAGGATACTACTGGCCAACTATGAAAAGGGATGCTGTGGAATATGCTAAGAAGTGTGATCCTTGTCAGAGACACAGCAATATCCTTCATCAGCCGGCTGAATTTCTACATCTTATATCCTCCTCTTGGCCATTTATGAGATGGGGCATGGATATAGTTGGTAAGCTCCCTAAGGCACCTGGTGGAAAAGTGTTCATGCTAGCCATGACTGATTACTTCTCCAAGTGGATAGAAGCTGAAGCTTTTGCCCAAGTCAGAGAAAAGGAAGTTATATCCTTCATTAAAAGAAATATTATAACTAGATTTGGTATTCCTTCTGAAATTATATGTGATAATGGTTCCCAATTTATTGGGGGCAGAACTACTAACTTTTGTGACAGCTGGGGGATTAAGATGATAACATCAACACCAGTCCACCCACAAGCTAATGGTCAAGCAGAATCATCCAACAAGATCATTATCAATAATTTGAAGAAGAAGCTTGGATCCAAAAATGGGCAGATGAACTACCTTATGTGCTTTGGGCTGATAGGACAACCCCCAAGAATGCTACAGGCCAGACTCCATTCTCTTTGGTATTTGGGGCAGAATCAGTGATCCCAACAAAAATGGTGGTTCCAACTGCTAGAACAAGTACCTGTGATCCTGAGGAAAATGATAAGAACTTGGCTCAAGATCTGGATACTATTGAAGAAATCAGGGATCTGGCTAGGATAAGGATGGCCAGTTATCAACAAAGAATGGCTGGTGCTTATAACAAAAATGTCAGGATCAGGAAGTTTCAGATTGGTGATATGGTATTAAGGAAAGCATTTCAGAATACCACCAATCCTGCTGATGGAAAATTGGCACCAAAATGGGAAGGCCCTTATTTGATTGAAGCTGAAGCAGGAAAGGGGGCATATAGATTGCTGACCATGGAAGGTGATTTGCTACCAAGAGCTTGGAATGCTGTCCATTTGAAGAAATATTTCATGTGAGCAGGATCCTTATGGCACAGATGATCCTTACATAAGGGGTATCCTTGAAGGATCCTTAAAGCATCAATGATCCTTACTCTGGTAACGTCCTAATCTTGAACTATTCCATTTTCTTATTCTCTCATACAAGGATAAGGATCATGTGTCCTTTATCCTTCTCTCACATGATTTTGAGTTTTGAAAGTTCAGGTATTCTTAGCAAAGCGTTTATTATCTACAGAAGCAATCCGGTTCCTTGGGTTTAACCCCAGTTATTTGGGCTTGACCCCAGTTCCGCCTGTAGCGCATGATGATCCTGGTATAGTTCAAGGCAGTGGGACCAGTACTCGCTTTAGGGGCTGATAATTCCATTGTACTGGCTATACCTAGGATCCTACGTATAATGGTAGACGTACCATACATCCGTTCCTAAGGTTTCTAACGTTTTCACGTTAGCTAAGGTTTTGGCATTGTCATGTCACTAAGTTTGGATAGTCGCCAGTTAGGGCCATACTCCAGTTTACATACGATCCTTGGGCTTGTCCCCAGTTATCCTTGGACTTGTCCCCAGTTATCCTTGGGCTTGTCCCCAGTTATCCTTGGGCTTGTCCCCAGTTATCCTTGGGCTTGTCCCTAGTTGCTAACTCTTATCTTATGTTGGCTTAGTCCCAAGTTATGCTCTATTTCAGGTACTTGAAGTTAAACAACTAGGGATCCTTGATCCTTACTTATCTCTAAGGTTTATCTTGTAATTGTCTTGATTGTGATACTAAGGGTTAGGATCCTAACTTGGATCCTCAGGTATGATCCTTAACTATTTTTAATTCTATTCATTGTTTATTTGAATAACCCTTGAAGTTTGACAACTAAACTTATGATCCTTAAAATATACTACTTTTTGGGATTCTTCAACTATAGGATATTTGATCATGGATCATATCCTAAATATTTTCAATATGAGTTATTCAAAATTGCTTATCTAATAAGTCTACATCAAAACAATTGAGAATTAAAGGGGCAAAAAGGATAATAACACAGGATAAGCGACGAAAGGTTAAGATTTTATTTATTAACAAAAAGACTAACCCTTAAAAGGTTGTCAAAATTACCTACCCCGAGCATCTACCAGCAATACGTGGCCCATCCGCTGGGGTAGGTAAAGGGTGTCCATGATAATAGGTTCAAAGTAGTGCAGGAATATAAAGGCGGCAGGATCACAATGGCTTCATCCCCCAAACAGAGGATCCCTCCACCATTTGCAATCCTGCCTATTGTCTGAAGGATCCTAGATCCTTAAACCTAAAACTATTGTTCGAAATACAAACCGTTAAATTGTTCAACAAACCAACCATCAAACAAAAAAAATTGGGCTCCGGCTATGTCTAGAAGTTTCCTTCATCGCCCAATCCTGCAGCCTAAACCTTCGCTGCATCACCACCTCCAGCTCCACTTACTTCACCACCTTCACCCTTGCCTCCAGCCTCAATTGTCAGGATCTCCTCAGCTTCCTCCTCATCCTCAAGTTCACCCAGCCTTGCTTTCCAGCCTTCCACATCCCAGGTGATCTTGTCAAAAGCAGGATCCTGAGCTTCCAAGGCCATTTGCAGCTTGGTTTTGTACATTGCTATGGCGGCGGAGACCTTGGCATCTTCAGTGATCTCGTGCTTCTCATAATCAACATTAACCAGCACCTTGACCGTCTCCTGTTTGGCGTCATGGAGTTCCTTCTGAAGATCAGCAATTTTGAGATCCTTCAACAATGCAACCTGCTGGAGATCGGCAATCTTCCTATCTTGATCCTCAACGTGGCCGACGTAGTCCTCGATTTCGGCAAGTTTTTGCAAAGGGGATAGAGGATAAGGTCAGGATAAGGTCAGGATAAGGTCAGGATAGGGCCAGGATAAGGTCAGGACCAAGTGATCCTCATATCGGCAGAATATATCAGCAGGATATAGGGGCAGAGACAATGATCCTTACATTGTTGAAGTACTCGAGGAATTGGTGGCGGATCAGAGGCAGACCTTGCAAATCCTCAGCATCGGAGGCCTTTCTCTTCTTAACTCCCTTTCCCTTGAGGGGTGCCTTGGGGACTGAAGTTGTCGGGCTGGTAGGAGCCTTTCTCTTGGAGGATCTGACGGTGGTGAGATCGGTGACGCTGAACTTTGAAGCAGACTTGGTGGATTTTCCAGCGCCTACACAACCAAAACAAGATAAGTATCTTAATTTCACTTATATTATTTATTTGAATTTTTTAAGCGAAGATACTTACTTGACATCGTGACAGAGCCTGAGGATACCTCCTGAGAATCTTGGGTGGTTGTCTTGAAAGATCTTGTTTAAGGATCAAGTCTCTTGAAGGCGGCGAGTCTCTCATTAGCAGCAGGGCTCAGTCTGAGATGAGAAACGGAGATAGCTGCACAACAAGAAAGCAAAAGAATATCAGTGATCCTTATATCAAAGGAAAGTTCTCTGGTGATCCTTCTCAGGATCCTCCATCCTACCATGGGTAGCTCATTTCTTGGGTAGATCCTTCCCGTCAGGGATAGAATCTCTCTTGACGAAAAAGAAACGCCGCTTCCAGTTGGTATCATTTTTGGTAGCTTTGAAGATCGGGTGTTCCTCACCAGGTTTACGTTTGAACAGATAACGGTGGGAGCCAAAGGTAGTGAGATCATACAGTTCTCCCAGCTCTGCCATGCCTAAGTCTATCCCCTCCTGCTCGATGATCCTTTCAAGGGTATATAAAACCCTCCAAATCATCGGCATGGCTTGGATATAAGATATGCCGGTTAGGGAAAAGAAGGATTGGGTGAAAGCTGGAAAGGGATATGTGTAGCCTATGGTGAACGGAGTAACAGGAAACGCAACCCAGTTATCAGAAATATGATCACTGAGGGCGTTGGGATCAAACGATTTAAACACAGTGCTCGCCGGGAAGCAGTAGCGGATGCTAACAATTTGCGGATCGGAGAAGCAACATCGTTCTTTTATGGAATCTTCGATGATTCCCTGGCTCTTTAATGGGCTGTTCTTCGTGTGATCCTTAGATGGGGAGTTCCGGAGCAACATTTTGACAAAATAATGAAAAAAGAAGGAAAATAGAGCAAAAGATGGAAGAAGATGAATACCTGTTTATCTTCGGAATGCAGTTATAAAAGGAGTAACTCTGAATTTTAAATGCAGACGATCCTATCTATATCTCCTATTTATAATCATGATTGTGCAGGGTTGTCACTGTTTTGGTCAAAAATCACACAAGGATAATGCAACCAAACTCTTTGTAAACGGGGAATGATGCTTGGTATGATGAACAAAGATAAGGATCACTATAATGAAAATTGCACAAGTGACACAAGGATTTATACGAGGAAAAAGCCCTTGATCAATGAATGATCTCCGGCATAAAAAACCTCGGGTGATGGAAACTACCGATCACCTAACTTCAATATAACAAACAATGTTTACAATTTCGGATGGTAACGAGCTAGGTACAAGGATCACTATAGTATCGTATGCTAAAGCGTGTGAGAAATGTGTTGTGTCTTCCAAATGCTGAAGAGTGCCCTTTATATAAGTGTGTGTGGTCGTATTTTAGGTAAATCACCTAACTACTAGCTCGTTACCCCTTTAGGAATAGAAGTAAATTTAGCCTAACTAAATGCCCGTAATTTGTGCTAAGTTTCCATATTCTCCATAACGTCTATCTTTGGTTATGTATGTGCGAAATCAGCGTGACAGATTCCTTGACTCTGATGGCTAAGACCGGATCCAACTCGTAATTCCTGCAAAACAACATTAAATTCAAAGAGAGTAATCGTTAGTATGAGGATCCTTAGGATGATCCATGATCCTGATCCTGAAGCTCTTCTGAGGATCACTATCTGCCAAAGAATCAAGGATCACTTGTTAGGATATCATGTAAGGATCACAGGTCATTAAAATCCTGCCCTAACAATTGCCCCCAAAATATAAGGAGTAATTATGTAATATTAACGAGTTATATTTTGCCGAATCTTATCTATAACTAACTCAACGGATATATAGCCGTTAAGAATGAACTATCCGTTGCGATCTGACGTCATGGAGATGACAGCCCTGCACAAATAATCATTATAAATAGAAGTAGGGATAGGATCGTTTGCATTTAAATTCAAGAACTCTTCCCTTTATAACCGCGATCAGAGGATTGAACAGGTATTCCCCTTCTCCTTCTCTCTTGCTTACTCTGTTTTTTCCATCGTCTTGTAAAAAATGTCGCTCTGGAATTCTCCCAGCAAGGATCCTAAGAATAACAGCCCCTTGAAGGGTCAAGGGATCATCAAGGATTCTCCCACCGAGAGGTGTTGTTTTACTGATTCTCAGATTGACAAAATCCGTCATTGTTTTCCGGCGAACACCTTCTTTAAATCTTTCAGCCCTACCGCTTTGAGTGATTATATCTCTGAGACTTGGGTAGCTTTCCCGGTCACTCCTTTCATGATAGGATACTCGTATCCTTTCCCTCAGTTCACCGAGTCCTTTTTCTCCCTTACCGGCATCTGCTATATCCAGGCTATGCCGATGATCTGGAGGGTTTTATACACCCTTGAAAGGATCATCGAACAAGAAGGGATTGATCTGGGTATGGCGGAGTTGGGTGAGATGTATGATCTTACAACTTTTGGATCCCACCGATACTTGTTCAAACGAAAAGCTGGAGAGGAGCACCCTGTTGTCAAGGTTACCAAAAATGATGTGAACTGGAAGCGGCGGTTCTTTTTTGTGAAGAGAGATACCATCCCTGATGGGAAGGATCTGCCCAAGAAGTGGGCTACCCATGGTAGGGTAGAGGATCCTGGAAGGATCACCGTGGGACTTATCCTTTAGCATAAGGATTACTGATGTTCTGTTATTTTCTTGTTGTGCAGTTATCTCCGTTTGACATCTGAAGTTGACACCTGCTGCAAAAGAGAGGCTCCTGGCCTTTAAGAAGCTTGATCCTGAAATAAGAACTTTCCAGGTTACCACCCAGGATTCTCAGGAAGTATCCTCTGCCTCTGTTACAATGTCAAGTAAGTATCCTTATTTAACGAGTATTTATATAATGAGAGTCAAATAATATTAAGATACTTATCTTGTTTTGGTTGTGTAGGTGCTGGAAAATCCTCTAAGTCTGCTTCGAAGTTCGGCATCGATGATCTTACAAATGTCAAACCCTCAAGCAAGAAGACTCCTGCTGCTAGCCCAACTGCTTCAGCCCCTAAAGCACTTATCAGGGTTAAAGGAAGCAAGAAGAGAAAGGCCTCTGAGGATTTGCAAGGTCTGCCCCTGCTCCGCCAACAGTTTCTGGACTACTTCAACGAGGTAAGGATCACTGCCCCTGTTTGTGCATCCTGACAGTTTTGAGGATCACTTGTTTCTGATGTTATGCCTTGTTTTCCTTGCAGAAATTTGCTGAGATAGAGACGTATGTTGGCCACGTCGAGGATCAGGACCGCCAGATTGCTGACCTCCAACAAGTTGCTGTGTTGAAGGATCTCAAGATTGCTGATCTTCAGAAGGAGCTCCAGGCCACCAAGAATGATGCTGCCAAGATGCTGATCAACTTTGACAATGAGAAGCACGAGATCACCCAGGATGCCAAGGTCTCTGCCGCGATAACTATGTACAAGATCCAGCTGCAGATGGCTGCGGAGGCTCAGGATCCTGCTTTTGACAAGAGCACCTGGGATGTCGAAGGCTGGAAGGCTAGGCTGGCTGAACTGGAGGATGATGAGGAGGCTGAGGAGGTTCCGATGCTTGAGGGTGGAGACATTGGCAAGGATCAGGGTGGAGAGGCAAGTGGAGCCGGTGGTGATGGTGCAGCGAAGGATTGAGCAATGGTGGAAATTTCTAGACATAGCCGGAGCCCAATTTTTTTGTTTGGTGGTTTGTGATGTTTTAAAACAATTATGGTTTGTATTTGAACAATAGGTTTAGGGTTGAGGATCTAGGATCCTGTGAACAATAGGTAGGATTACATATGGTGGAGGGATCCTCTGTTTGGGGGATGAAGCCATTGTGATCCTGCCGCTTTTAATTTCCTGCACTTGCTATGACCGCGTGAACAATGGACACCCTTTGCCAACCCATGTGGTTGCTGGTAGAAACGTGGGTTGGCAATTTTGACAACTTTGAAGGGTTTTAAACCTTTGTTAATAAAATAACTCTAATCTTTTTGGCTTATCTTGTGTCGTTATCCTTTTCATTTCCAATTGTTTTGATATATATTTGTCTGAGTGAGAAAAGTTAAGCAAATTATGTTTAAGAAATTTAGGATACGATCCAGGATCAAGTATCCTATAGTTGAAAACTTCCAAAAAGTAATTCATTTTAAGGATCATAGGTCCAGTTGTCAAGGTCTAAGGGTTATTCAAATGAATAATGAATGAAATTAAAAATAGTTAAGGATCATACCTGAGGATCCTAGTTAGGATCCTAGCCTTTAATCAGGATAACCATAAGGAAAACTTTAATGGATAATAAGGATTGAGGATCCTTAATTGTTTAACTTCGAAAACCTGAAAAATAGGATATAACTTGGGACTAAGCCAATATAAAAGATAAGTTAGTAACTGGGGACAAGCCCAAAGGATAACTGGGGACGAGCCCAAGGATAACTGGGGACAAGCCCAAGGATAACTGGGGACAAGCCCAAGGATCGTGTGTAAACTGGAGTATGGCCCTCACTGGCGACTATCCAAACTTAGTGACATGAAAATGCCAAAACCTTAGCTAACGTGAAAACGTTAGAAACCTTAGGAACGGATGTATGGTACGTTTACCATTATACGTAGGATCCTAGGTATAGCCAGTACGATGGAATTATCAGCCCCTAAAGCGAGTACTGGTCCCAAAGACGTGAACTATACCAGGATCATCGTGCGCTACAGGCGAAACTGGGGACAAGCCCAAGGATAACGGGGGACAAGCCCAAATAACTGGGGTTGAACCCAAGGATCTGAGTTGCTTCTGAAGATTGTCGACATTATGCTAAGGATACCTGGACTTATCAGAACTCAAAATCTCGTGAGAGAAGGATGAAGGATACATGATCCTCATCCTTAAATAAGAAAATATGTAAATAAGAGTTCGAGCTTAGGACATTACCAGAGTAAGGATCATTGATGCTTCAGGGACCCTTGAAGGATACTTCCAATGTAAGGATCATACATGCCAGAAGGATCCTGCTCACATGAAATACTTTTTCAAGTGGACAGCATTCCAGGCTCTTGGTAACAGATTACCTTCCATGGTAAGCAATCTATATGCCCCCTTTCCTACTTCGGCTTCGATCAAATAAGGGCCTTCCCATTTTGGTGCCAATTTCCCATCAGCAGGATTGGTGGTATTTTGGAATGCTTTTCTCAATACCATATCCCCAACTTGGAATTTCCTTATCCTGACATTTTTGTTGTAAGCACCAGCCATTCTTTGTTGGTAGCTAGCCATCCTTATCCTAGCCAGATCCCTGATTTCTTCAATAGTATCCAAGTCTTGAGCCAGGTTTGCATCATTCTCCTCAGGATCACGGGTACTTGTTCTAGCAGTTGGAACCACCATTTCTGTTGGGATCACTGATTCTGCCCCAAACACCAAAGAGAAGGGTGTTTGACCAGTAGCATTCTTGGGGGTTGTTCTATCAGCCCAAAGCACATAAGGCAATTCCTCTGCCCATTTTCCCTTCTTGGATCCAAGTTTCTTCTTCAGATTGTTGATGATGATCTTGTTGGATGATTCTGCTTGACCATTGGCTTGTGGGTGGACTGGTGTTGATGTTATCATCTTAATCCCCCAACTGTCACAAAAGTTAGTAGTCCTGCTCCCAATAAATTGGGAACCATTATCACATACAATTTCGGAAGGAATGCCAAATCTAGTTATAATATTTCTCTTAATAAAGGATATAACTTCCTTCTCTCTGACTTGGGCAAAAGCTTCAGCCTCTATCCACTTGGAGAAGTAGTCAGTCATAGCAAGCATGAATACTTTTCCACCAGGTGCCTTAGGGAGCTTGCCAACTATATCCATCCCCCATCTCATAAATGGCCAAGAGGATGGTATAGGATGTAGAAATTCAGCCGGCTGATGAAGGATATTGCTGTGTCTTTGACAAGGATCACACTTCTTAGCATACTCCACAGCATCCCTTTTCATAGTTGGCCAGTAGTATCCTGTTCTTAAGATCCTTGAGAACAATGCCCTGCCCCCAGTGTGGTTTCCACAATCTCCTTCATGGAAATCTTTTAACACTTCTTGAACTTCAGGATCCTCGATACATCTTAAATATGGTCCTGCAAGAGATCGCTTATACAGCATATTATTTAAGATTGTGAATTGAGATACCTTAATTCTGAAAGCCCTAGGGTTTTCTCCCATAGGAATCTCTCCGTGTTGTAAGTATCTCATGATTGGTGAGATCCATGATCCTGAACAAGATTGAGTATCCTCACTAGGGATCAATGCAGAATCCTCTTCTATTTCCATAGCCACCTGATTTTCAATAGCAGGAGCCAGGATATGGATGATGGGGATACTTATATCCTCTAGGATCTTCAAAGATGATCCTAGATTGGCCAATGCATCAGCTCCTGTATTTTCTTCCCTTGGTACCTGTGTCAAACTGAAGAAAGCAAAGGAGAGTGCCAATTCTTTGACTATCTCTAAATATTTGGTTAGTTTTTCACCTTTAACAGCATAGGATCCATTAAAGTGATTAGTGATTAACAATGAATCCACGTATACCTCAAGATACCTGATCCCCATATGCTTAGCAATTTGCAAACCAACGATTAAGGCTTCATATTCAGCCTCATTATTAGTGGCTTGGAACTCACAAGCTATGGAATGGGGTATTATGTCCCCCTGTGGCGATTTTAGTAGTATACCAAGCCCCGTGCCTTTAACATTTGAGGATCCGTCAGTATGTAGTATCCAAGGATCCTTGGTTTCATCCAGCTGCTGGACTTCCAATTCGGCTTCCTTTTGTAAATCACTACTGAAATCAGCCACAAAGTCGGCTAATGCTTGGGATTTGATGGCTGTTCTAGGCTCATATCTTATATCATGGGCACTAAGCTTTACTGCCCACTTAGCCATTCTTCCGGACATCTCTGGTTTCCTGAGGACATTCTGAATTGGAAAATTAGTTCTAACAACAATAACATGGGTTTCAAAATAATGTCTTAGTTTAGTAGATGCCATAATCAGTGCAAGAATAAGTTTTTCAAGGTGTGAATACCTGGATTCAGCATCAAGTAAACTCTTACTTACATAATAGACAGGATATTGTGTACCTTCATGATCCTTAACAAGGACTGCACTTACTTCTTTTGAGGATACCGCAAGGTATAAGGATAACACATCTCCTTTTTCTGGTTTCATCAATGCTGGGGCTGAGGACATGTATTCTCTTAGGGCTTGTAAAGCATTCTCATGCTTTTCAGTCCATTCGAATTTCTTGTTCTTTCTTAGGGCTATATATCATAGAATTCTTTACACTTTTCTGAGGATTTGGAAATAAATCTGTTTAAAGCTGCTATCCTGCCTGTTAGTCTTTGCACATCCTTAGCGTTGGCAGGGGATTTGATATTCACCAACGCTTTGATTTGTTCCGGGCTTGCTTCAATGCCCCTCTGGGTTACCATATATCCTAAGAATTTACCTGCTTTAACACCAAAGTGACATTTTGAAGGATTAAGCTTCATGTTATAATTATCAAGGATATCAAATGCTTCCTCCAAGTCCCATAGGTGATCCTCAGCTTTTTTGGATTTCACCACCATATCGTCTATGTATACTTCCATAGTTTGTCCAATTTGATCTTTGAACATCATATTCACCAGCCTTTGATATGTTGCACCTGCATTTCTTAATCCAAAAGGCATAGCAATATAACAATATAAACCGGTTGGGGTCATAAAGGTCGTATCCTCTTGGTCAGATGGTTCCATCTGAATTTGTTGGAATCCAGATGATGCATCCATAAAGGTTAACAGTTCATGACCCGCCGTTGCATCCACCATGGAGTCAATGTGGGGTAATGGGAAAGGATCCTTGGGACATGCCTTATTCAAATCAGTGAAATCGACACATACCCTCCACTTTCCATTTTTCTTTTGAACAACAACCACATTGGCCAGCCATTTTGGATACTTCACTTCTCTAATCATACCTGCTCGTAGTAATCTTTCTACCTCTTCCTGGATAATGGCATTTCTTTCTGGTGCAAACTTCCTCCTTTTTTGATGGATTGGTTTAACTGACCTGTCAATGCCAAGTTTATGAGTGATAATATCCTTAGATATACCTGTCATATCCTCATGTTTCCATGCAAAGGTAGATTTTCTTCTTTTGAGGAAGGATACTATGTCTTCTTTCATTTTATCAAGGATCCCTGATCCGGTGTAGACTTTGGATTCAGGATCATCAGGATCCAAGAGGATTTCGTCCACATTCTTCTCTCTTGCCTCCAAGACATCCCTTGGAGGATACTTTAATTGCTATTGCTCCCTTGATTTCGAGGCTGGTTTCATTGATGAGGTGTAACAATCCTTAGCCTCCTGCTGATCACTATCGATCTTGATTATTCCCCATGGGCTAGGGAGCTTCACACACTGATGGTAGGTGGATGGGACTGCCTTCATATCGTGTATCCAGGGCCTGCCAAGGATAACATTACAACAAGACAAACAGTCAATAACACAAAATTTCTGATAGTTATGTAATCCTTCCACGTAAATTGGGAGTTTGATGTCCCCCAGGGTTTTCTTAGTTTCGCCACTAAATCCCACGAGCACGGAGGATCTAGGTGTGATGTCTGATTCAGGAACACCCATTTTCTTCAGAACATCAAGCTGGATAATGTTTACCGAACTTCCTCCGTCAATAAGGATCCTGCGGACAAAATGGTTAGAAATAAAAAGAGTAATAACTAAACTATCATGATGAGGATCCTGGATGTTAATTCTATCATCCTCATCAAAGGTTATGATTTTTCCTTCCGAGACACTTGATGTTCGTATAGGTCTTTCTCCGTTATCCATTTTAGCTTCCTTTGCATGCCTTTTAGCTGCTGAGAAGGATGTACCACAGATGTCTGATCCTCCAGAAATGAAGTTGATCACTTGTGCATCTGCCGGAGGGGCTGGAGCTCTTTCAGGGATCCTTTCGGGATCCTGAGTCCTTTGCTTTTTTCTTCCCAACAATTCTTTCAAATGCCCCTTGCTCAGCAGATATCCAATTTCCTTTCGTAATGCGATGCATTCCTCTGTCAAATGCCCAAAATCCTCATGGTATGCACACCACTTTGATTTATCTTTAGCTGCGGCTGGTTTGTCATTTTTTCTGGGCCATCTGGCTTTTTCTCCTAGATTCTGCATTGCAAGGATTAGTTCATGGTTATCAACGGAAAAACAGTATTCAGAAATCGGAGGATAATCTTCATCATCCTCTTCTTGGTCAACAGCATGCACATTCTGGTTGTCAGTTCTGTTATAGGATTTGAATTTGTTGCTTTTGAAAGAGGATCCTTGCTTTTCTTGTTTTGAGGATCCTACTTGTCTCTCCTGGATCCTCTTGTCATCCTCTAGCCGGATGAACCTGAGTGCCCGGGTCCTTACTTCGTCTAGGTTCCTGCATGGTGTCATAACAAGATCATCATAGAACAATGAATCCTTAAGCAATCCCATCTTGAAGGCCTCAACAGCTGTGGCCACATCCAAGTTAGGAATGTCCAAGGATTCTTTACTAAATTTGGTTATATAATCCCTTAATGATTCATTATGACCCTGAGTTATCCTATATAAATCGCTAGTCAATCGTTCAAATTTTCTACTACAAGAAAATTGATTATTAAATAAGTTAACTAAATTAGCAAACGAAGTAATAGAGTAAGGGGGATGACTTAGCAGCCACTTAAGAGCTGATCCAGTAAGAGTGGATCCAAATCCCTTGCACAGGCATGCTTCCTTTAACCTTTCTAGAATTGGGTTGATCTCCATCCTCTCCCTGTATTGTGCTATGTGTTCCTCAGGATCCGTCGTACCATCATACAGCTTCATAGTAGGGATATGGAATCTTTTGGGTATCTCAGCATCACAAATTGGTGGTGCAAAACGAGATACCTTATGGCTTCCGTCTGCAATCTCCGGGATAGGTTTGACTACCCCTGGAACACTTGATATCATATCCTTCAGTTTCTGCAGTTCTCTGGCCATAGCATGGTTGATACCTGTATCCTGCATGAATCCATGGTTAGTGGTAAGAGAATTATTAAAAGTGTTACCTCCCATCGGGTTCAAGTTAGGAACATTGGATGTGAATCCGTATTGCTGGGATTCTGGGATGATGGAGGGACCCGTGGAAGCAATGGTCTGCATTGGAATAAAATCTCCTTGATGGACATCTGGACTTCCTGTTTGCAAATTCTTCAAGGATCCTGGTATCTGAAGGGATCCCTGAACATGGCATGATCCTGGAACAAAGGAGGATCCTTGAACCTGGGATGATCCTGGAACGAAGGAGGATCCTTGAACCTGGGATGATCCTGGAACGAAGGAGGATCCTGAGTTCATGAAGGATCCCATATGCTGAGTATAGGATCCTGCCGGTTGGAAATATGATCCTGATGCCTAAGTCACTGCTGCTGGGCCGAAATGCACTCCTCTTGATCCACCCATATGTTGAATGTCTAGGACCTCTGATGGCTGAGAAGTAATCATCGGAGTATCAAAATTCAAAGATTTGGGCATCAGTGGGGAATGATCCTCTGCCGTTTTCTTTTGCCTTTTGAGATCTCCGATTTCTTTGAGGATCCTGTCATTAGTTTCATCCTGCTGCTGCATACGATCCCTCATCTGCAAAATCAAAGCAAATATATCACTAGTACTGGGAGCAGAAGAAGTTAGAGCAGAAGATGAAGGTTTAGAGAAGATAGGAGTTGGTCTCTTCTCAGCATTTTTCTGAGATCCAGCCGGTGGTGGAGGCAAAGGTGGAATGCCATTAGATGAATTGACTGCAGACATCGCTGTGGAGGTATTCTTCAATGATGAAGCCATGTAACACTCCGGAATGATCACCAACAGAAAAACTTTCTTATGAATGAAGCACCAATTGCCCCACGGTGGGCGCCAAACTGTTTTGGTCAAAAATCACACAAGGATAATGCAACCAAACTCTTTGTAAACGGGGAATGATGCTTGGTATGATGAACAAAGATAAGGATCAGTATAACGAAAATTGCACAAGTGACACAAGGATTTATAGGAGGAAAAAGCCCTTGATCAATGAATGATCTCCGGCATAAAAAACCTCGGGTGATGGAAACTACCGATCACCTAACTTCAATATAACAAACAATGTTTACAATTTCGGATGGTAACGAGCTAGGTACAAGGATCACTATAGTATCGTATGCTAAAGCGTGTGAGAAATGTGTTGTGTCTTCCAAATGCTGAAGAGTGTCCTTTATATAAGTGTGTGTGGTCGTATTTTAGGTAAATCACCTAACTACTAGCTCGTTACCCCTTTAGGAATAGAAGTAAATTTAGCCTAACTAAATGCCCGTAATTGTGCTAAGTTTCCATATTCTCCATAACGTCTATCTTTGGTTATGTATGTGCGAAATCAGCGTGACAGATTCCTTGACTCTGATGGCTAAGACCGGATCCAACTCGTAATTCCTGCAAAACAACATTAAATTCAAATAGAGTAATCGTTAGTATGAGGATCCTTAGGATGATCCATGATCCTGATCCTGAAGCTCTTCTGAGGATCACTATCTGCCAAAGAAACAAGGATCACTTGTTAGGATATCATGTAAGGATCACAGGTCATTAAAATCTTGCCCTAACAGTCACTTCTGTGACGTCACAGTTGCAACGGATAGTTATGCATCAATGGCTATATATCCGTTAGTTAGTTGCGGATAAGATCAAGAAAACATAACTCATTCATTTTGCATATTACTCCTTATATTTTGGGGGCAATTGTTATGGGAGGATTTTCTAACAATTAGTGATCCTTGCTTGTTTTCCTAATAGTGATCCTTACTTCTGTGACATATAGTGATCCTCAGAAGAGCTTCAGGATCAGGATCATGGATCACCTTAAGGATCCTCATACTAACGATTGTTTGTTTATGTTTCGTATTGTTTTGCAGGAGTAATAAGCTTGACTTGGTCTTGGCAACGTTACTATGGAATATTCCACGGGTATTTCGCACACGTTTGACTGGAAATGGACGTTGTGGAGAACGTGGAAGCATGGCACAAAAGTCGGATAGTTTGTTAGTTTAGTTAACTTCTATTTAAAAGGGGTGACGAGCTATTTTTAGAGCACTTAGCCATTTTCAGCTACACACCCTCTCGTACAACTGCACTCTTGAAGCATTCAGCAAACACTTGATACTTTTCACACACTTTTACACATTTAACCATAGTGATCCTTGTACCTAACTCGTCACTATCCGAAGTTGTAAACATTTATTGATTTATTTGAGCTTGGTGATCGGTAGTTTCCATCACCCGAGGTTTTTTATGCCGGAGATCATTCATTGATCAAGGGCTTTTTCCTCGTATAAATCCTTGTGTCATTTGTGCAATTTACATTGAAGTGATCCTTATCATTGATCTTCATTTCAAGCATGTAGGATCGGATTCTGACCCAAACGAGTCAATCAGAGGCGTTTTCGTCAATTACAGGTGCGGAAAACAAGTAATTAACGTAGAGATAGCTTGCGATTCACTTTAAACTTTTTCTATATTGATTTGACAGCAATTACATTTAGTTCTCGATCCGGCAGCACTTCGGTACGAGATTCAGCAACAATTCCAACTGAGATCGCTCCTAAGATATTTATAGACCACTGGGATCGCTTATTGGACAGGCCCAATAAGCGGTCCAGAAACTTGACACATGAGCGGTTCAGGTCTTGGTCATTCAAGCGATCCAGCTCTTGACGTTCGAGCGGACCAGACATGTCCATTCGAGCGGACCAGACATATCCATTCGAGCGGACCAGACATATCCATTCGAGCGGACCAAGGCCAAATGAGTGATCCAACCATCTAAAACCTATACAATTTCATTATTTCTCGTATTTCGTGCCCAGATCTAACAATCTAAGACTATGACTCGATACAAGACGTAATCAGCAGATGTAGTGCACCAACAGACTCCCCCTCAGATGTTGATGGAGTCGACTATCGAGTCACAACAATGCTGTGTCTTCAGATCTTCAGTCTTGATCAGTCTTCGGGCTTCTCTCTCTCTATCTTCAGACTCCCCCTCTCGATTTGCTGGCATTCCTTTGATCTTCAGCAACATCTTCAGGATCGTTGTCTGACTTTCCTGCATAAGCTCTACCTCAAAGTAAATTTCTTTCACATCTAAATTTCAGAAATATGACACTTCGCTAAATCAGATTCTCATTCAAAACAAACACAGATTTTGATGAACCACTTGAAAGATTAGATTATGAAAACATTTAAAATTCACACAAACACTCCCCCTCAAGTATTGCTCATCATGTTTAGCACTCGGAATTTTGAAAATCAGCTTTTCAACATCAGTTGTCGAAAATCTTTTTGACTTTTTCAAAAATTTATGCTAAAACACCCTGAAAATCTTTTTGGATTTTTCTGAAAGAAAATAAAATGCAGAAATAAACTATTTACAGACAATATTTTTGTGAGCTCGTGCAAGAGGATCATATCAGTTTTGAGACAAATCACTAACACCGTTAAGCTTTAAACATTCTCAGTTCTAAACAATTTACCTAGATTGTCAGTATGTTTGTCCACTTAAATTTTCACACAAATTTCTAATGATTCGAGATATGATATTAATGTTTTAGAGACTTAAACTTAATTGTGTGTCACTCCACTTGAATATACTCCTGTATCCAGATCCCAGATATTCAGTCTTAGAGGTGAGTATACCACAGATGATATCTGTAAAGGGGTTATGTGCGAGGGCCGTGAGAGCTCAGGTCGATACTTCCGTATACGCAGAGAGATGACCGCTTCGACTTTTGGTGGGTCCCCTTTAGAGGATCTTTTTTACAACAGCAATGACTATCAATTTTATTGTTTAATCAGATTGCTGAGGGCGGCGCTTTTTCAAGCATTTGCAGAAAGTATTATCCGGGGACTAGGTCAGTACTTCCATACAGCAGAAGTCCAGGGATAATACCCCAGATATCACTGAGTATAAAGACCTAGTATCTCAGAATACGGGACTTTTCAAACAAGATTTCGGGGGTTACCCATATATCCAAGAATAGTTACCCACGAATCAAGCAAGTTTGATTTAGGTTTATATCTCGTTTCAATTTACTAAATGTGCGAAAATCTACTGACACATCCGCAGTAAGATTATTTATCACATTTAAACATTTCATATCTTTAGCGTGTTGTGATAGTCCACTGATGTACTATCATTTCCTCTTTTATGCAACAAAAACTCATTTTTGATTTTATCATGTTTTTGTCTTTTTCAAATTTTCTGATGTTTTTGGATTTTCTAAAAATTCTTACTCCCCCTAAAATTCAAATATATCTAATGAAAATTGAAAACAAACTATACAGAAACATGACAACTGATATCAAATCACCTCAAATCGCCATTCACTAGGCATAAACAATCAGAACTCCCCCTATCAACAAACTATTTTCCCATTTAGATTTCAAAACACTTAAGTTTGTTTTAATCACAATGGTTTTTCCGGAAAATAAGTTTGTTTGATTTTACCAATTGTAGGTTTAACAACAAGTGTTCGGGGGTGTGGTTCATCATCTTGTCTATCGACCAATGTAGGAAAATACAAGTACAACTTAATGTCCTTGATTTACCATTTTCAGTTCAAAAATCTCTGTACCAATTGTAAGAAATACACAAACAAACCTCTTTACCGGTTGTATGATTGACGTTACCAAATAAAATTCAAGAAAGATGCCGATTCATGCTCCACGCTTACCAACCTGGGAGCTCCGGCAACTCCTGAGACTTATTGTTCGAAATATGTACCATCCCAGTCACAAACCAGGGATGGTTCAATTTTTTCTTTCTCTGTTTTCTTCTCATAAAATTCTTGAACCCCTTTGACTTTTCGATCAATCATCTTGCCAAAGATGTGTTTTACTTTGGGGTTAAAGACCTTCTCAGCATCAAATTCCTGTTCATCATGATAAAATTGGTTAGAAATTTTAACTTTACCAATTTTCTTTTTATAATTCTCAGCCCGAAGTAATGGAAACTCCTCATCATTAACAATCGGAACTGATTTTTCAACTTTTACATCAGCTTCACATTTTGAAACAATTTGTGGCTCAACTGACTTTGTGGAATCAGTTTCATCGCCTGAAGATAGCTCCTCTGATTTCAACCTATCAGAATCATCGGTGAGAGCTTTCACCACCCTTCTTCACAACCCATTTTTGTTTATCAGATTTTACATTCTTTTTGTAAAACTTGTTCGAACTCTCACCAATTTCAAAAATAGAATCTTTAAACAGTTTTGTTCTATCAAGTTGTGATTCGAATGCAAACACTTTCTCTTTGATTTTACGAAATACTCCCTGTTTTGATTGTATCACATTCGAACAATCTTTTGCAATGTGTCCAACAGTGTTACATCGGTAACAGGTTCTTGTATCTCGCTTCTGTTCGTCTTGCTTCTTCGCAAGAAACTCACTATTTGATTCCCTCCAGAAATTTGTCTTTTCTTCTTCATCAGTTGATGTGCCTGAAACAAATGACATTTTGGATTTAAAATCACGAACATATTTTTCATTTTTCTGTTTTTCTGTAGGAGTAAAACCTAATCCTTTCTTTTTGAAATTACCGTTATGGTTTGATCTCTTTTGGAAATCCGAACCAGAACCGTAATTCTTTTTCTTGTTTAATCTCTGTTGAACTCTTGAGATGTAAGGTTTAGGTTTATCAATAAGACATAAGCCTTTTATTTCAGAAATATTGATTTTTGTGAGTATGAAAACCTTTTTAATCAGTTCAGTTTTGACACCTCTTATTGGAAATTCCTCATCAGAATATAATTTGTCTGAATTATTCAAAGTATAAGCTACTTTAAACAACCCATCATCCAAATTAGACTTTGATAAAAGGAATTTTCTATCATAAACTAATTTTCCCTGTTTTTCTGTTTGTCTCGGAGTTTTTGACTCAGATTTTGACTCTGACGCGGACTGCGACTTTGACTCTTCACTGTCATCACTATCTAACACATGATCCACGACTTTCTTCATCAATTGAGATTGTTGATCAGTGTCAGATGATGTAAACACAACATCAATATTTTCTGGAAGATTTACTGACGACTCTGACTCCCACTGTAAATTTGTGGCCTTTTTGACTCTTTCATCGTTTGGATATCTGGGCAAATATCCATTTTCCAGCGGGGGTGGACACTTATTGTAACTGACACCTTTCTTCTTACCAGATGAAGCCTTTTCAGTGTCCTTTTTCTGATCACTCTTCTTCTTGTCAGCAACCTTTTCACCAGCATCAACTCCAGCTGCATTCTCTTCAGTTACATCATCCTCTTCCCATACCTTCATGCTCTCAATAGTCGGATAAATCCTGTCAATCACATAGGAAGTACATGAGTAACTTTTCAACAAACGATTTACTCTTTCAGTTTCAATTCTTTGCAGCTCAAGTTTCTGTTCTAAAGCAGCACATTTTTCAATATAGTTGTTTACAACTTTTTGTTTTGTCATAAATGCTCCCTGAAGTGTCTTCATAGCAACAGCTTGCTCTTCACTCGTTTGATTATACGGATTCATTGTCTTGTTCAGCACATCATAAGACTCCTTCAAACTGTTCAAGTTGTAAATCAAAGTGTTGTTCTGCTTCTTTACAGCTTCACAGTTTTCACACTTCACCGGAATCTTTTTCGCATCAACACCTTCTTCAACCTTGAACTTAGGCACTTCTGTCACCTTTTTCCTTCTCAGCACCGGCACTTCTTCATCATCACTACTCACCGGCGTTTTGATCTTTTTCTTTTTCTTCTTTGCTCTTTCGTCTTCACTGTCACTCTCAGCAAGCAACTTCATATCTTCTCTGTATTTTCTCGCCCAATACTCTGTATCATCATCACTATCATCTACAATCTTTGCTGTAAAAGCAGTGTACGCTGTGGTTTGATCAGGAATGTAATCATCCCAAGTAAAATTTGCCCAGCTAAAACCTTCTGCTAGCTTTTCATCTTCTTGATCAATCAAACAAGCTTTTCCATTTTCTGGAATGTAATTATCCCAGTTAAACGACTGTTTTTGATTTGGATTAACCACACAAGCTCTCTTTTCGGTATCTTCAATTACATCTCTTCCGTGTGCAGTCTGAGCTTGATGTTTTTGATGTTGAGATGATTGACCAACTTGGTGATAGATGGCTTTGCGATATTAATCGTTGTTGTTGTTGAACGGATTTTGAGCTCCACTTGCTTCTCGGTTTGTGCACTCCCTCTTGAAGTGTCCTTTTTCCCTGCACCGAAAACAAGTGACTTTAGATTTGTCAAAACCTAAAGTAGAAACATTTGCATCACGAAGAACATCTCTCCCCGTGATTTGTTTAAATTTCTCAGCTCTCCTTAAAACACTAGCCAGACACCACTTTATGTGCATCAGTTCCATCTCTTCAGCATCTATCTGGTCGTAGTCTTCTTTGGTTAACATTGGATTGCCGATACGACCTGCAACAAAACAAGTATAAGATTCCAAAACCATTCCTAATAAAGATATTTGGTTTTTGGCAATTTCCTCAGAATAATCTTGATCATTCTCAAGATTCAATACAATGTTGCACTGTAATTTTCTCCCATTCTTAGTTGCTGAGATGTTTGGATCAAATGATGGAAATGAAGTAAAATTGGTTTTGCTGCTTGATCCAGATGATGGACTTTCAGATGAACTTTTGGCACTCATACCAGTAACAATCTTTGGAGATAGATTTGATGATTTCTCATTTACCCCAGCTTTATAATATAACCCGATGTCTTGTTCACCATCGAAGTCTTTCTTCTAATCACTTTTCTCTGTTCCATTTCTTGAGCTTCCATCTTTTCGATGAACTTACTGAGCGTCAGATTGCTAAAACCTTTCTTGTTTCTGAGCATCATCAAGTATGTGCCCCAACTCTCATATGGCAACGCATCAGCAAGTTTGTCGATCAACTCTTCATTACTCTTTTCAATACTCAATCTTTTCATATTAGCAAGCAGATTACAATATCGTTCAATAATTTCTCTCGTACTCTCATTTTTCAATCCTCGGAATAAATCGAACTCTTTCTTCAGAAGTGATTTCTTGCTTTTGACCATCTCCTCACTTCCTCTAAACTTCGACCGTAACGCTTTCCAAATCGAGTACGATGTTCCATTATGCTGTAAAAGAACCATTATATCTTCCTTCACTGCCTGTTGAAGAAGACTAAGCATCATTTTCTCGTCTTTGTACTTTTTCCGAGCATCAGCAGTAAGATCTTTGATTGGAACAGGTTCTTCATCATCGTTCAATGGTCGAACATACTTGGTTTCTACACATTCCCAAGCATCAAGATAATTCGCTTGCACCCAATTTTCAAACCGACCTTCCCAACCCTTATATTCTTCGATGTTCATTAATTTGGGAGGTTTTTGCATCGTCCCAGTTTCGTTTTCTAACATTGTTGTTTGAATAGCGGTGATCGGGGTACTTGGAGTAGCAAACGCATTATAAAAATCCTCGTCCATTTTCAAATTTTTCGAAAAAATATTACAAACAGTCTAAAAAGCGAACTGGGAATGTCAACTGTACACAAAAGCGGTCCAATAAGATCAGATAATCGAACCGGATGGGTCCAAATAAGCGGGCCAGAGAACAATGTGTCAAATAAGCGATCCAAGTTCTATCCGTTCGAGCGGTTCACACCAATGTCCGGATAAGCGGTCCTAAGATGTTCGATCGAGCGGTTCAAGAAATGCTGTACGAGCGGTTCGAGAATTGTCCGGATGAGCGGTTCCCAATCGACCGAATGAGCGGTCCAAATATGTTCAGAAAAGCGGTCCAAAACTGTGAAATTTCGAGCGATCCAGAGATGATCAGAAAAGCGAACAGACTTCGGATGTCATTTTGACCCACCTTTTTTTCGAATTTCGACACCAAACTTTCAAGGGTTTGTCTCTATGTAGTTGCGCACAATCCCTGAGATTTTGAGCTAATTCTGACCGTTGGAAGTGTTTGAATCTGAAAAAGAAGGTGTAGAAGATAGAACAAATGAAGAAACTCAGCTATTCTCTGTAGAACTCCTCCTCCTGAAGCTCTGATACCACTTGTAGGATCAGATTCTGACCCAAACGAGTCAATCAGAGGCGTTTTCGTCAATTACAGGTGCGGAAAACAAGTAATTAACGTAGAGATAGCTTGCGATTCACTTTAAACTTTTTCTATATTGATTTGACAGCAATTACATTTAGTTCTCGATCCGTCAGCACTTCGGTACGAGATTCAGCAACAATTCCAACTGAGATCGCTCCTAAGATATTTATAGACCACTGGGATCGCTTATTGGACAGGCCCAATAAGCGGTCCAGAAACTTGACACATGAGCGGTTCAGGTCTTGGTCATTCGAGCGATCCAGCTCTTGACGTTCGAGCGGACCAGACATGTCCGTTCGAGCGGACCAAGGCCAAATGAGCGATCCAACCATCTAAAACCTATACAATTTCATTATTTCTCGTATTTCGTGCCCAGATCTAACAATCTAAGACTATGACTCGATACAAGACGTAATCAGCAGATGTAGTGCACCAACAAAGCATCATTCCCCATAACTAAGAGTTTGGTTGCATTATCCTCATTAGATTTTTGACCAAAACAATCACCAACTTGGAATTTCCTGATCCTGACATTCTTGTTGTAAGCTCCAGCCATCCTTTGTTGATAACTGGCCATCCTTATCCTAGCCAAATCCCTGAGTTCTTCTATAGTATCCAGGTCTTGAATCAAGTTTTCAGCATTTCCTTCAGGATCACGGATACTTGTTCTTGCAGTAAGAACCACCATTTCCGGAGGGATCACTGATTCTGCTCCAAATACCAAAAAGAAAGGTGTTTGGCCAGTAGCATTCTTGGGAGTTGTCCTGTCAGCCCGTAATACATAAGGTAGCTCTTCTGCCCATTTTCCTTTCTTGGATCCAAGTTTCTTTTTCAAGTTGTTGATGATGATCTTGTTCGATGATTCTGCTTGGCCATTAGCTTGTGGGTGGACTGGTGTTGATGTTATCATCTTAATCCCCCAGCTGTCACAAAAGTTAGTAGTTCTATTCCCAATAAATTGGGATCCATTATCACATACAATTTCAGAAGGGATACTAAATTTAGTAATAATATTTCTTTTGATAAAGGATATCACTTCTTTTTCTCTGACTTGAGCAAAGGCTTCAGCCTCTATCCACTTTGAAAAATAGTCAGTTATAGCAAGCATGAATACTTTACCACCAGGTGCCTTGGGAAGTTTACCAACTATATCCATTCCCCATCTCATAAATGGCCAGGAAGAAGATATAGGATGCAAGAGCTCTTCTGGTTGATGAAGGATATTACTATGTCTTTGACAAGGATCACATCTTTTAGCATAATCCACAACATCCTTCTTCATAGTAGGCAAGTAGTATCCTGTTCTCAGGATCCTTGAGAATAATGTCCTGCCCCCAGTGTGATTTCCACAATCTCCTTCATGGAGATCCTTTAAAACTTCTTGAATCTCGGGATCCTCAATACATCTTAGATATGGTCCTGCAAGAGATCGTTTATATAGCATATTATTCAATATTGTGAATTGAGATACCTTTGATTTGAAAGCCCTGGGGTTTTCTCCTGTAGGGATCTCTCCATGATGGATATATCTCATGATTGGGAGGATCCATGATCCTGAATTTGATTGTGCAGCACCACTAGGTATGATTGCAAAATCCTCTCCTATTTCTATAGCCACATGATCTTCAATAGCCGGTTTCAGGATATGAATAATAGGGATTTTGATATCCTCTGGGATCTTCAAGGATGATCCTAAATTGGCCAATGCATCAGCTTCTGCATTATCTTCTCTTGGTACCTGTGTCAAACTAAAAGATACAAAAGAGAGTGCCAATTCCTTGACTATCTGTAAGTATTTGATTAGCTTTTCACCTTTAACAGCATAAGATCCATTAAAGTGATTAGTAATTAATAAAGAATCCACATGTACCTCAAGATACCTGATCCTCATATGCTTAGCAACTTGCAAACCAGCTATCAAGGCTTCATATTCAGCCTCATTGTTAGTAGTTTGGAACTCACAAGCTATAGAGTAGGGTATTATGTCCCCTTGTAGCGATTTTAGTAGTATTCCAAGCCCAGTTCCTTTGACATTAGAGGCCCCATCAGTGAAGAGTATCTAAGGATCCTTGGTTTCCTCTAGCTGTTGGACTTCTAATTCAGCTTCCCTTTGCAAGTCACTACTGAAATCTGCCACAAAGTCAGCTAAAGCTTGGGATTTAATGGCAGTTCTAGGCTCATATCTTATATCAAAAGCACTGAGCTTCACTTCCCACTTAGCCATCCTTCCTGACATTTCAGGTTTCCTGAGAACATTCTTAATAGGGAAATTAGTCTTAACGATAATGGCATGAGTTTCAAAATAATGTCGTAGTTTAGTAGATGCCATAATTAAAGCAAGGATAAGTTTTTCTAAATGTGAATACCTGGATTCAGCATCAAGCAAACTTTTACTTACATAATAAACAGAATGTTGTGTACCTTGGTGATCCTTAACAAGGACCGCACTTACTGCTTTTGAGGATACTGCTAGGTATAAGGATAATACATCCCCCTTTTCTGGTTTCATCAAAGCAGGGGCTGAGGATAGGTAATCCTTAAGAGCTTTGAGGGCACTTTCATGCTTCTCAGTCCATTCAAATTTCTTGTTTTTCCTCAGGATGTCATAGAATTCCTTGCACTTTTCTGAGGATTTGGATATGAATTTGTTTAAGGCTGCGATCCTGCCTGTTAATCTTTGCACATCCTTAGCATTAGCAGGTGATTTGATGTTCACGATAGCCTTAATCTGCTCTGGACTTGCTTCAATGCCCCTCTTAGTCACCATGTAGCCTAGGATTTTACCTGCTTTAACACCAAAATGCCACTTGGAAGGATTTAGTTTCATATTATATTAATCAAGGATATTGAATGCTTCCTCCAAGTCTCTTAGGTGATCCTCAACTTTTCTAGACTTAACCACCATGTCATCTATATAGACTTCCATAGTGTGTCCAATTTGATCCTTGAACATCATATTGACTAGCCTTTGATAAGTTGCACCTGCATTTCTTAGTCCAAATGGCATAGCAATATAACAGTAAATACCAGTTGGGGTCATAAAGGCTGTATCCTCTTGATCAGATGGTTCCATCTGAATTTGCTGAAATCCAGATGAAGCATCCATAAAAGTTAACAGTTCATGACCCGCGGTAGCATCCACCATGGAGTCAATGTGGGGCAATGGGAAAGGATCCTTGTGACATGCCTTATTTAAATCAGTGAAGTCGACACATACCCTCCACTTTCCGTTTTTCTTTTGAACAACAACCACATTGGCTAACCATCTTGGATACTTGACCTCTCTAATCATACCTGCTCGGAGTAGCTTTTCTACCTCTTCCTAGATAATGGCATTTCTCTCTGGTGCAAACTTCCTCCTCTTTTGATGGATTGGTTTGAACGAACTGTCAATGCCAAGTTTATGAGTAATTATATCTTTAGATATACCTGTCATGTCTTCGTGTTTCCATGCAAAGGTAGTTTTTCTCCTTTTGAGGAAGGATACCAAATTTTCTTTTATTTCATCAAGGATCCCTGATCCTATGTAGATCTTGGATTCAGGATCATGAGGATCCATAAGGATTTCTTCTACATCCTGCTCTCTTACCTCCAAGACATCTCTCGGAGGATGCTTTAATTGCTATTGCTCCCTTGGCTTTGAGGCTGGTTTCATTGATGATGTGTAGCAATTTTTAGCCTCTTGTTGATCACTCTCAATTTTCACCACCCCCCATGGACTAGGAAGCTTCACACATTGGTGATAAGTGGATGGGACTGCCTTCATGTCATGTATCCAAGGTCTGCCAAGGATAACATTACAACAAGATAAGCAATCTATAACACAAAACTTTTGAAAAGAATGCAGCCCTTCAATATAGATTGGGAGTTTAATGTCCCCCAGAGTGTTCTTGGTCTCCCCACTGAATCCCATAAGTACTGAGGATCTTGGTATAATGTCGGATTCAGGAATGTTCATCTTTTTAAGGACATCAAGCTGGATGATGTTCACAGAGCTTCCTCCATCTATAAGGATCCTGTGAACAAAATGGTTAGAAATAAAAAGAGTGATAACAAGACCATCATGATGAGGATCCTGAATGTCAACACGATCATCCTCATCAAAAGTTATGATTTTATCTTTGGTAACACTGGATGTTCGGATGGGTCTATCTCCATTATCCATCTTGGTTTCCTTGGCATGTCTTTTGGCTGCTGAAAAGGAAGTGCCACAAATGTCTGATCCTCCGGATATGAAGTTTATAACTTGTGCATCTGCTGGAGGAGCTAGAGCTTTCTCTGGGATCCTTTCAGGATCCTGGGTTCTTGACTTCTTTCGCCCCAAAAGTTCCTTTAAGTGCCCGTTGCTTAACAAGTAACCAATTTCTTTCCTTAGTGCAATGCACTCTTCGGTGAGATGCCCAAAATCCTCATGGTATGCACACCATTTTGATTTATCTTTTGTGGCAGCTGGTTTGTCACTTTTTCTTGGCCACCTAGCTTTCTCACCTAAATTCTGCATTGCAAGAATTAGTTCATTGTTATCAACAGAAAAACAGTATTTAGAAATTGGAGGATAATCCTCATCATCCTCTTCTTGTTCTACTGCATGCACATTCTGGTTATCAGACTTGTTGTAGGATTTGAACTTGTTGTTCTTGAAATAGGATCCTTGTTTTTCCTGCTTTGAGGATCCTGCTAATCTCTCCTGGATCCTTTTGTCATCCTCTAATCGGATGAACCTAAGGGCCCTGGTTCTCACTTCATCGAGATTCCTGCATGGGGTCATAACAAGATCATCATAGAATAATGAATCCCTAAGTAAACCCATTTTAAAGGCTTCTACAGCCGTAGCTATGTCCAAGTTAGGAATATCTAAGGATTCTTTACTAAACTTAGTGATATAATCTCTAAGTGATTCATTTTGACCTTGAGTTACCCTATATAAATCACTAGTTAAACGTTCAAATTTTCTACTACAGGAAAATTGATTATTAAACAGGTTAACTAGATTAGCAAATGAAGTAATAGAGTAGGGGGAAGACTTAGCAGCCATTCAAGAGCTGATCCTGTGAGAGTGGATCCAAAACCCTTGCATAGACATGCTTCTTTTAACCTCTCTGGGATGGGGTTAATCTCCATCCTTTCTCTATATTGAGCCACGTGTTCTTCAGGGTCTGTAGAGCCATCATATAACTTCATGGTCGGTATCTGGAACCTTTTTGGTATCTCAGCATCACAAATAGGTGGTGCAAAACGAGATATTTTATAACACCCTAACACGTTATAACTGAAAAGACGCAGCGGAAATTCGTTCCATAAAAATTTCTTTCATTAAAAACGTTTTGACCTACTAGCAAGTTCATTATGAGACACTTTCTTACATTATATGCATCTTTTATACTCATTTACATAACAAAAGCATAACTTATAACTATCAATTTACATAGTCAAGTATTCCCGTACAATCTGACTTGTGACTCGGTCTTTGATCGCTACTCCTTGTGATGAAAATCTGTGATTCGTACTACCTGCACCCACCACATACAATCGAAACATTAGCATGCATTATATACAAACAAAATTCTTAATCGTGTAGTCTCGATTTGTTCTATCCACATATTCTTTCCATCTGTTATCTTTCTAGATGTAGTCATTCCATCCGGGTGCCTAATCCTTAGCGAACCTCGATGGAGTACCTGCACCACATTTTATTCTCGAGGCACACTGTTAATAACGTCAATACTTAAGTGTATTGAAACCACGTATGCATTACATACATAACTACGTACATACATACCTACACACATCCATACATACATTACTTCATACAAACATACCTGCTCACATACTTACATTCATACAAACATTACGGCGTACAAACATACCTACTTAGGTGCTTACATACATACATACATACATACATACATACATTAATACCTACAAGCATACCTACTCACATACTTACTTACATGCATACATACATACATACATTACAACGTAATACATGCATACATTACGGCGTACAACTTACCTACTTAGGTGCTTACATACATACATACATACATTAATACCTACAAGCATACCTACTCACATACTTACTTACATGCATACATACATACATTACTACGTAATACATGCATACATTACGGCGTACAACTTACCTACTTAGGTGCTTACATACATACATACATACATACATTAATACCTACAAGCATACCTACTCACATACTTAATTCATTACCCCGCGTACACGCTCACACATCCCGAACTGAATCACATGTCATAAATGCTTTTAAAATATCTTTCAGATATATTTCGGATCTTAAAAGTGAGTTTCATACTCATCCGTAACTTACCAAGCCATTTGGTAGGGTTAAGGAACATTATAAAGACTTAACGAGGCTTGGAATGGGTTCACGGGGTCCGAGTTCGAGGAAAAATGAAGAAATTACATAAACAATACATTTGCATCAGACCTCCACCGTAAGCTACGGTGGCTACCGTAGCTTACGGTGGCCCCAAATGCTTACGGTAGTTCTAGTCTGCCTTACGGCAGGAATAAATGCCCAGTTCCCACCGTAGCTTACGGTGGCACCGTAAGCTACGGTGGTGCCCAGATCAGCTCCCATCTTTCACACTAAAACTCGCATAACTTGCTCGTTTTTGATCCGTTTTACCCGATTCTTTTTCCTACGCGACCGTAATTTAATTCTCTATCACATAGAGTAAAAATCCAATATATGGACTACCTAACTTTATGACTTATAAGCCTTCGGCTTATTACCCTTTTACCAAATTTTGACCCGTTCATGCATATATCAACATAACTTGTTTCCAATTGTACGTAAAACCTTTCCCTACATTTTAGACTAAGAATCCTTGCCTCGGGTCCACATTCTTAACGAATTTCATTACCGCTACCTTACTTATACATAATTATTCAACCCGTTTAGTCCCACAAATTATCTTCGACTATCTAGATTAATACTTATCTTAATACCTTCAATCATTCCATACCATACATGACTTCCCTTCATTTATAACAAGAAGGTTCTTATATATACTAAGAAGTGAGTTGGATGTCACTTACCTTGTGCGCCCAAGTTCAAGCATAGGTTCCATGCTTCCTTTTGACCCGTTAGCCTCCATACTTGAGCCCGTAGACATGTTATCCATCCTTACATAACCATACATTGATACCCTTGTTAGTAAACAAGGCCACACATAGCATCAATCACGATAAATCTATGCTCAATAATTGACTTTCATTAGTGGATTTCTTGCAACTCATAGCATAGATTAACAATGAGATCCTTTTTACTCGCATAATATAAACATGCCATTACATATCTTGCTATGAATATACCGTGCATCACTTTGACTTCCTAAACCGTGCATTTATGATAAGAGATCCACCTTACAACATTCCTACCATTGTTGACTTTCCATAAGGTCAACCATCAAGCATTTCAATTTTCCAACTTAGACACACATTCATTCACAAATTAACATGTTAGACCATAGTCATTATGCCATCTACACTTCATACTCATTTTGTAGGACATATTTGGTCGCATAATCAAATAGTTACATATACATATATACATACCATTCCGTTCATAACAACATCTTCATAGTTAACTCAATATCATTTAAGTTTACTCTTTTCTAGAATTCTCATTCGTTCTATAACTATTCTTAAGTCGAAACTAATATAATCAAACAATCCATATATATTCATCACATCACTCAAGCGTATAGTACGGATTTCACATATTATTGTCGTTTAGGCATTTCATCAAACACCTTGTGTGCGTACTAACATCTAAGCTTAATGTACAACTAATTCATTCATATCCTTCTAACCTCATTCATAATTCACCAACATCAACTACTAATCATCATGTATCATACCAAATGAATATTGAACATAACATCATCATATTCCTATACTTTCATCTAACAATAATTCATCATACCCACATAATACATCATTCTTTCAACAAGAATTAAACATAAATGGTGATTCAAGTCATCATCCTCACCATAACAAACGGGTTTCGCATCTAAACTTCAAATTAACACAAACCTTACATAACCCATGTTCTATATGATGTTTCTAACCCTTATACATAATCAATTTCATATTATCTCACGGATTAGAGCATAACCCACTTCACCCATGATCACCAATCTTAAATTTAAAACATACCTTATGATCTCCTCATGTTGGTGATCATTAATCCATGCTCGGTTATAGATTTAAGCATCATTTAGCCCTTCAATTTGGATGATCTTTCATGTTTAGGGTTTGGAGTTCTTGAGAGCTCCTGAAGCTTCACGAACACACACGTATGTGTGTTTGTGTGTGTGTGTTGATCTTTTAATTAGTAAACAACTTTCATTTGTTCCACTTTAGCCCCTCGGGTTTTCCTTTAAAACATAACTGACACTACCTTTCATTACTTAATACTTTTGACCATACCCTTAACTAGGTTAAATAGCCTAGTTATTTATTTCATGACGTGTCATAAAGGAACATCCGACAAATATTAACATTCAGATTTTGGGGCGTTACAAGTCTACTACCCTTAATTGAGGTTTCGTCCCCGAAACCTTTCTTACCTTTATTTAACACTAATTATTCCTTCTCTACATCCACTCGACACAACCACGAGCTCATCACAATGACTATCATCCAATTTCAAAAACATTCCTATTAATGTTTCTATCATGTTTATTTCATTATTCATATCATTGACTTCTCCCTAACAATTCCATACCTTCCTTATCATAATTTCGCATATCATTTTCATTTCCTTGGCCTGACAACCACGGTTCAATATACATACTTCTTTGACTTGTAATCACACACACCTATGTACTTAACTTTAACGTGATCATCCTTCTACGTTTTCTACAATTACTTGTACCATGCATACCTTTACGTTACTTTCCAACCATCTTTTTCATTTCACATTACAATTACTCTCACTTCGTGCATTATTTAGTTTACATACATATGTGTATCATGCAGTTCATCTTACGAGAATTTAATCATTACCCGAAATCTATACATACTCATATATGCTTAACTTTAACGTTAACCTTATTCTACCTTTTCTACATTTACGTATACCTTGCATACCTTTATATTATCTTTAAATCATTTCGTTCATTTCACATTACTATTGCTTTCACTTCATGCATTACTTAATTCACGTGTATAGACAGTTCATATCTCTCCAATCATGAGTTAGACATTTTACTAACCTCTTTTTCATTTCCCAACCACGATCCGCAACCCTGATCGATCATCTTCTCCTCGTGCACTAGCCGTACAGGCCAAGTTTCATTCCTTCGTGTTATGAGCTTCCGCTCGTGCACGTCCGTTCACCAATACGATTGGTTTCATCACATCAATAGTTCTAACATTATCATCAACAACATCGGCGGTTAGCATATGTCATTCAAACATTCATAACACTAGGTGATTACACACCTATAACTCTTCTACAATTTCCTACGTACCTACTATAACGTACCGCACATTCTATTTCTTACATGCAATCTTTTTATTCAATTAATTATTTTGTCACTGAAGTACACGTTCGTACTTCCTTCCATTCATGCTTACTTGCAAAAACCTTATTACATCGTTTCAATATTTCTTACTAAGCTTACCATTCCCGCCCATACTCAAGTTGTTGTCTGGGTCACCGCCCGTCATCATTCTAATTTCTAAGAGTCAATTACTAACACATCTAACACATAGCTTATACAAAACTTCGTCTATTATACTATCACTTTTACTTTATACTCATTTCTATGACTCGTTCGACTCAATCATGGTCAAACTATCGACATCTTCTTAGGCGGATTAATTTCATCTTTTTATATTTTTGAATCCATCTCACGGATTCAGGCGCATCATTCATGCTTTTTCATTCATTGAATCCGCCTTACGGATTCAAACATTCATTCATGCTTTCTAATGAGATTCAAGCATACCACTTACAACCCGGTAACATCGGGTTAATTGCTTTCAACATAAATCTTTCATTCTACCCGTATAACGGGTTGAGCTTCATACATTTATTATTGCATTCACGACCACCCGTTCTAAACGGATGGTACCTTATCCTTACTCGACTTGTTCAACTTGAACCGGTTGACTTGTATAGCTTATCATAACCCTTTTTAGCATAACCAAATCCGCAAGGGATTTGCATCATTCGTATGTTTCATCCCTTGAATCCGTTTCGTGGATTCAAGCATTGCATTCATAAATTATCAATCCATACTTTCTTATGGACTCAATATTTCATTCTTATCACTTATACCTTTCACCCTTACATAGTACTCTCAACCTTCCGAGAGTCTTACTACCCATTTCACCCACACGCCTAGCCGCTACCAAATTCTATCGGACATACCTGTAACAATTATCGCGGTCTCACAAACGTCATACGTTTCTTGTGTACTGGCCAGGTACACCTTCCACGTACTAGTTTCGTGTCTTCGCGTAATCGCCACCTTATGTCCGAAGGATTTAGTTTCGGGATGTGTGACATTTTCAAAACCTATTTACCATGTCGTTATTATAATTTGTTTAACATTTTTCTTTCACTTGGTTAACTGTACCATTTCATACGCCCACACGTTAGATTTACGTACCTGGGGTCAACTCGCCTCATTACTTGCCTTGATGCCGGTCCCAGACCGCATTCACAGTTCATCTCTCTCAACAATTGCGCTTACCCTTCACATAACATACTATTAGTATCCTTCAATTACATAATCTAATACTTACTTACATTCGCTGTTGCCTTTAGGCTTCAATCGAGTCTTGGATTGTACGGGCTCTTGGTCACGAGAGCACACCGGTTTGAGTTCAAGTATTTACCTCCCGTTACTTGATTCTCTCAAACCAGGGCTCTGCTACCAACTTATAACACCCTAACACGTTATAACTGAAAAGACGCAGCGGAAATTCGTTCCATAAAAATTTCTTTCATTAAAAACGTTTTGACCTACTAGCAAGTTCATTATGAGACACTTTCTTACATTATATGCATCTTTTATACTCATTTACATAACAAAAGCATAACTTATAACTATCAATTTACATAGTCAAGTATTCTCGTACAATCTGACTTGTGACTCGGTCTTTGATCGCTACTCCTTGTGATGAAAATCTGTGATTCGTACTACCTGCACCCACCACATACAATCGAAACATTAGCATGCATTATATACAAACAAAATTCTTAATCGTGTAGTCTCGATTTGTTCTATCCACATATTCTTTCCATCCGTTATCTTTCTAGATGTAGTCATTCCATCCGGGTGCCTAATCCTTAGCGAACCTCGATGGAGTACCTGCACCACATTTCATTCTCGAGGCACACTGTTAATAACGTCAATACTTAAGTGTATTGAAACCACGTATGCATTACATACATAACTACGTACATACATACCTACACACATTCATACATACATTACTTCATACAAACATACCTGCTCACATACTTACATTCATACAAACATTACGGCGTACAAGCATACCTACTTAGGTGCTTACATACATACATACATACATACATTAATACCTACAAGCATACCTACTCACATACTTACTTACATGCATACATACATACATTACTACGTAATACATGCATACATTACGGCGTACAACTTACCTACTTAGGTGCTTACATACATACATACATACATACATTAATACCTACAAGCATACCTACTCACATACTTACTTACATGCATACATACATACATTACTACGTAATACATGCATACATTACGGCGTACAACTTACCTACTTAGGTGCTTACATACATACATACATACATACATACATTAATACCTACAAGCATACCTACTCACATACTTAATTCATTACCCCGCGTACACGCTCACACATCCCGAACTGAATCACATGTCATAAATGCTTTTAAAATATCTTTCAGATATATTTCGGATCTTAAAAGTGAGTTTCATACTCATCCGTAACTTACCAAGCCATTTGGTAGGGTTAAGGAACATTATAAAGACTTAACGAGGCTTGGAATGGGTTCACGGGGTCCGAGTTCGAGGAAAAATGAAGAAATTACATAAACAATACATTTGCATCAGACCTCCACCGTAAGCTACGGTGGCTACCGTAGCTTACGGTGGCCCCAAATGCTTACGGTAGTTCTAGTCTGCCTTACGGCAGGAATAAATGCCCGGTTCCCACCGTAGCTTACGGTGGCACCGTAAGCTACGGTGGTGCCCAGATCAGCTCCCATCTTTCACACTAAAACTCGCATAATTTACTCGTTTTTAATCCGTTTTACCCGATTCTTTTTCCTACGCGACCGTAATTTAATTCTCTATCACATAGAGTAAAAATCCAATATATGGACTACCTAACTTTATGACTTGTAAGCCTTCTGCTTATTACCCTTTTACCAAATTTTGACCCGTTCATGCATATATCAACATAACTTGTTTCCAATTGTCCGTAAAACCTTTCCCTACATTTTAGACTAAGAATCCTTGCCTCGGGTCCACATTCTTAACGAATTTCATTACCGCTACCTTACTTATACATAATTATTCAACTCGTTTAGTCCCACAAATTATCTTCGACTATCTAGATTAATACTTATCTTAATACCTTCAATCATTCCATTCCATACCATACATGACTTCCCTTCATTTATAACAAGAAGGTTCTTATGTATACTAAGAAGTGAGTTGGATGTCACTTACCTTGTGCGCCCAAGTTCAAGCATATGTTCCATGCTTCCTTTTGACCCGTTAGCCTCCATACTTGAGCCCGTAGACATGCTATCCATCCTTACATAACCATACATTGATACCCTTGTTAGTAAACAAGGCCACACATAGCATCAATCACGATAAATCTATGCTCAATAATTGACTTTCATTAGTGGATTTCTTGCAACTCATAGCATAGATTAACAATGAGATCCTTTTTACTCGCATAATATAAACATGCCATTACATATCTTGCTATGAATATACCGTGCATCACTTTGACTTCCTAAACCGTACATTTATGATAAGAGATCCACCTTACAACATTCCTACCATTGTTGACTTTCCATAAGGTCAACCATCAAGCATTTCAATTTTCCAACTTAGACACACATTCATTCACAAATTAACATGTTAGACCATAGTCATTATGCCATCTACACTTCATACTCATTTTGTAGGACATATTTGGTCGCATAATCAAATAGTTACATATACATATATACATACCATTCCGTTCATAACAACATCTTCATAGTTAACGTCAATATCATTTAAGTTTACTCTTTTCTAGAATTCTCATTCGTTCTATAACTATTCTTAAGTCGACACTAATATAATCAAACAATCCATATATATTCATCACATCATTCAAGCGTATAGTACGGATTTCACATATTATTGTCGTTTAGACATTTCATCAAACACCTTGTGTGCGTACTAACATCTAAGCTTAATGTACAACTAATTCATGCATATCCTTCTAACCTCATTCATAATTCACCAACATCAATTACTAATCATCATGTATCATACCAAATGAATATTGAACATAACATCATCATATTCCTATACTTTCATCTAACAATAATTCATCATACCCACATAATACATCATTCTTTCAACAAGAATTAAACATAAATGGTGATTCAAGTCATCATCCTCACCATAACAAACGGGTTTCGCATCTAAACTTCAAATTAACACAAACCTTACATAACCCATGTTCTATATGATGTTTCTAACCCTTATACATAATCAATTTCATATTATCTCACGGATTAGAGCATAACCCACTTCACCCATGATCACCAATCTTAAATTTAAAACATACCTTATGATCTCCTCATGTTGGTGATCATTAATCCATGCTCGGTTATAGATTTAAGCATCATTTAGCCTTTCAATTTGGATGATCTTTCATGTTTAGGGTTTGGAGTTCTTGAGAGCTCCTGAAGCTTCACGAACACACACGTATGTGTGTTTGTGTGTGTGTGTTGATCTTTTAATTAGTAAACAACTTTCATTTGTTCCACTTTAGCCCCTCGGGTTTTCTTTTAAAACATAACTGACACTACCTTTCATTACTTAATACTTTTGACCATACCCTTAACTAGGTTAAATAGCCTAGTTATTTATTTCATGACGTGTCATAAAGGAACATCCGACAAATATTAACATTCAGATTTTGGGGCGTTACATATTTTATGGCTCCCATCTGCAATTTCATGGATAGGCTTGACTACTCCTGAAACACTGTATATCATATCCTTTAGCTTTTGCAACTCCCTAGCCATAGCATGATTGATACCCGTATCCTGCATAAGGCCATGGTTAGTGGTATAAGAATTATTGAAAGTGTTACCTCCCAGTGGATTCAAGTTTGGAACGCCGGATGTGAATCCATGTTGTCGAGATTCTGGTATGATTGAAGGACCAGAAGAAGCAATGGTTTGCATTGGGATGAAGTCTCCTTGATGGACATCTGAACTTCCATTCTGCGAACTTCTTAAGGATCCTGGAATCTGAAAGGATCCTTGAACCTGCGAGGATCCTTTAACCTGCGAGGATCCTTGAACCTGAGAGGATCCTTGAACCTGAGAGGATCCTTGAACATGAGAGGATCCCTGGACCTGCGAGGATCGTTGAACCGGCCAGAATCCTTGAACCTGCTGCATCCCCATGTATCCTCCTGAGCTAGCGAAGGATCCTAGATGCTGAGGGAAAGATCCTGCTGGTTGAAAATATGATCCTGAGGCCTGAGTCATTGCTGATGATCCGTAATGCATTCCCCTTGTTTCACCCAAGTATTGGACGTCTGGAGCTGCAGAATACTGAGAGGTGATGACCGGAGTGTCGAAATTCAAAGACCTAGGCATCAATGGGGAATGATCCTCTGCCGATCTCTTCTGTTTCTTGATGTCTCCAATTTCTCTGAGGATCTTTTCGTTAGTCTTATCCTGCTGTTGTATGTGATCCTTCATCTGCAAAATTAAAGTAAAAAGGTCACTAGTAGTAGGAGTATAAGATGCAGAAGAAGTTGGAGGTTTTGAGAAAATAGGAGTTGGTCTCTTTTCAGCATTCTTCTGGGATCCAAAAGGTGGTGGAGGCAAAGGTGGAACGCCCTGGGATGAATTGATCGCTGGCATTGCATTTGAAGTGGTTTTTCCTTGAGAAGCCATCTGGTTGAATGTGATGAACCGAGATGATCGAAATGAACGAAATTTCTTAGAAATGAAGCACCAATTGCCCCAAGGTGGGCGCCAAACTGTTTTGGTCAAAAATCAAGCAATGATAATGCAACCAAATCTTTATGTGTGAGGTGTGATGCTTGAATTAATGAACAATGCTTAGGATAACAATCAAATGTAATGAACAAATGACACAAGGATTTATACGTGGAAAAAGCCCTTGATCAAGAGTTGATCTCCGGCATAAAAAACCTCGGGTGATGGAAACTACCGATCACCAATTCAAATTAAACAATAAGTGTGTTACAACTTCGGATGATAGCGAGCTAGTTACAAGGATCTTGTTTTGGTCAAAAATCACACAAGGATAATGTAACCAAACTTTATGTAAACGGGGTATGATGCTTGGTTAATTATGAAAATAAAGGATCACTTCTGTGATAAAGGATGCAAAGACACAATGATTTATACGAGGAAAAAGCCCTTGATCAATGAATGATCTCCGGCATAAAAAACCTCGGGTGATGGCAACTACCGATCACCAACTTCAATATAACAAAAATATGATTACAACTTCGGATAGTAATGAGCTGAGTACAAGGATCACTGAGTGTCTAAGTGTTTGAGAGTTGTGTCGTATGTCGTGTGTGTTCTTCCGAATGAGGAAGATGGGTATTTATACATGTGTGGGTGACTTATTTTAGGTAAAATGACTAAATATCAGCTCATTACCCCTTTAGAAATAAAGACAATCTAGCCTAAATTGCTGCCCATAAATCAAGCCTAGTTTCCATATCCTGTGCAACGTCTATCTCTGATTTAGCTCTTGCCATATTTGTGAAGACGCGTCCCTGGATCATGGTCTTTAGAGTATATCCTGCTAGATGTTCCTGCAAAACAATATTGTATTAAGCGGAAGTGGTCGTTAGTATGAGGATCACCATAATGTCCCATGATCCTGATCCTGAAGTTCTGCTGAGGATCACTGTCTGCCAAAGAAACAAGGATCACTGGTTAGGATCATGTGTAAGGATCACCTATAAAAATCCAGCCCTAACAATTGCCCCCAAAATATAAGGAGTTAATTGTAAATAAACGAGTTATATTTTGTTTCGATCTTATCTCTAACGGGCGACTCCAAGAAACTAGCCGTTATGTTCGGACTAGCCGTTGTGATCATTACGTCAGAGATGTGACAATCCTGCAGATCATGATTATAAATAGGAGATAGGGTGAGGATCAGTTTGTATTTAAATTCAAGATACTTCCCTTTATATTCTGCACTCGAAGATTGATCAGGTATTCTACTCTTCTCTTTCTTCTTCTCTCTGTTTTTCTTTGCTCTGTTTTCTGCTTCTACCCTGTTTCTGTTCCAAACATGCTACTTCGGAATTCTCCGCACAAGGATTCCAAGAAGGATAGTCCCTTAAAAAGCCAGGGGATTATTAAGGATTCTCCTACGGAGAGGTGCTGCTTTACTGATGCCCACATAGATAAAATTCGTCATTGCTTTCCGGCGAATGTTGTTTTCAAGTCCTTTGATCCTAGTGCTTTGAGCGACTCTGTTTCGAATACCTGGGTGGCTTTTCCTGCTACTCCCTTCACCATAGGGTATTTATATCCTTTTCCATCCTTCACCCAATCCTTCTTTTCTCTAACCGGCATCTCTTACATCCAAGCTATGCCGATGATCTGGAGGGTTCTGTATACCTTCGAGAGGATCATTGAGCAGGAAGGAATTGACCTGGGGATGGCGGAGCTAGCTGAGCTCTATGATCTTACTACGTTTGGATCACATCGGTATCTGCTGAAACGGAAAGCTGGGGAGGATCACCCTATCTTCAAAGTTACCAAGAATGATACAAACTGGAAACGTCGGTTTTTCTTTGTTAAGAGGGATTCCATCCCGGATGGGAAGGATCTGCCCAAGGAATGGGCCACTCATGGTAGGGTAGAGGATCCTCGAAGGATCACTGTCAGTCCTATCTCATATGATAAGGATCACTAATGTCTTTTTTCCTTTGTCTTTTATGCAGCTATTTCCGTTGCTCATCTGAAATTAAGCCCTGCTGCAAAAGAGAGAGTTCTAGCTTTTAAAAAGCTTGATCCTGAGGTCAGAAGTTTCCAAGTCACCGTCCAAGACTCACAAGAAGTATCCTCTGCATCTGCCACTATGTCAAGTAAGTATCCTTATAGAAAATAAATTATATGTAAGATTGTTTGATTAATAAGGCAACTTATCTTGATTTTTTGATTGTGTAGGTGCCGGAAAGTCTGCTAGGTCTGTCAAATCAGCTTCCAAATTTGGGATAAGTGATCTTGCCAATGTCACATCTTCAAAGAAGAAGAAGGCTCCTGCTGCTAGTCCTTCAGCATCAGCTCCCAAAGCATCTATCCGGGGCAAGGGGAAGAAGAGGAAGACTACTGAAGATCTACAAGGATTTCCCCTCCTCCGTCAGCAATTCCTTGACTATGTGAATGAGGTAAGGATCACTGCCCCTGTAGGTTATCCGCCTAGCATATCCTGCTTTTTTTTGAGGATCATATGATCTTATGCTTATCTTTTTCTTCTCCTGTTGTAGAAACTTGCCGAGATTGAGACCTATCTTGGCCATGTTGAGGACCAAGAGAGCCAGATTGCTGACCTTCAACAAATGGGCGTGCTTAAGGATCTCAAGATAGGAGATCTTGAGAAAGAACTCCGGGTCATGAAGGCTGAGGCTGCTCAGAGGTTGATTGATATGGATAACGAGAAGCAGGAGATCACCCAAGATGCTAAGGTCTCCGCGGCAATTGCTATGTATAAGATACAACTTCAGATGGCCGAGGAGGCTCAGGATCCTACCTTTGACAAAAGCTCGTGGGATGTTGAAGGTTGGAAGGCAAGGCTGGCAGACCTGGAGGACGAGGATGAGGCTGAGGAGATCCCCATGCTGGAAGGTGGTGATGCTGAGAAGGATCAAGGTGGAGATGCTGGTGGTGATGAAGCAGCGAAGGTGTAGGCTGCATGATTGGGCGATGATGGATATTTCGAGACTAGGCCGGAGCCCAATTTTTTAGGATTGGTAGTGTTTTTTTTGTGGTTGTTGATGTTTGAAACAATTATGGTCTGTAATCTCTGAACAATAGTTTCTTAGGGTTAAGGATCCTGGATCCTTTGAACAATAGGTAGGATTACAAAAGGTGGAGGGATCCTCTGTTTGGGGGATGAAGCCTTTGTGATCCTGCCGCCTTTATTTCCTGCAAAATGCTAAGACCGCATAGACAATGGACACCCTTTGCCAACCCATGTGGACGGGCCACGTTTTGCTGGTAGAAATGTGGGTTGGCAATTTTGACAACTTTTTGAAAGGGTTAATGATCCTTTTGTTTAATAATATAACTTAACTTTTCTGGCTTATCTTGTGTTGTTATCCTTCAATAATCCTCTTATTTCTCAATTGCTATATTTGTTAAAATAACAAGAGTTGACAAAGTGTTTAATAAACTTAGGATATGATCCTGGATCAAATATCCTTATATTGAAAGTTCTCAAAGTGTTTTAGTTCAAGGATCATGGGTTAGGTTGTCAAAGTATAAGGGTTGGTTAGGATAAAGAGTATAATCAAAAATAGTCAAGGATCATACCTGAGGATCCACGTTAGGATCCTAACCTTCAATCAAGACAATCATAGATAAGACTTTGATAGTTAATAAGGATTAAGGACCCTTATATGTTTAGACTTCCAAAACCTGAAAAGTGAGATATAACTTGGGACTAAGCCAATGTGAAAGATAAATTAGTAACTGGGGACATGCCCAAAGTATGACTGAGAATGATCCCAGAGGATCACTGGGGACAAGCCCATAGGATAACTGGGGACAAGCCCAAAGGATAACTGAGGACAAGCCCAAAGGATCGTATGTAAACTGGAGTATGGCCCTTTCTGGCAACTATCCAAACTTAGTGACATGAAAATGTCAAAACCTTAGCTAACGTGAAAACGTTAGAAACCTTAGGAACGGATGTATGGTGCGTCCACCATTATACGTAGGATCCTAAATATAGCCAGTACGATGAGGTTGTCAGCCCCGAAAGTGGGTACTGGTCCCAAAGACGTGAACTATACCAGGATCATCGTGCGCTGCTGGCGGAAACTGGGGATAATCCCAAGGATAACTGGGGTTGTACCCAAGGATCTGTGGTGCTTTTGGAGATCTCTGACGATTTGCTGAAGATACCTGAACTATCATAACTCAAATGGTTTGTGAGTAGAGGATGAAGGATACATGATCCTTATCCTTAGGCAAAAAGTAAGAAAATGCAATAGTTTTAGGATAGGCATATTACCAGAATAAGGATCACCGATATCTCCAGGATCCTTCAAGGATACTTCACATGCAGGAAGGATCATGTTCACATGAAATATTTCTTTAAGTGAACAGCATTCCAGGCTCTTGGTAACAAGTTTCCTTCCATGGTTAGCAACCTGTATGCCCCCTTTCCTGCTTCAGCTTCAATCAAGTAGGGACCTTCCCATTTTGGTGCTAGCTTCCCGTCAGCAGGATTGATAGTATTTTGAAATGCTTTTCTCAACACCATATCTCCAACTTGGAACTTCCTTATCCTGACATTCTTGTTGTAGGCACCAGCCATCCTTTGTTGGTAGCTTGCCATCCTTATCCTAGCTAGATCCCTGTTTTCCTCAATAGTATCCAAATCCTGAGCTAGGATTGTAGCATTTTCTTCAGGATCACGAGCACTTGTTCTAGCAGTTGGGATCACCATCTCTGTTGGGATCACTGCTTCTGCCCCAAATACTAAAGAGAAGGGTGTTTGACCGGTGGCATTCTTGGGAGTTGTCCTATCAGCCCATAGGACATAAGGTAACTCTTCTGCCCATTTCCCTTTCTTGGATCCTAGCTTCTTCTTCAGATTGTTGATGATGATCTTGTTGGATGATTCTGCTTGACCATTGGCTTGTGGGTGAACTGGTGTTGATGTGATCATCTTGATTCCCCAACTGTCACAAAAGTTAGTGGTTCTGCTTCCAATGAATTGGGAGCCATTATCACATACAATTTCAGAGGGAATGCCAAATCTAGTTATAATGTTTCTTTTAATGAAGGATATGACTTCCTTTTCTCTGACTTGAGCGAAGGCTTCAGCTTCTATCCACTTGGAAAAATAGTCAGTCATGGCAAGCATAAATACTTTTCCACCAGGTGCTTTAGGGAGCTTGCCAACTATATCCATTCCCCATCTCATGAATGGCCAAGAGGATGGTATGGGGTGTAGTAATTCAGCTGGTTGGTGAAGGATATTGCTATGTCTTTGGCAAGGATCACATTTCTTAGCATACTCTATAGCATCCCTTTTCATGGTTGGCCAGTAGTATCCTGTTCTAAGGATCCTTGAGAATAATGCCCTGCCCCCAGTGTGGTTTCCACAGTCTCCTTCGTGGAAGTCTCTCAACACTTCTTCAATTTCAGGATCTTCAATACATCTTAAATATGGTCCTGCAAGGGATCGTTTATATAGCACATTATTTAAGATTGCAAATTGAGATACCTTAATCCTGAAAGCTCTAGGATTTTCTCCCGTTGGAATCTCCCCATGTTGCAAGTATCTCATGATTGGTGAGATCCATGATCCTGAATAAGATTGGGCTTCTTCACTAGGGATCATTGCAGTATCCTCTTCTATTTCCATGGCCACCTGATTTTCAATAGCAGGAGCCAGGATATGGATGATAGGGATACTTATATCTTCTGGAATCTTCAAGGATGATCCTAGGTTGGCCAATGCATCAGCTTCCGTGTTATCCTCCCTTGGTACCTGTGTTAAGCTAAAAGAAACAAAAGAGAGTGCCAATTTTTTGACTATCTCTAAATATTTGGTTAGTTTTTCGCCTTTAACAGCATAGGATCCGTTAAAGTGATTAGTGATCAATAATGAGTCTACATATGCTTTGAGATACTTTACCCCCATATCCTTAGCAATTTGTAAGCCAGCAATTAAGGCTTCATACTCAGCCTCATTGTTAGTTGCTTGGAACTCACAGGCTATGGAGTGGGGTATTATGTCCCCCTGTGGCGATTTTAGTAGGATCCCTAGCCCTGTGCCTTTGATATTTGAGGATCCGTCAGTGTGTAGTATCCAAGGATCCTTGGTCTCATCCAACTGCTGAACCTCCAATTCTGCTTCTTTTTGTAGATCACTACTGAAATCAGCCACAAAGTCAGCTAGTGCCTGAGATTTAATAGCTGTTCTTGGTTCGTATCTTATATCATGGGCACTAAGCTTTACTGCCCACTTAGCCATTCTCCCTGACATATCTGGTTTCCTGGATTCGGCATCAAGTAAGCTTTTACTTACATAGTAGATAGGATATTGTGTACCTTCATGATCCTTGACAAGGACTGCACTTACAGCGGTTGAGGATACCGCCAGGTACAAGGATAACACATCTCCTTTTTCCGGTTTTGCTAGTGCTGGTGCTGAGGACATATATTCTTTGAGGGCTTGTAGAGCGTTCTCATGTTTCTCAGTCCATTCGAACTTCTTATTCTTCCTTAGGATATCGTAGAATTCTTTACATTTTTCTGAGGATTTCGATATGAACCTGTTTAAAGCTGCTATCCTGCCTGTTAGTCTTTGGACATCCTTGGCATTGGCAGGAGATTTGATATTTATTAATGCTTTGATTTGTTCCGGGCTTGCTTCAATGCCCCTCTGGGTTACCATGTATCCTAAGAATTTTCCTGCCTTAACACCAAAATGGCATTTTGAAGGATTAAGTTTCATGTTGTAATTATCAAGGATATCGAATGCTTCTTCTAAGTCCCTTAGGTGATCCTCAGCTTTCTTTGACTTGACCACCATATCATCTATGTACACCTCCATAGTTTTTCCAATTTGATCTTTGAACATCATATTTACCAGCCTTTGATATGTTGCACCTGCATTTCTTAGTCCAAAAGGCATGGCAATATAACAATATAAACCGGTTGGGGTCATAAAGGCTGTATCCTCTTGGTCAGATGGTTCCATCTGGATTTGTTGGAATCCAGATGATGCATCCATAAAAGTTAACAGTTCATGCCCCGCTGTTGCATCCACCATAGAGTCAACGTGGGGTAATGGGAAAGGATCCTTGGGACATGCCTTATTCAAATCAGTGAAATCGACACATACCCTCCACTTTCCGTTTTTCTTTTGGACAACAACCACATTGGCTAACCATTTTGGATACTTTACCTCTCTGATCATACCTGCTCGAAGTAGTCTCTCTACTTCTTCTTGGATAATGGCATTCCTTTCTGGTGCAAACTTCCTCCTTTTTTGATGGATTGGCTTGATAGACCTGTCAATGCCAAGTTTGTGAGTAATAATATCCTTAGATATACCTGTCATATCTTCATGTTTCCAAGCAAAGGTAGATTTTCTTCTCTTGAGGAAGGATATCATGTCTTCTTTCATCTCGCCAAGGATCCCTGATCCGATATAGATTTTTGATTCAGGATCACTAGGATCCAAGAGGATTTCATCTACATCTTGTTCCCTTGCCTCCAAGACATTCCTTGGAGGATACTGTAATTGCTATTGCTCCCTTGGCTTCGAGGTTGGCTTCATAGATGAGGTATAACAATCCTTAGCCTCCTGCTGGTCACTATCGATCTTGATTATTCCCCATGGGCTAGGGAGCTTCACACATTGATGGTAGGTAGATGGGACTGCTTTCATATCATGTATCCAAGGCCTGCCAAGGATAACGTTGCAACAAGATAAACAGTCAATAACACAAAATTTTTGGTAATTATGTAATCCTTCCACGTAGATTGGGAGTTTGATGTCCCCCAGAGTTTTCTTCGTCTCCCCACTGAATCCTACAAGCACGGAGGATCTTGGTGTGATGTCTGATTCTGGGATTCCCATCTTCTTCAGGACATCAAGCTGGATAATGTTCACTGAGCTCCCTCCATCAATAAGGATCCTGCGGACAAAATGGTTAGAGATAAAGAGAGTGATAACTAAACTATCATGGTGAGGATCCTGAATGTTAATGCGATCATCCTCATCAAATGTTATCATCTTCCCTTCTGAGACACTTGATGTTCTAATAGGCCTTTCTCCATTATCCATTTTTGATTCTTTTGCATGTCTTTTGGCCGCCGAGAAGGATGTACCACAGATGTCTGATCCTCCGGATATAAAGTTGATCACTTGTGCGTTTGCCGGAGGTGCTGGAGCCTTTTCAGGGATCCTTTCAGGATCCTGGGTCCTTTGCTTTTTTCTCCCTAACAATTCTTTTAGATGCCCCTTGCTTAGCAGGTATCCAATTTCTTTCCTCAAGGCTATGCAATCTTCAGTTAGATGCCCGAAATCCTCATGGTATGCACACCATTTGGACTTGTCTTTAGTCCCGGATGGTTTATCATTCTTCCTGGGCCACCTAGCTTTTTCACCTAGATTCTGCATTGCAAGGATCAGTTCATGATTATCAACGGAAAAACAATAGTCTGAGATTGGAGGATATTCTTCATCATCCTCTTCTTGGTCAACAGCATGCACATTCTTGTTTTCATTTCTATGGTAGGATTTGAACTTGTTGCTTTTGAAGGAGGATCCTTGCTTATCTTGTTTTGAGGATCCTACTTGTCTTTCCTGGATCCTCTTGTCGTCCTCTAACCGGATAAACCTGAGTGCTCGAGTTCTTACTTCATCTAAATTCCTGCATGGTGTCATAACAAGATCATCATAGAATAATGAATCCTTAAGCAGTCCCATTTTGAAGGCTTCAACAGCCGTAGCCATATCCAAGTTGGGAATGTCCAAGGATTCTTTACTAAATTTAGTTATATAATCCCTTAATGATTCGTTATGATTTTGAGTTATCCTGTACAGATCACTAGTTAATTTTTCAAATTTTCTACTACAAGAGAATTGGTTATTGAATAAATTAACTAAATTGGCAAATGAAGTAATAGAGTAAGGGGGAAGACTTAGCAGCCACTTAAGAGCTGATCCAGTAAGAGTGGATCCAAATCCTTTACATAGGCATGCTTCCTTCAATTTTTCTGGGATAGGATTGATCTCCATCCTCTCCCTGTATTGTGCTATATGCTCCTCTGGATCCGTTGTGCCATCATACAGCTTCATGGTAGGGATATGGAACCTTTTGGGTACCTCTGCATCACAAATTGGTGGTGCAAAACGGGATACCTTGTGGCTTCCATCCGCAATCTCTGGGATAGGCTTGACTACCCCTGGAACACTTGAGATCATGTCCTTTAGTTTCTGTAATTCCCTGGCCATAGCATGATTGGTACCTGTATCCTGCATGAATCCAAGGTTAGTAGTAGGATAATTATTTAAAGTGTTACCTCCCATTGGGTTCAAGTTAGGGAATCCATATTGCTGGGATTCTAGAACAACCGAGGGACCAGTGGAAGCAATGGTCTGCATTGGAATGAAGTCCCCTTGATGGACATCTAGACTCCCTGTTTGCAAACTTTTTAGGGATCCTGGCATCTGTAAGGATCCTGGTATCTGGGATGATCCTGGAACGAAGGAGGATCCTTGAACCTGGGATGATCCTGGAACGAAGGAGGATCCTTGAACCTGGGATGATCCTGGAACGAAGGAGGATCCTTGAACCTGGGATGATCCTGGAACAAAGTAGGATCCTGGAAACTGCTGTGTCTCCGGATAGGCTCCCGAATTCCTGAAGGATCCCATGTACTGAGGATAGGATCCTACGGGCTGAAAATGTGAGCCTGATGTCTGAGTCATTGCTGCCGAGTTGAGATGTGATCCTCTTGACTCCCCTATAATTTGCACGTCCGGGATCCCCGATGGCTGGGAAGTGATCATTGGAGTATCAAAGCTCAAGGATTTGGGCATCAGTGGAGAGTGATCCTCTGCCGCTTTCTTTTGTCTTTTGAGATCTCCAATTTCCCTGAGGATCCTTTCGTTAGTTTCATCTTGCCGCTGCATACGATCCTTCATCTGCAAAATTAAAGCAAATACATCACTAGTACTGGGAATAGAAGAATTCATAGCAGAAGAAGATAGAGGTTTAGAGGAAGTGGGAGTTGATCTCTTCTCAGTATTTCTCTGAGATCCTGCCGGTGGAGGAGGCAAGGTGATCTGTGATGAAGTGACCGCCGACATCGCTGTGGACGTGTTCTTCAATGATGAAGCCATGTTACTCTCTGAGATGATTTCGAACAAAAGATTTTTTTTATGAATGAAGCACCAATTGCCCCACGGTGGGCGCCAAACTGTTTTGGTCAAAAATCACACAAGGATAATGTAACCAAACTTTATGTAAACGGGGTATGATGCTTGGTTAATTATGAAAATAAAGGATCACTTCTGTGATAAAGGATGCAAAGACACAATGATTTATACGAGGAAAAAGCCCTTGATCAATGAATGATCTCCGGCATAAAAAACCTCGGGTGATGGCAACTACCGATCACCAACTTCAATATAACAAAAATATGATTACAACTTCGGATAGTAATGAGCTGAGTACAAGGATCACTGAGTGTCTAAGTGTTTGAGAGTTGTGTCGTATGTCGTGTGTGTTCTTCCGAATGAGGAAGATGGGTATTTATACATGTGTGGGTGACTTATTTTAGGTAAAATGACTAAATATCAGCTCATTACCCCTTTAGAAATAAAGACAATCTAGCCTAAATTGCTGCCCATAAATCAAGCCTAGTTTCCATATCCTGTGCAACGTCTATCTCTGATTTAGCTCTTGCCATATTTGTGAAGACGCGTCCCTGGATCATGGTCTTTAGAGTATATCCTGCTAGATGTTCCTGCAAAACAATATTGTATTAAGCGGAAGTGGTCGTTAGTATGAGGATCACCATAATGTCCCATTATCCTGATCCTGAAGTTCTGCTGAGGATCACTGTCTGCCAAAGAAACAAGGATCACTGGTTAGGATCATGTGTAAGGATCACCTATAAAAATCCAGCCCTAACAGATCTCTAGAGTGAAAAGTGCAAATTAGTGTGTAATCGCCGAGCAAACTGTTGTGAGCTGTTGAGAGCAATACGAGTGTGTGTGTTTTAGCCAAAAATAGCCAAGTGTTTTCTATCTAGCTCGCTATCCCCTTTTAAATTTAGCAAATATCTAAAATAACTAACTATCCGCAATTTGTGCACTCTCCCCACGATCTCCATAACGTTCACCATGGTCAAGCACGTGCGGAATGTAGAGGGAATATGCTCCAGGAATATCGCCAAGACCAGGTCCGAATACGTATTCCTGCAAAACAACTTTATATTCAAAACAGACAATTGTTAGTAGAAGGATCACTATAATGATCCTGGATCCTGATCCTACAACACTCTCTGAGGATCCTGAACTCAAACATATTCAAGGATCCTTAAACCCGACAGCAATTGAGGATCACTGATCATTGGAAAATCCTCCCCTAACAGGCGTTATGTGTTGATGTAATTGTATAGTTTTTTGGTGTCGAACGTTGTATATTTTGGTGGGTAGCATCTTGCTACATTGAATAAATTTTTTTGTCGGCCGGTTAAAAAAAAACTTTACACTTAGATATGGTCATGTCTTTAACTTCGGCTTTAGCAGGGGCTAGCATGTCTTATTTTGCAATTTTGGTCAAAAAAAAAAAAAAAAAAGGTTAGTGAGAATCACAACCCAATGCGGTCTTTCCATTTTATGCAAAATTGTAAAGATTCCAAGTGAACCTTAGCCCGATGTAATCTTCTCATCTTATGATGAAAACCCTAGTTACTGCCTAATTTAACTATTCTTCAAGTGTTATATTTTACATCAGAGGATTCATAGCCAAAATTATATCTATCTTAAATCGATTGTCTTCCTAACTTTTACTTTTTATTTTTACGTAGGGCTGTAAACGAACCGAACATTCAGCGAACAGTTAGTGAACCGTTCGGCGGGAAGTTCGTTTATGTTCATTCATTTAATAGACAAACGAACATGAACAAGAAATTTCGTTCGATTAGTTAAATGAACGAACATGAACAGAGGTCTCGTTCGTTCGATTGCGTTCGTGAACGTTCGGTAAGGTGTTCGTGAACATTCGTTGATTTACGTTCGTTTATGTTCGTATGTTTGTGTTTTAATTCAAGATCTTTGTAATTTCTTATATTTTATTTGTATTTTTGTATTATTAAACTTTATTTATTTTAATTCCCTAACAATTAAACTAGGAAACCCACTTTCACCTTGTTTATACATCATTTCCCTTTCATTTCTCATTATTTACATCCACGAATACGATCGACCTCCATTCCACAATAAGGGATTCAAGTTCGAGTGCTACTCTCTGGGCCATCTATCTTTATCCTTCTTCGCGTTCGCCAAATTTATTTGTGTTCGTTTGTGTTCGTGAATCGTTCGCGAACACGCTCATTTCCTTAATGAACGAACACGAACATAAAATCTCATTCGGTAAGTGTTCATGAACTGTTCGTGAACACATTTATTTCCTTAACGAACGAACACGAACAAGGCTTTGTTCGTGTTCATTCGGTTCGTTTACAGCCGTATTTTTACGCTTTTATTTAGCTTAGTTATATTTATTTTTACTTGCTTCAACCTTGAGAGCTAACGTGTTCGTTTATTGATACTTGATTCTTACCTAAACTATACTATGTATAATAGATTCACTTGCCTTATTGTATTGCCATTTTATAAATTTAAAATGACAAATTATATAAGAAAGACCGCTAAAAAATATACTCTCTCACACACATCACGTATAGACTTATCACACACGTGCTTCCAATCGAATACCCTTGTTATATCAGTGACATAAGACGTCAATGCCGATGCGATTTTCACTTGTTGGCCACCTTAATCTTATTTATTCGACTATTACATCCTAGGAGACGAACATAAACAGACATGAAAGTTGTTCTATGTACATAACGCTTACTACTTCTGTTCGAGACGTTTGGATTACTAACTTTGTTATAGCTTAGATCACATCTAAGTTGCATCAGAAAAGTCAAGAAATAACTCCGTGACACTTAGCTTTCAAGTATTATCTACAACAAAATCATAAGTGTAAAAAACAAAGAATATCATAAGAACAAAGAAAAGAAATACATACATATCAGATAAAATAAAATATTAGATAAGATAAGATGATATGATCATATTATGCCCCGACATTTGAGTATTGTTCCAACCGTTGGCTTCAAGTTCCTTGGAAGTGTGGTCACGTGAGGGGTTTGGTGTTTCAGGCTGTCGGCGCACGTGATTAGTTTCCTTTATTAAAGACATTTTCAACACCTAATGTGTTATTATTAAAACCGAGTGTATCCTATTCCTGAGCATGAGCACATGACACCTGCACATACCATATTATACTCATTTATTTACGTTTCATTAAATCTCACATGTAAATGTTTTTAATAGGAGTCATAACTTTATATATTAATCAAGAAGTCCTATAATTGTGAGTTTTTATCATGATATTGGTTCATGCGTGACTAGACCTAAGAGCGTAGTTATCACCGGTGACGGGCCCATGAATTATTTGCTGGGATGCAGATGAGGTGTTCTGTCGTATTTTCAAGGGGTGCATTCGGATTTTTTACCTAAAATATACACTAATTTCTTTTTTCAAAAGGTGCGGCCACCCATCTTTGCCTAAAAGTAGGTCCGCCCCTGGTTATCACTCCGACCCACGTCATCGTTACATATTGTTCTTTGATTTTCATCAGCGAACTATAAAAATACTAATCACTCAGCACCACTAATTCAGCCATTTTTATTTTTTTTAAATATAAATAATATGTTTTGGGATGATTTTTCATCTCGTGGAAGAAAGCTAAGCAAGCTCCACGAGTGCGGGCCACATGGCACACTTTCTCCATGCGATATTCTCTGTGTGAACACGCAGTCACGTAACACCACGCATCGCTTAATAAGGTGTTCTCCATAGGGTCCTAGTGTGTTACTATTCTTTTTTCATTTGTGTTTATTAGACTTAAAACATTTATGTAAGATTAGTATTAGTATTTGATATATATTATAGTAAATTACAAGTTTTGTCCTTTACGTTTACACCAAATTACAGGCGCTATCCTTTAGCGCAAAAGTTTACAAGTTTTGTACTTAATGTTCTAAAATCTTGCATGTCATGTCTTTTAGGCCAAACCCAGTTAGATTGTTTGGTTAAATTTGGTCATGTGCCTTACACATGAGGATATTCTTGTCATTTTATCTCTTCAGGGGCTATTCTGTAAAGAAACTTATGTTCAGGGACTAGTTTATAACAAATAAAAAGATTTATAAATAGAAAAAATCTTGCCTCTCTCTAACACATTTTATCTCCTTTGTCTTCTTCAATATCAGTGTCACGACCTCAACAACCTGCAAATGACCTTAAACCATAAATAGTCGCTTTGCTCCTCCGTCTTCTTCGATATCCCCGTCAGACGACCTCAACAACCTGTAAATGACCTCAAACCATAAATCGCCGCTCTGCTCCTCTGTCTTCTTCAATATCACCATCAGACACCGACTATTTCCTCAATTCGAAGGTAAATCGCTATAATCTCTTTGATCTATCAAGACACCGACTGATGATTTAGGTTGTTTGCAGGTTGTTTCAGATTAGGGTTTCGGTGAGGGTGATGACGATAGAGACGGTGGGGGGTGTGATGGTGGATGGGGTGGTGGGTTTTAATGGTGGTGGTTGCTGATTTTGGTGGTTTGCAGGTTCTTGGAGTTATGGTTCCGGTGGGGGGGGTGGGTTTAATGTTTTTGGTTGCTGATTTGGGTTATTGCAGGTTGGGGTTAGGGTTCCGGTGGGGGTGGTGATGGTGGAGACGGTGGTGGTGGTAGTCTGGTAGAGAGAAAGTAGTTGTGGCGATGGTGGGTGAAGGTGGTTGTGGTGGTGGTGAGTTGATGGAGGTGGTGGGTGAAGGAGAGAGACATAATCGATGGTGGTGGTGATAATTTTTTAAAATATTTTGTTTTAATTTTTTAAATGATATTAAATAAATGGATAAAAAGACTAAAATAACCTTGTGTAATTTGATTTAACTAAAAAATCTAACTGGGTTTGGCTTAAAGGACATAACATGCAAGATTTTAGAACATTAAGTACAAAACTTGTCAACTTTTGCCCTAAAGGACAGCGCTTGCAATTTGATGTAAACGTAAAGGACAAAACTTGTAATTTACTCTATATATTATATACAAGTGATCATATTAATCGCCATTTTGATAAAAGTTTTTATATTGTTTGTAGCGAGTCCTCAATCCCCGGTGGTAGTCAACAGGCCTTGTCAACGTTGCAAAGGATTAACACCGTCGTCCTACAAAAATGAACACTGTTAGCCTCGCCACGGAGGACTCCGGGGGGGGGGGGGGGGAATCCGTGACCAAGCTCCGGCGTAAGAGTAAGTAATTTTGCCGGAAAATGAGAAGTTCATTCCGACGAGTATGTGATTGTCGGAATATTCTCCATGGTGTGAATTCTGTTTAGTGAGTGTGATAAAGGTAATCCGAGGAATGACGGAATAAATGAAGTGTGCGTATGCTTAATGAGAGCAGGAATTGAATGCATACTTTAACCGTGAGCTTTACCTTCCTTATATAAGGAACTTGCTTATCACCCTTGGGAGCACAATTGAGATCATCTAACGGCATCTCAGAGGTTTTGGGGGACTCAGGCACGTGTCTGAGCCACAACGGCTGGATCGCCAGCTTCATTAATAAAGCCAGCTGCACAGTACTTTCTTTCCGGCGACCATTCCCTCTATCCCCGTCAAGCATTTAATGATATTAGAGATATCATGTCTTTTCCCTTTTCCTGCCTTTTCCTTCGGTCTCTTTTAAGAGAAGAGATTTGGTTTGGGCTTACAAGCCGGCCCAAATGATAGGAGCCAAGACGGGCTCACTAGACAACCAGTAGGCCTCGCCGTCAAGTCATTCTAGCCCAGGTCATGAGGCTCAAGTCATGCGAGCCTGGGCGGAAATCAAGTGGCTCCGGAACTGTAGCGGCTTCCCTTAGAGGAGGACGGTGGGACCCCCTAATGATGGCATTTTCCGACGATTCTCTTGGATTGATAAAGTATTAATGATCCAGCGGCTGGGGATCGTTGTTATGACACACGTGCCTCTAATCGTAATTTGATTTTTAAATTATTGATTAGACGGTTACCGCCCCTACTCTGCAACTTCATTAAAAGCCGGTGTAACCCTTTGTTTCATCATAACTTCCATTTTCTTCTTCTTCTCCAAATATGGTCCATTAACAAATGCAAAAGTCTTTAAACACTTAAGTTTGGGAGATGTGGGTATTGAGTTCAAGTCTCACAGATGATAAAGATTAAAAGAAATTTGTCGTTAAAAAAAGTTTTCATTTTATCTTCGTCTTAATAAAGGGTTATCAGAATGTTTCCGACCATCCTTATGTTTCCGACCATCCTTTATCCATTCTTCTTCTTCATTGTTTCAAACAAGGCATCTTCTTCACCACACTTAATAGTGTTTCTGGTTTTTTTTTTTTTTTTTGTGTGTGTTTTTCCAAAGTAGTTGAAAGTGGTTCACGCCCATGGTTGTGCTCACATGGTGTTGACTCGTTCCTCTCTTGATATGGAGTGATGATTATAGGTTCTCGTTTTGGTTCTCATTTTGGTGTCCCCTAAGTGGTTTAAGGTTGTTGTTGTTGAAAGTATTAAATCTAGGTTTTTACTACGATTTTAACAAATACGGGCCAACATTTTTTTATTCAGTTTAAACATCTGTTGTGTTATATAAACATCACGATTATCATTCCAATTTGGCAATGTTAGGGTTGTCGGGGTAGGCACATGATGAGTGATGGAACTCCACCGCAAGCCCTTGATCACGCTTGATGGAGCATGAAGACATGATGTGTATCGCGCGCATGATAGGAGAATGTGTGTGTGGGATTGACTTTGGTGTTGAGGTGTTGAGTTTGGATTGGGTGTGATGAGCGTGAGTGATGAGTGATGACCATTGCAAATGTAATAGAGTAAAATGTGATGGAGTGAGCTGTCAAATGGTGATTAGGTATGGTGTGTGATGAGTGATGACCGTCCATTCCACCCTTATAATGTTACGTATCATAACCCTTTTTGATTTGTTATTTTTATGCAAATGGTAAAGTGGTGTAATTTTTTTCTAACCCAAAATATTTTGAAAATTGGTTCCGATTTACTCACAATATTAATTTTAGGGTAAATTACTTTTTATGTCCCTGTGTTCTAGGGGTTTTAACCACTTGAGTCCAAAGGCAAAAAGTTTAACAACCTGAGTCACCATAAGCATTTTCTTAACCATTTGAGTCCAAATTTCTAATTACATCCACCAAATCTGTTAGTTTTTAATGAAAAGACTAGAATGCCCTTGTATTTAAAAAAACATAAATATAAATAGACACACAAGCTCTCATCTCTCCTTCAAATACACTCAGTTTCTCTCTCTCTCTCTCTCTCTCTCTCTCTAAAACACAAACACAGGACTCTAAATCGGCCGGACCTTTTACCACTACCACCATCACCATCAGAGCCAAACTCTAACGTCGCTTGCAACGCACTACCACCATTACCATTGCGGCATGCGGACCTGTTAAATATGTAGGGTTCCAACGTCGCGTGCAACGACCCTGAATCGAAACCCTAACGCTGCCTACAACAGCCCTGTCCCGACGGACCCTAACGTTGCTTGCAACGGCGCCAGCAACTGAATCGAAACCCTAGCCCTGAATCGAATAAAAACCCCCTATTTTTTTCTTGTTTTGAAAAAAAAACCCTAATTCAAGTTTATCGTCTGGTGGTTTGCAACCCCCATTTTTTGGATAGGTTTTGGGTGGTGGGGATGGGTCAGCGGCATGGAGAGAGCAACAACAGCACCTGGACGTCTGATGGTTTGCAATCTAAGTCTTCGAGTTCATCGTCAAGGAAACAGAGGCATCTCGTCTTCGAGTTCTTTTGGATTTATTAATTGTAAGTTACTCGGTGATTAATAAAATTCTTTCACTTTGATATCTTGTTCGTGACATGGTTTGAACATTTGATTATACAGAGATGGGTATGTGGTGCAGTGGTGGAAATCCACTGTAGCAATCTAACATGTGGGATATGGTTCGGGTAGAGGTTGTTAATCGTAGAGAGGCCATGGCGACGGTCATGGAGGACTCCGTCACGGTGGTGGGGGTGAGACGGTTGTGGTGGGTGTTTAGAGGTGGCGGTAGTGCGATGGTGGTGGCAGTGGTGGGGATGGTGGCTGTGTGGTGGTGTTTAGAGAGAGAGAGAGAAGAGACTTGTACTGATATGCATATAAGACTTGTACTTTGTGTGTAAATGACCAAATTACCCTCATAATTAACAGACTTGGTGGATGGAGTTAGAAATTTAGACTCAAATGGTTAAAGAAAATGCTTATGAAGACTCAGGTCGTTAAACTTTTTGTTTTTGGACTCAAGTGGTTAAAACCTATAAAACACAGGGACTCAAAAAGTAATTTACCTTTAATTTTAATTTTAGTATAATTTTCAAGCAAAAATCATAAATGAACATCACACTTGCCGTGGAACAATAATTTGTATTCTTTTGCCTCCATGGTTTGTACAATCATATATAAGTGGAGCGTACATGACACGCCTTACAAAGGGCACAACGATATCATATCCATCAATCTGTGACGTAGTTGAAAGTAATGTTGGGAAATTGTTTACATGCAATTGGCTTTTTTCATTGTAAATTCTTCAAGCTTGTATAACGTTTTTTTTTTCATTTTCATTGTAAATTCTTCAAGCTTGTTTAACGTTTTTTTCATTATTCACGAGTGCTAAAAAATATTTAACCTTTTAAGTCTTCATGATAATGTTTTTAACGAAAAAGTATTATTAAAACCGAATTGCTAGCAATTATTAATACTTTTTACCTATTAATTATTAATACTTTTTACCTATTAATTAGTAACATACCCAACTAGTATCATTCTTTTTAATTTTGTTTCAACATTTTTCAATAACACGTCACCTATTTTTTGTTTGCTAAGTTGTTTTTCTTTGTTCATAATTTTATCAGATTAATTTTTCTATTGATTGTTAGTTTAATAGTGTGTTCGTTTACCTTAGCACTATTTTAAAATGAACATATATGATACCGCATAATAAGTCTCTAATGTTTAGCTCCAATAATTCTTGATATTATATTAGTTATTCTATCGAAATTGTTGATATAGGTATAAAATAATATATTATCTCAAAACTTAATCATGGGCTTGAGAGTTACAAAAAGGTGAGGGACCGGACCATTTTCACGGGGAACACCACCCGTGGCCTCACGCACCTTTCTCTTTTTTTTTTTTTTTTTTTTTTCTTCTTCTTCTTCAAGTTAATCATTTATCATTCCATTTACCAACTTTTTACCACGTGAACACCGCACTCAATGTAATAATAAGTTTAATGAGTATACAAGAAAATAATTCATATTGACAACTTAAAGTATTGGGTTCGATGGCGAAGCTTGAGATTTCTGACCGGGAGGGCAGAAGTCATGTCACGGGCCCGCCCTGGTTTTACCCGGTCCAGGAGCCGCGGGACAGAAACCGTGGTATTTAAGTTTACAGCGGAAGTCTAGCAGGATCGTTTAAACTTGAAAATGCCCAATTATTTTATTCATAATTTGGGGTAAACCCCGTAATTTACAATAGAGGAATTTTTCTAGGAAATTCCTTGTTTTACAAAACATGTTTATTTAATTGACTGAGCCACTACTTCAAGCTTTATTAGTGCTCCGTAGCACTTTTCCTTGCTTCACAGTAAGTCACCTGAAACATGTTTTAAAAAATATTTTATCAGCGGGGAAATACTGGCGAGTCACTCAATTTGATAAAACGACACCTAGTTATAATTTACAGCATAAGAGCGATTACAATGGCTTTTATCTTATTTTTATCTGGCACTGTGTCACCTCCTGGTGACGATGGTCATACCACTATTGGGTCCTTTCACCCAAGTAGTGATAATTATCACTGTTAGGATTTATTAGCCTAACCGTGAGAGATTAGTAATGTGCACAATACCCCACTAGCCAGTGATTCAAGATAACCACGACTTAGAGGGTGTTTGGGGTTAAGTTTTGAAAGAGATTTTTAGATTTATTGAGTTTTGAAATCGTAAATAATCAGTTTTGAGTGTTTGGGTAAAAAAATAAAAAATTGATTATTTGCGTTTAAAAAGTTACAAAACGCAGTTTTCCAAAAGCAACTCCCCTACTACTGCAACAAAACGCAGTTTTCCAAAAATTGATTATTTGCGTTTAGAAAATGATTTTCACTTGTTTATTTTTTTAAATATGTATTTGCCAAACACTCAAATAGTTGATTATCTGATTATTGTGATATCAAGCAACACAATCAAATCCAAACACTATCTTTCAATATCACGTTTTGTTACAGTTAATTATCTGATTCTGATTATTCAAAACACATAATCTATTTTCAAAACTCAACCCCAAACACCCTCTTAATCCTTGTAATTATAACTTTTGAAAATAATCAGGAGTATTGTAAAACACTGTTAATAAAAAGAGAATGACTCACATTGCAAGTTTAAACGAGCAGAGTTTAGCCTACTGATAAACCTGATAACCTAATTTAAACAATAATGCACACGAATTAGGTCAGTAACTAATACAGCATTTACGATAACTCACGAGATTAAACCCTCACGACGAACGACAAAGTGCAATACTTAAACATCCATCGAATTCACGACGAATGACAAAGTATAGCATTAATGTGGGCGGCACTTAAACATCCATCGGATAGTTTTAATCGATCGGACATTGAATCGTAACATCGATCGAGTTAATACCCTGTATCGTAGAAGCGTCTCCCTAATGAAAATTATGATTTTGAGTAGTAGAACTTCGTTTTCGATCAAAATTTCGAGCACAGGTGAAAGCCCCATGCACAGGCTACTTATAGCCAGATTTTGAGTCTTACGCGGCCAGCGTAAGACTTAATAAGAGCTTACGCAGCCTGCGAGGGCCCCTAGTCTACGTGTAGGGCATATGTGTCACGAGTAGGTTCGCCAAGTGTATGACACGTAGCCCGGTATGCTTATCCGGTCAACAACACTTTGACGCGGCCCTACGCGGCCCGCGTGAAACCCAGAAATCTTGATTTCTTGGTTTTTCATGCACATTAGTGTTTCAGGGGTCCGGGTTTTCACTTACGGGTCGTTTATGGACATTTTAAAGGTCCTTATATCCTCCCCACCTTATTTAAAATCTCGTCCTCGAGATTTACTGGAATAAGTGCGGATACTTTCGCTTCATTTCTGATTCCAGCTCCCAGGTGTATTCGGGTCCTCTTTTTGAATCCCATTTAACTTTGACTAGTACCAGTCTTTTGTGCTTGAGAAACTTGATCTTTCTATCTTCTATTTGAAGTGGTTTTTCCACGAACTTCAATTTCTCATTCACCTCTACGTCTTGGAGAGGGACTACCAGGGATTCGTCAGATAAAACATTTTTTGAGGTTGGATACATGGAATACGTCATGTACTCCAGCTAATTCTTCTGGTAGTTGTAGGTGATATGCACTGGTCCTATGCGTTGAATTACTGGAATGGTCCTACGTACCTTGGACTCAATTTTCCTTTCTTACTGAATCGAACTACTCCTTTCCAAGGAGAAACTTTCAATAGTACTCTGTCTCCAACTTGGAATTCCAGTGGCTTGCGTCGGTTGTCTGCATAACTTTTCTGGTGATCTCATGCCGTCTTTAGTCTTTCCTTGATTTGAGTTATCTTGTCAGTGGTTTCTTGCACAATCTCAGGACCTGATAACTGAGTTTCTCCTATTTCTGCCCAACAAACTGGAGTTCTGCACTTTCGTCCATACAGTGCTTCGAATGGGGCAGCTTCAATGCTTGCATGGTAACTATTATTGTAGGAGAATTCAATTAAGGGTAGGTGGTCATCCCAGTTTCCACCAAAATCTATCACACATGCCCTGAGCATGTCTTCCAGGGTTTGGATCGTCCTTTCACTTTGTCCGTCTGTTTGGGGATGATAGGCTGTACTTAAATTTAATCGCGTTCCCATAGCTTCTTGGAAACTTGTCCAAAAATGTGAAGTGAAACGACTATCCCTATCCGATACAATGGAGAGTGGAACTCCATGTAAGGATACTACTTCGTCTACGTATAACTTTGCTAGACTTTCCATGCTAAAGGTTTCTTTCATGGGTAGAAAATGAGCTGATTTGGTTAATCGATCCACAATTACCCAAATCGCATCGTTACCTTTTCTGGTTTTGGGTAATTTAGTAACAAAATCTATGGTTATTAGTTCCCATTTCCAAACAGGCATTTCTAATTGTTGGAGTAACCCTGAAGGTTTTGGTGTTCTGCCTTAACTTATGAACAAGTAAGACACTTAGATAAATATCTAGCTATGTCATTTTTCATTCATATCCACCAGAAGTTATTTCTTAAATCTTGATACATATTATTACCAGGATGCATGGTATACCTAGATTTATGGGCTTCATCTAAAATCTTATTTCTTAACTCTCCTTGCTTAGGTACCCAAATCATTTTCTTGTGGAATCTCCAGATTCCATCAGCTCCTTGCTCCAATTCCTTTATTCTCCCTTTCATTCCTTTAGCATCATCCTTGATTGCTGTTTCCTGAACATTCTTCAATTGTTCCATTAAGTCTAATTGTAAATTTAATCTAAGAGCACGAACTCGCTTTTTCTTTTCATGATACTTATGACTTAAGGCATATGCAACTACATTTGCTTTTCCTTCGTGATATTGGATATCACAGTCGTAGTCGCTTAGAATTTCCATCCGTCTCCTTTGCCTCATGTTTAACTCTTTTAGCCCGAATATGTATCTTAAGCTCTTATGATCCGTATAGACAGTAAACTTACTTCCATACAGATAATGTCTCCAAATCTTAAGGGCAAAAATTATTGCTCCTAATTCTAAATCATGAGTCGTATAGTTTTCTTCGGGCTTTTTCAATTGCCTTGAGGCATACGCAATTACCTTCTTGCGTTGCATTAGCACACATCCTAATCCTAGCTTAGAAGCATTGCAGTAAACTTCAAAATCTTCTGTTCCTTCAGGTAATGCTAGAATTGGGGCGTTTGTTAACTTTTGCTTTAAAATCCTAAAAGCCTCTTCTTGCTTAGGTCCCCACTCAAACTTAACTGCTTTACAGGTTAGTTTAGTTAATGGCACAGCTATCTTAGAGAAATCCTTAATAAAACGCCTATAGTATCCAGCTAATCCTAGAAAACTTCTAATTTCCATAGCTGATTGTGGGACCTTCCATTTGGTGATTGCTTCTATTTTGGAGGGGTCTACGTGAATACCTTCGTGATTCACCATGTGTCCTAAAAATTGCACATCCTGGAGCCAAAATTCACACTTGGAGAGTTTGGTGTAAAGCTTTTCTTTTCTTAACAAAGTTAAGAGTGCATGTAAATGTTTACAATGCTCGTCCTGGCTTTTGGAATAAATAAGTATATCGTCGATGAAGACAATTACAAATTTTTCCAAATACGGGTTACAGATCCTATTAATCATATCCATAAATGTTGCAGGAGCATTCGTTAATCCAAAGGGCATAACTGTAAACTCGTAGTGACCATACCTAGTTCTGAAAGCGGTTTTAGGTATGTCTTCTTCTTGTACCTTCAATTGATGGTATCCGGAGCGTAAATCTATCTTAGAAAAATATCTAGCTCCCTGAAGCTGATCAAAAAGATCGTCAATCCTAGGTAATGGGTATCGATTCTTAATTGTAACTTTATTCAATTCCCTATAATCGATATACATTCTCATCGAATCAACTTTCTTTTTCACAAACAATACTGGTGCTGCCCAAGGGGAAGAACTAGGTTGTATAAACCCTTTGCTTTGTAATTCATCTAACTGCTTTTTCAATTCTAAGATTTCGGTGGGTGCTAACCGATAAGGTGCCTTGGCTATCAGTGTAGTTCCAGGAATTAGATGAATTCAAAATTCAACCTCCCTATCTGGTGGTAATCCTGGTAGTTCTTCTGGGAATATATCCGGGTATTCTGATACTACAGGAATTTCCTTAAGTTCTTTACCTTTGGTATTAACAACTACCGATACCATATATAATATTCCTTGTTTTCTTGAATAACTGGCCACTTTCATTACTGAAATGAACTTCATGGGTTTTCGCGGCATATCTCCTGTAACCATGATTACTTCTCCGGTGGGTGCACGAATTTCTACGGAGTTCTTATCACAAAGGATTCGAGCATGGTTGGCTACTAACCAATCCATTCCTAACACAACATCGAATCCAGCTAAACTCATAGGTAACAGATTTGCAGAAAATTCATGACCTGAAAGTTCTATCTTACCTTCTTGCGAAACTTGATCTATGCTAATAGAGTTACCGTCTACTGTTTCTACGGTATAAATCTGCCTAACTTTGGTTAAAGGTAGTTTAAGAGCTTGGCAGAACGAAGTATTTATAAAACTTTGGTTTGCACCAGAGTCAAATAATACTTTCGCATAAACGTCGTGAACTAGGAACGTACCCGCTATCACATCCGAAATCAGATCTGCTTTTTGTGTAGCCAACAGGAAGGCTCTTTCATTCTTTTTGGTAGTTCCTTCGGCAAGTTTAGCCTTGTTGTCAGCTGGTTTAACTAATTTCGGGCAGTCTCGCCTAAAATGTCCAGCTTCTTCGCAGTTGTAACAGATTGTTACTTTCTTCTTCCTGCAATCTTCTTCTTGATGTCTTGGAATTTTGCAGAAATTGCAATACCCTTTGCATTTTCCGATATGCTTTCTTTTGCAGGTACCGCAGGATGGAGCAGTGGAAGATCGCCCGGTTCCCTTTTTCTTGAAATTACTACTATTACCCACACGAAATCCTTGGGTAATCTTTTGGGCCACTTCCTTCTTTCTATTTTCTTCTCGCGTGCGCACCAGTCCGTCGGTCAAGGTGTTGGCTAATTCCACCGCATCGTCAATCGTGCGGGGTCTAGCAGCTTTGACGATATCACGAATCTCGCTAATCAAACCCCAAATGTAGCGATAAATAAGTACTGGCTCTAGCGATGCCAGAGTTGGCACAATTCTGGCATACTCGAAGAATTTCGAAGTATATCCTCGACAGTCAACATCCACCATTCGGTGGCTCAGGAACTTGTTTGCCATTTGTTCTTTTTCATATTCGGGACAGAATTTTCTGTCACACCCCAACCGATGGCGGAAACATCGGAGTGAGACGAACTAGATTGTAAGAGACTTCACAACGCTACTTGTGTCAATATTTAATAAACCGATTTCATTTCATAAACCAAATTGTCAACAACACAAGGAGATTCAAATAACAACAATTTCAAAAGAAATACATAACAACATAATCAAAATTTATACAACATTTAAACCTAAACGTCTATATGTGTATGTAGGCATCATTGCTACTTCATTTCATAGCATCATCGTCATCAACCTGTAACATGTTAAAATAAAATTCAACGCAAAAGCAAAGGCGAGTACACAAGGTTTAAATAGTATAGTATAAGTATAAAGCATTTTACTCGAATTCACATGGCAATTTGTATACAAGGTAACTAGCATGCATAACATTACATCTAAACCCAAAGTGTCCACTAGTATTTAGCATCCCTCGCCACAAAAGTGACAAGAACGTATAGTATATTGACTTAACAAACCCCCGTCGGGTGGTGTGCTACTCCTGTAGCGCTATAATTGTTAAGCGAGGGTATAACATAGTAATGGCATAAAGCATGTATCATCTAGCATAACAAGTAGCATGTATAACGGATTGAGTTCGTAAAGCATGTTTATGTGTGTGTAAGTGTAATTTTGTATGGTAACATGTTACAACCCAAAAGTGGTTTAAAATGTAAATGGGTCGAGTGTACTCACAAAATTTGCATATGCTTTTCAATTATCCAATGTGACGAAGTTGATGAGGTTAGAAGGTTGAGTGTGCAAGGGTTAAAGTTCAAGTATGTTTAGAGTCGAGATTCGGAATAAAACAACATGAAAATAACATATGAGAATAACATGTGAAAATAATCATCTAATACATATGATACTTATTCTTGACACTATGTACTCCAAGGAGTTTGTATGGTTTCATGGAACAAGGTTCCATTAGAATCGTAACAAGTTATCATACTATAGGATGATATAATCTAGTACTTGGACATATGAACGCTAGTTCATCATCTAAGATTCGACTATTTGGATTATGTGTTTATATATATATATATAATATACATATTATTAAGTCCAATATTTTCAAGCATGAGGTAGAAGATTAAGATCTTCATTTAGGTACCTCTAAGTATCATGGAAATCATGTAGGAGGTAGGAAGAACAAGCTTCCATTTAGGTACCTCTATGTGTTCACCACTACACTTGACGTAAGAACATTCAAGGAGGGTCATGAACTAGATTAGTACAAGAATGTAAACAATCTAAGCTATGAGAAATCATCAAGTCATGTGGGGATTTTATGTTGGACAACCCAAGTTGTTCCATAATCACTCCTACATCAAGTTTGAATCTTGAACATGACTTGTGGGTTAAAACCCTAAATAAAACAGAAATTATTTGAGGTTTAACCTCTAATGTTTGTATGTCTCAACCTTGTTTTTAAGCCTAACCAACCATAAGATATGTTGTAAGCATTAGGACATAGGTTTGAGATGAGTTAGACTCAAGTTTGATAAGTTTAAACAAGCTTTGAAAGAGTTTAACACACAACAGAAAGTTTATGGACATTTTTAGGGCAATTCCAGGTCTGATTTGTCCAAGGAGAGATCAAGGAATCAAACCCAAAGATTATCCAAGCAATTAGAGAGAAGAATCAAGTGATTTGGTTGAGTTTTGAGCAAGTTATGCTCACTTTTGTATGAAGGTATGAATCTGTCCGAACTTGAACTTACAGCTACAATTTTGGGAGCTTGAGAGTGATTTGAGAGTGTTTGTAAAGTGTAAATGACTTGGGAGGCCTTGGGTATTTATTGGGAAGTGATTAGGGTTGGTTTGGGGGGGATAATTAATGCTAAAACTTGGTTTAAACATGAAAATCCCGCTGAAAAACAAACCTGGTCGCGAGCTGAATTGAGATTCTGATCTGGGGATGGCCAGGCGGCCCGCGTAAAATAGACATAATTTTACGCGGCTGGTATGGAGGTGTGGCCGGAAGTTTCTATTTATTACACTTTGGCCCCTCTAGTTTGTTATTTAGGGCATTTAGGGTGTTTTAAGGACTAGTTTCGCCATTTTAGCATAGTTTAAGGCCATTTTAAGTATGATGAACATAATCAAAGTATAATTAAGCATATGAAGGTCGTATTTAAATATCGTTTACGTTCAGAACACGTTTTATGCATAAGTTTCATGTATTTACAAGTTTAGCACATAGTTTCCAAGTATCACGAATAAGTATCAATTGTTTCATGAAATTGAATGTATGAGCATGAATAAAGTATGTACAACATGAACTTAACAAAATACGAGCTTTATTTGTAATCCAAGCCTTGGATTTTACATCGCTTTTAATGAAAGAACGATTTCAAGACCACGGAGTTTCCAAATATAGATTTACAAGCGATGGTTTCTAAATATAGGAAGTGTGAAAACGCAGGGCGTTACATTTTCTTTCCACCAATTGCCTAAATTCTTCCCAATTCATGGCATAAGCCATGTCGCTTCCCTTGGCTTATAACACCGTATTCCACCATTCTAATGCTTCTTCCTTGAAAAGGTGAGAAGCATACATAACTTTGTCTTCCTCTGCGCATTTACTTATTTTAATTACTGCTTCAGTTTTCTCTAACCAACGCAGTGCGGCTGTCGCCCCTTCATTGCCTGCAAATTCAGCTGGTTTACAGGCAAGAAATTCCTTGTTAGTGCAACCAGGTGTTGCAGCTTTCATTCTTTTGAGTATCGGGGCCTGAATTAAGTTATCGTTATTGCCTCCTCTGTTAATACTATTACTAAAATTATCGTCGCGCGTGCGTTTACTGGGGTGAGCTTGTGAAGGCTCAACAGGACTTTTAACTGTAGCGACAATTGCCGGAATAGCGTTAGCTATTCCCTGAGCGACGATGTTTTCTATATCTTGCCGATTTAGAAAGTGATCCTCATTATTGTGTTCTGATTGATTAACTTCATTAACTGGTTCATTAACAGCGTGTTCCATCTGAATATTTATCAATTATTAATTATCACAGGTTAATATAAACAATTAAGTACAACTGTACAACCAGAAAATGACGAACATTGCGACTCTTATATATATATATATATATATATATATATATACATGTCTAATACAAATTACAACTGAAATTCAAAATATACTAGGGGTTGTGCATTCCTTATTTTAGTCTAGCTAGGAATATTTAGGTTCAGCATGCTTTTATTTTATCTCCTCTAACTAAGTTGTTTATCTAATGGGCAAAGTTTCTGGCTCGTAGATGATATGGGTGCTAGTACTGGGTTAGGGTGTTGAGAGATAAGATAATTTATAAACTTTTCTGGTTGAGATCTAATTTCATTGGTTGGTCCAGGTTTGGCAGTTTATCTTAATTAAGAGTCAAGATTTACTGTTGTAGTGGCTAACATATAGAGATTTGCCCATTTTTCATCAAATTCATCTTCCCATGGCGGGTTATTGCCTATTTCCTGAGTTTCCTCATTAATTATCACTCCGTTTGATTGTGACGTCCTTATATTCTCTTGACTTTTTCTAATAATCCAACTTCTTTTCTTAGCGGTAAGTGGTTTCTCAAACTATGCCTTACGAATAAATATTCCTTCTTTAGTATTTGCTGAGTATCTTGAGGAATTTGATGGAGATGAGGTTCCCTTATCTTTTGGTGAACTATCTAATTGACGATAGATGTCCGAAATTCTTTGCTTACCCATACTGTAAATTAACAAATAGTCAAATAACACAAAAACACATAATCACACGAACAAGTATAGTCAAAATTGTCGACTTTGCGACTATCAGATTTTTATATATTTTAATATGCCTCCGTACACACCCGTTATTTTACAAAAGTTTTATTTTAGGTTATTTTACAAGATTATGTCATTTATTATTTTATTATTATTAAACACACATCCCCGCAACCACATACGATCCCCGTTAGCTGGCACTTCAGAAACGACGTTCCCTCTCGTCGTACTTCCAAGAGATCTGTTCTCCCACTTCCTGGATCCTATTTCCGGCGTCCACCAGCTCCTCGCCATAGTGGCGGAGTTCTGCCAAGTTTTCATTACTCATTGGTGGGTTTGGTGCAGGTTCCGGGTTGAACTGAGGGAAAAAGGTATTAGGATTATTTATAAGATTTTGAAATTGACAGTCGGTAGTCCACCATTCTTCCAGCGCTCCTGGTAGAGGTCAGGGGTTGACAATGGGATCTGGAATGGCAGGCTCTAGGTTAACGGGAAGTAGTGCTTCAGCTGGGTAATTAAAGAGGTTTTCATCGGCAGGTCCGATGAGATCACTAAGTGCCAATTTATGATCCAACTCATCCTAGGATGGCATTCCTTGGGTTTGCCTGGAACTTTCACCAGTTTCTATTCCTTTTCCCTTATCTTTTGGATCCTCCATCTTGGTAACTTTCTGTGTTGCTGGTTTCTTCCTACGCACACGCCTCCAACCTACAAACCTCCGTCTCTTTTTCACTTTTGGTTTCTCTTGCGGTTGGGCACGGAACAACATTGGCTCTTCGACATCTGCCTGGTATCCGGTGGAAGTACCAGTGGTATCCATATCTGTGGTATGATAGTAAAGTTTTGAAGGGCTTCTGATAGTTCACTCATGCTGTTAGCACACACGAAGACGCACACAACTTTTAGTTAAAATTTTGTAAACTAAAATTTCACAAAATCACAGAATGGCAATCAGAAAAATTAAGTATCTCTAAATACTTAATTGGCTTAAACCAGTGGCTCTGATACCACATTTTTCTGTCACGGCCCCCGCCCCGGTTTTACCCGGTCCAGGAGCCGCGGGACAGAAACCCGTGGTATTTAAGTTTACAGCGGAAGTCTAACAGGATAGTTTAAATTGAAAATGCCCAATTATTTTATTTCATAATTTGGGGTAAACCCCGTAATTTACAATAGAGGAATTTTTCTAGAAAATTCCCTGTTTTACAAAACATGTTTATTTAATTGACTGAGCCACTACTTCAAGCTTTATTAGTGCTCCGTAGCACTTTTCCTTGCTTCATAGTAAGTCACCTGAAACATGTTTTAAAAATATTTTATCGGCGGGGAAATACTGGCGAGTCACTCAATTTGATAAAACGACACCTAGTTATAATTTACAGCATAAGAGCGATTACAATGGCTTTTATCTTATTTTTATCTGGCACCATGTGTCACACCCCCAAAATCCACCTGCGGAGTACTACCGCTTGGAGGAGTGACTGACCAGGATCCAGCCACCAATCATATTGAACAGGCATATAAGTAGTTATAAAATCCAACCAATACAATTGGTGTTCAAACAAAACATAGTTTAAGTTGCAAGCGGAAGCATAAGATTTAAAACCAAAACATAAGTTCAATTGTTTCCAAGTTTAACATGGCACGCGGCTATCCATGTCCCACAACGACTCTCCTCCGTGCAAGCTCCAGCTAAGTATCTATGGTCCTGCAAAGCATGTAGTAACGAGTCAACAACTAGTTGAGTGAGTTCACGGTTGGGTGTTCGTTTTAAGTTGTTTCGAAAACAGTTTCCTTTATCTGGCATCCTGCCGTGGGGGTTACCCCATAGTTAAAAGCGTGACTTGTTTATCCCGGTTACTCTGGCATTCCAGCCGTGGGGGCTACCCCGTGTTAGTTATCTGGCATTTCGGCCGTGGGGGCTACCCCATGTATACACTAGACTCGTTACCATATCGACTGCTGACTGTAGTCATGTTTATGTGCCCTGAAACTGTCAATGTCTATCATCATTGACGTGCCCCAGATCCATCAGTTCACGCCCGTCCTCTGCGGCACGGTGTGAGGTTTGTCAGACCTAAATAGCGCTATCTAACTAATGACCCGCTCGCCATTGGCCCGGCGATTAAGTCGATATAAAAGGAGGGACTTCGTGATAGAGTTTTGGTCTTGTACGAGTTATCTGTCCGTGAGGACGAGGAATTACATTCCTGAACCATTGCTGTCCTACCCAAGGAGGACGAGGAATCTACGTTCCTTAAGCCCATTCCCAACCCAGGGAATCCCATGCTTTGTAGAGGGTGTGAACTCACCTTGGTTTGCTCGGCAGATACACAGAAAAGTCAATCAAGTTGTAAGTGGTCAACTACGTCCTAACATAGATACCATTCGAATCAGGTTTGTATCCAAGTAGTGCACGTATGTTCTACACGTATTGTACACAGTTCAACAACAGTTCGCAACGAGTTCCACAGTAACCTTCATGTAATAACCAAAGTCACAGTTGGTCTCGTAATAGCACGCAAGCCCAAAATACGCATTCAACAGTAACACAAGAAGCCCATAAAGGCCCAACTACCCAAGCCCGTAGCAGTGTGGAAGTCCAAATAGTGTGTACATGCATATGGTCTCGAGTCGAGACTGTGCGGTCTCTAGTGTAGCTTACAAGATCTCGAATCGCAACCGAGGTGGTTTCGGGTCATGCATGTATTGGTCTCGAGTCGTAATCGGACTCGCAAGCATGGTCTCGGGTCATGATGTTTGTGTGATGGTCATGTGTGGTCTCGAGTCGAGACTAGGGGTTCTCGACTCGCAACCTGTGTCGCAAACTGCGGTCTCGAGTTGTCATGTTCATGGTCTCGAGTCGAAATCAGGTGTCTCGACTCCCAGCACCTGCTGATTCTGCACAGTGTACTATCCAATAGAGTTTTGATTTCATGCAACATTATGTACTATCCACTAAACATGTTTTGTTGTCTAACAATTAACCAAAATGGATCAAACAATCAGATTTCAAATATTCATAACACATTCATATCATGCTCAACAAGTTCTTCATATATTCAAATCATGTTCATGTTGTTCTTCATTCATTCAACTAGTTCTTCATTTAGGGTTTTTGTTTTACAACATGCTTCATCAATAAAGTTTATACTAGCATGAACTCAAGTTGATAACATCATCGGTTCCTACATCTATCACATTCAAACAATGTAACAACATGCCTAAATAAGATTTATCATCAACATATGCTAATCCGATTTCATGAACACAAACCTCCTAAACATGACCAAGCCATTCGGGTTTAAATCCCTAATAAGCCGATTTCTAACATTTCATCATCACATAATATCATCACTTGACAACAAATAACTACTTCCTATCAAGCAAACATCTATATCATAGATAAACAATCATTTCTCATGTATTTGTCATTATACCACTAAATGAGACACTAACCGGCTAGAGGATAGGAAGGGTGAACTCCGAATACCGATTCCAAGCTTGAAACGAAGGTCCTAGTGTTGCCGGTTTGAATCCGAGAAAATGAGAGGAGAAGGATGTTGAGACTTAGGGTTTTTTTGTGAGAGAAAGGGAGAGTGTGTGTGTTGTCCAAAGAAATGGTGAACATGGTTATGAGTGTAATATATATACTAGTTCTACATGGTGCACCCTAATGGGTTTCGGGTGTGATTAAATGGCCCAACCGGCCCATTGTTACACTTGTTCACTCGAGACTGCATGGTCTCGAGTCGGGTTCTTGGTTCTCAGCTCACTTACACATATATACATAATATACATACAAGCACACACATAATCACATAGAAGGTTCACTTATAACATTTACTAAATTGACAAGTTAACTAGTCACGTAGTGTTCAAGCATGTTACATCAAGATACAACGAAAGGTTCTAAGTTTCGAGTTGTCACACCGTGTCACCTCTTGGTGACGATGGTCATACCACTATTGGGTCCTTTCACCCAAGTAGTGATGATTATCACTGTTAGGATTTATTAGCCTAATCGTGAGAGATTAGTAATGTGCACAATACCCCACTAGCCAGTGATTCAAGATAACCATGACTTAATCCTTGTAATTATAACTTTTAAAAATAATTAGGAGTATTGTAAAACACTGTTAATAAAAAGAGAATGACTCACATTGCAAGTTTAAATGGGCAGAGTTTAGCCTACTGATAAGCCTGATAACCTAATTTAAACAATAATGCACACGAACTTGGTCAGTAACTAATACAACATTTACGATAACTCACGAGATTAAACCCTCATGACGAACGACAAAGTGCAATACTTAAACATCCATCGAATTCACGACGAATGACAAAGTATAGCCCTAATGTGGGCAGTACTTAAACATCCATCGGATAGTTTCAATCGATCGGACATTGAATCGTAATAGCGATCGAGTTAATACCCTGTATCGTAGCAGCGTCTCCCTAATGGAAATTATGATTTTCAGCAGTAGAACTTAGTTTTCGATCAAAATTTCGAGCACAGGTGAAAGCCCCATGCACAGGCTACTTATAGCCAGATTTTGAGTCTTACGCGGCCCGCGTAAGATTTAATAAGAGCTTATGCGGCCCGCGAGGGCCCCTAGTCTACGTGTAGGGCATATGTGTCACTAGTAGGTTTGCCAAGTGTATGACACGTAGCCCGGTATGCTTATCCGGTCAACAACACTTTAACGCGGCCCGCGTAAGCTTAAGCTTACTCTTACGTGACCCGCGTGAAACCCAGAAATCTTGATTTCTTGGTTTTTCATGCACATTAGGTTTTCAGGGGTCCGGGTTTTCACTTACGGGTTGTTTATGGACATTTTTGAAGGTCCTTACAAGTCACCGGACCTATCTTTTTTTTATAAAACCCGAGGGTCGAAAATGTATATACCCAAAAATTTATATACGAAAACTACATACTCTCCACTATGGATGTTGATCAAGGGTGGTACAATGATTGAATGCTATGTGTGTTGTGAAAGCTTCTGATTCATGATGTATGCGAGTGTGTGTATATGAAGATGATAACTGCCTTATAACACTTGATCAACCCCCTTAAATAAGCTAACAAACAAGTCCTATTTTTCTAGGAAGACCATGTCCACTTCCATAAGCATTAGTGGAAATAGCACATGCAGCATAAAGAACGAATATTTCCCGAAATTCCAGCTGAGAGTTAGTCCACTACGTCCATTATCTACATATAAACGTTAAAAACATGACAATTGTTAAAAACATAAACAATAGTAAGGATCCTGGATCCTCGGACTCCCTGCATTATCCATTAAGGATCCGTGATCCATGCCCAGTCTCAGGATAGATGATCCTTAGCATAAATTCCATGCCCTAACAACTGGTAAATCTTGACTACTTGTGTTGAGTTTGTGAAACATTTATTATATTTGAATTGTTTATCGTTATCAAGCGTATTGGCAACTTCCTTGCGTTGTTAGCGGTTTGGTAAATTGGTGGGTAATTGATATAATCAAACGGATTATTAGATTGTATGGTGAATCTTAAAAACTATCTCTAATAATTAATCAAATTCATTAATCCCAAGTCCATATCTATGTGGTGTTTTGAATCTATAAATGTGTTTTTGTGTTAAGACAAGCAATCAGGACTCCGGGTGGGGGTTGATTTTTCTCGTATTGATCATAACTTTCTTAATTACTTTTCTTGTTTTTATTGTTTTCGAAATCAATTAATCAAACCCCCAGTTTACATAATTTTAGTTTTAATTAAAGTCTTCTACACTGACCACAAATTCCCTGTGGATACCATACCTTAATTACGTTATCTACTTTGTTTAGTTAGGTTTTTGGTTGACCCTTACGACAGTCATCAGACTACAACAACCAGTCATCTAGTAGCAATAACAACACCCAGAATCGAGTCGGTTACACGAGCAACAAACCCAAGTTCAACAAGTGCAACCTTCATCACTATGGACAGTGTGTTAACACCCATTGCCAAAGGTGCTGCAAGGAGGGTCATGCTGCCAAGGATTGTCGAGGTGAAATCCAGCCAAGGCAGAATCAAAACCAGCACCTAGGGGTTACCAGAACATGCTACCAGTGTGGTAGCGACGCTCATTTCAAGAAGGATTGTTCTCATCTTAACAAGGGAAATGGCAGTGGCGGACGCCAGAACTAGAATGACAACAACAACAACAACAACAACAACAATAACAACAACGCGGGTAATGGCGGCGGAGCTAAAGGAAGCACCTTCACCTTGGGAAAAGGAAAAGTAAGGAGTGACGCCAATGATGTAACCGGTAAGTTTCCACTAAACAATAATTTTGCAAACGTGTTATTTGATTCCGGTGTTGATAGGAGTGTCATATTAGAGTCGTTCAGGAAACTGTTAGATGTTAGCCAGTGTCACTAGAAACTAAGTACACCATAGAATTAGCGGATGGTAAACCAGTAGATGTAACTCACATTTTCCACGGCTGCCAGTTATCTCTCGTTGGTCACACGTTCGACATAAACCTTATGCCAACTACGTTGGGGAGTTTCGACGTGGTAGTTGGTATGGGCCAGTTGTTTCAAAAACCGAGCCGAAATAGTTTGTCGCGAAAACGTCATTAAAATTCCTTTCCAACTGGTGAAACCCTATCCATTCAGGGTGATTGAAGCGGTGTCGTCACGGACATCATTTCCTTTATGAAAGCTCAGAAGTACCTGCGCAAGAAGAATTTGGTAGCCATTTTTGCTCTTATCACTGATCAGTCGACGGACTAGAAGAAGGTCGAGGATATTCCAATCGTACGTGACTTCCCCGATGTTTTCCCTGAAGACTTTCCTGGTCTTCCACCCCATAGACAAATCGAATTCGAGATTCGGCTGGCAAATCATGCGGCTCCAATCGCCAGAGCTCCTTACCCTCTAACACCTTCCGAGCTACAAGAACTATCTACTCAGCTACAGGAGCTATCGGATAAGGGTTTTATCCATCCCAATTCATCGCCATGGGGAGCTCCAGTCCTGTTTGTCAAGAAGAAGGATGGAACCTTCCGCATGTGTATTGATTACCAAAAGCTTAACAAGTTTACAATCAAGAGTCGATACCCCTTGCCCCAAATTGATGATCTGTTCGATCAGCCACAAGGGTCAAGCTACTACTCTAAGATTGATTAGAGGTCAGGATATCATCAGCTTCGGGTTAGAGAAGAAGAAGATATCCCTAAGACGACACTCGACACCCGGTATGGTTACTACGAGTTTTTTATCATGACATTCGGTTTAACCAACGCACCCACGGTGTTCATGGATCTCATGAACCGCGTGTGTAAGCCCTACCTTGATAAGTTTGTCATTTTTTTCATTGATGACATAATTGTATATTCTAAAACTAAAGAAGAACATGAGGAGCATCTACGGTTAGTTCTGGAACTGCTCCAACGGGAGAAACTTTATGCCAAGTTTTCTAAGTGTGACTTTTAGATTCGCAAAGTCCAATTCCTCGGGCATATAGTGTAACGCTCCGCATTTTTGAACCTTTCTTATTTTAGTACCTTCCATATTTAGACACTTGAACTCTCTTTGTAATCTACTTTCGTTTCATTTGTAATTCGAGACTATTGATCATAATGAAAACGAAGGTATTTTATTCATGTTTGTGTTACACTTATGTGCGATTTTCACGTTTGAACGATATATTATCATAGACTCTTGATTCGTTATTACGCTCAATGCTCGTTAAACAAGTTGAAACTTGTAAAATAATGAAACTCGAAAGTTTCATGAAGTTAATGGTTAAAAATCTTTTATCCTTATAAATATGGTTATTTATAAATTGTTTAGTTAATTAAATTAATTAATTTTACAATTTAAAAAAAAAGAGTTTATTTTTATAATAATCTAGTTAGACTCGTTAGATTTTAAAGTTAGTAAACTAACCTAGTTAGTTTGTTTCATAAAGTTAGTTTTCTTACTAAACAAAATAACCCAACATTAGTTTTAATTAAAGTCTAGGGATTATTTGAGTAATTAACCGAAACTTTAAACTACAGGGGTTGTTTATGTATTTCCTGAAAGTTTCATGTGGGAAACTAAAAGAAATTAATTCAAAAAAAAAATAGATGCAGACCCCAGGACTCGAACCCGGGTCTGTACCCTCACACACACGCACATTAACCAGCTGAGCTGGGACTCCTCATTGAACAATATCAGCCCAGTAAAATATATATCAACTCGTTAAAATGACCTGATTCACAGCCCAGCGCGGACAGACTCGTTTTGGGCGGGTTTTTGGTGAGTTTTTGAGTTTTAAATCATGTTTTAACATTAATTACTCAACCACAACCTAACCTAAACCTTCTCCTATAAATACCACACTAATCCAAGTCCTAAACACTTTACAAACACTCTCTAATCTCTCCAAAACACTCTCAAATTCAAGCTCAAAGCTGCATTTTCGGGCAGATTGATACACCTACACTAAAAGTGGTATAACTTGCTCATTTCTTAACGAAATTGCTTGATTCTTTTTCCTACTTGCTTGGTTAATCATGTAGTTTGATTCCTTGACTTCTCCTTGGAGAAATCCGACCTGGAATTGCTCCGAAATTGACCAAAAACTTTCTGTTTTGTTTCAAACTTATGCAAACTTCATCCAACTTGTGTGAAACACATCTCAAACCAATGTCCTAATGCTTACAACCTCTCTTATGGTTGGTTAGGCTTAAAAACATGGTTGAGACATCTAAATCGGAGGTTAAAACCTCATAAACTTTCTGTTTTTAACTAGGGTTTTACCCACAAGTAATGTTCAAGTGTGAAACTTGTTGAATGTGAGATGGTTGGATTAGCTTGGGCTATCCTTCATAAGAATCCACTCATTACTTGATGTTTTACTATAGATTAGTTGTTGTTAATACTTGATACTTGTATGTTCATGACCCTCCTTGTTGTTTATAACAACAAGTGTAGTGGTGAACAATAGAGGTGCCTAAATGGAAGCTTGTTCTTCCTACCTCATGTATGTATTCTATGACACAAAAAGGTACCTAAATGGAGACATTAATCTCCTACCTCATGCTTGAATCTTAAGACTTGTACAACTATATAATATCTAAGTTATTCTATACGTATACATCTAAGTAACTAAGACTTGATGATGACTTAATAGTTATTTGTTAAGTGGACGTTACATCATCTATGACCATGCCCTTGTTACGACTCTAATGGATCTTAGAATCCATGAAATCATACCAACTCTTTTGAGTTTCAATAGTGTCAAGAACAAGAGTTATGTGTACAAGATGATTATTTTCACCTATATTACTTTCTTTATATTTTAAAAACTCCGAATCTATAATCTTCCGTATACGCCAAACTCACACACCTACGTTTCCTTGTGTAGAAGGACAAGGTGCTCCAAACTAACTCATCTACAAACTTGCTCTCGGAACTTCAAGTCACCACTTGTAAACCGTGAGTATACTCGAACCCATTTCTACTTTTAACACTTTGGGTGCAACATGTATTCTATATTAAACGCACACGACACTTGAAACTTATTTGAAACTTACTCTATCCATTTAAACATGAAACATGAAACTTGTGAATCTTGAGACTTTTTGTGCAATGTGAACGTTTAATTCTTGTGTGTAGTTCCGCCTTAACAATAGTAGCGCTATAGGAGTAATGCACCTCCCCGTTAGTCTTTGGGGTATTGTTAGGAGGAGACATATCAACCTCCTGTTAAACTTTGGGTTAGGTACTTTAAACGCATTGGGAAACTTGGGCTATCACTTGGACTACGTAAACTAGCACGTTGAAACTATTTTATTATGTTTATGTTGGATATGAGTTTTTATTCTATTATGCTATGTAAACAAACTTGTATACTCGCTCTTTGCTTTTGCATTGAAACTCTATTTTAATACATGTTGCAGGTTGATTATTGAAGTATGGATGATTCATGAAACAAGTTTAGGGTGGACTAGATACACACCTAGATTAATCTATCATTTTGTTTGTTATGTTATGTTACGAAACAATGTTGTTATTTCCTTTTGAATCATGTATGACTTTTAGTTTTGAAATGAAATTTGAATTTAAATTAATTATTGTCACATAGTGTTATGACGTTTTGAACAATCTATACACACTTCGTCTCATCCCGATGTTTCCGCCATCGGTTGGGGTGTGACAGATTGGTATCAGAGCCATAACTATAGGGAATTAGGAAAATTGCCATGCTTTTGCCCTAATCTATAGTTCTAGGAATTTTGCCTCTTATTTGTGGTTTAAAACTTTGTACTCTACCATGCATGCTTCCTAGCTATACTTTGATTAAATTTATGTGCCTTTCCTGAGGCTAACACGAATACACTTATGCTATTTTTATACTCTTGTAACACCAACGAGAAGAATTTACCAAAATAGGCGTGAAACCCACAATTTGGTAAACGACTCTCATTCTACCTTTAATCTATTTTTGCACGAAATTTCACCATTAAGCTAGGAGTGACATCCACAACTTAATGGTAATTTCCATTTCAACTCTAGTGGACCCTCGTCAAAGTGTCAAAATTTATTTTGGCCGACGAGTACCAACCACATTTAGGGTACGAAATCGTCAAGTTAGGGGTGAAACCCGCACCTTGTCGATCAAGTCCCATTCCTTGATTTTTATTCTCGCCAAAGTCCCGAATGTTTCAATCATTTAGAGATGTGTAGTAACCGGAAGGGTAAGATACCGTTAATCGCTTCTCGACGAGAGTATCTTACTTATAGGCCAAAGCACAATATCTCTAATTCGAAAGAACTTTTGACCCACTTTGGAATAGTCGACGTTTCTCTACCCGAAACACTCCAATGTTTTATTGAGCCTCTCTTTTATGTATCTCAATTTATATGTGATTTTTATACTTGAACGTTCGTTCATTTCAAAATGTCGTTTTAAACATTTCGCACGTTATCGCAATCACAAACAATAATAATCCCTCGTGAACAAACTAAATTTACAATGCTTTCGTTTATTCATGTTATGCTATGTGGGATTCATGACTATGCTATATGAAACGTTTAAACTTTTATGCTATGTTAATCAACTTGAAACTTTATGCTATGTGACCCTTTATGCTATGTGATCAATTTCGTTTTTCTAAAACAAGCATTATGACCAAGTCTCACTCATTTCGTTATTTTGAATCTTAGATGTCTTCTCGTCACTCCAACGCGTCTAGGAAGTCAAAGTCTCGCTCCACCAAGAAAATGATGGCTTTCATGGCCGATCAATTTGCTCGCGTCGTTCCAAAGGTCATTTCCGAGATTCGAGCCTCTGAAACTCCTCACTCTTCCGTCGACTCTAAGGTCGAAGCACGCAAGCCCGTCTCGTTCAACTTTAAGCACTTTTCTTCGTGCAATCCCAAGCCATTCACTAGCAATGATGGGGTGACCGCCATGCTTGAGTGGTTTGACAGCATCGAGGTCACATTCATCAATAGCGAGTGCCCCGATGAGCTCAAGACGCGCAGCGCGACGGGGGTATTCCAAGCCCGAGCTCTTGAGTGGTGGACGAATGAAAGAAACATACGTTCGAACGAGCTGGCTTATGCTTTGACATGGGAAGAGACTAAGGCCCTAATGATGGATGAGTTTTGTCCTCCGCATGAGCAAAGAAAGTTGGAAGAAGAATTTTGGGTTTTAAAGCAAGTTGGTGATGACAACCTAGCTTACACCACCCGTTTCAAACAACTTAGCTTCATTGTCCCTCACCTTGTTTCGACCCCTGATCGCAAGAAAAGCAAGTATATCAATGGTCTACCCCCTAGTATGCGTGACACAATCGAGGCAGCCAAACTCGATAGCATCGAAGACATTTACCGTTTGGCCGCGTCTTTGAACAACAATCGCGTTCGCGATAAGCAAGCCGCAAACCCCGTTTCTTCTAAGCCAGCCCATCAAATTACCCAACAAACGAATAATAATAGGGGAAAGAAGCGAAAGCAATCCAACCCCGTTTGCAACGCGATTGTGCCGCCTGTTAACCCGAATCCTGTTGCTCCTGTTGATGCCCCCAAGCCGTACACTGGGATTCACCCCAAGTGTGCCACTTGTAACTTCCATCATCCCGCTAATGCTAGGTGTCTTCGTTGTGAAAATTGCAACCGTTATGGTCATACCACCAACTATTGTCGCCAAGGGCAGCCAGCTCAACAAGTTCAGCAAGCTCAACAAGCTCAGCAAGCTCAGCCAGCCCTACCTGCTCCTCAAAACGCAAGACCCGCTAGGGCATGTTTCAAATGTGGGGATGTTAATCATCTTCGTCCCCAATGCCCTCAATGGATCCAAGAGCAGCAGCAGCCTCCTCGTGGACGCGTCTTCAACCTAAACGCAAATCAAGCACGCAACGACAATGATGTCGTTAACGGTACGTTTCTTGTTAACCATCTTTATGCTTCGATACTATTTGATACTGGTGCGGACAAAATATTTGTGTCTTTAGAATTCGAATCATTGTTAAAATGTGCACGCTCTAAGCTACCTAAGTCGTTTTCCGTTGAAGTCGCCAATGGCAAATCTATCCTAGTCGATTCCATTCTCCTTGATTGTCGTCTTATTCTTAACGAGCACGTTTTCTCTATCGATCTCATACCCATGCAACTGGGTAGTTTCGACGTCATCATAGGTATGGATTGGCTACAAAAGAATCATGCTGAAATCGCTTGTCACGAGAAATTCGTTCGCTTACCTCTTCCCTCTGGTGATGTTTTACACGTTTATGGAGACCGACCTTCAAGGGGACTAAAGTTGATGTCCTGCACACAAGCAAACAAGTACTTACGCAAACAGTACTTTGCATTTTTAGCCCACGTTGTGGAAGAAAAAGGCAAGGGAAAGAGCCTAAGTGATGTTTCAGTTGTGCGCGATTTCCCTGACGTCTTCCCTGAAGATTTGCCCGGTCCTCCTCCTCCTCGATCCGTTGATTTTCGTATTGATCTCGTACGTGGTGCAACTCCTGTTGCCAAGGCTCCTTATCGTCTTGCACCTTCTGAGATGCAAGAATTATCCTCGCAACTCCAAGAACTCCTCGAGAAGGGTTTCATTCGTCCAAGTACCTCTCCTTGGGGTGCTCCCGTGCTCTTCGTTAAAAAGAAAGATGGTTCCTTTCGCATGTGTATCGATTATCGTGAGCTCAACAAACTCACCGTCAAAAATCGTTACCCTCTTCCGCGTATCGACGATCTCTTTGATCAACTCCAAGGCGCTACCTGTTTCTCTAAAATCGATCTTCGTTCTGGTTATCACCAACTTCGAGTCCTCGAAGAGGACGTTCCCAAAACCGCTTTTCGTACTCGCTATGAACATTACGAGTTCGTAGTTATGCCTTTTGGCTTAACCAACGCACCCGCTGTGTTCATGGACCTCATGAATCGTGTTTGTAAACCTTACTTGGATCGCTTCGTGATCGTCTTTATTGACGATATCCTCATTTATTCTAAATCTCGAGCCGATCATGAGCGTCATCTTCGTCTTATACTCGAACTCTTGCGTAGTGAACGTTTATACGCTAAGTTTTCTAAATGCGAGTTTTGGATCAAAGAAGTTCAATTCCTTGGACACGTTGTTAGTGAAAAAGGAATCCATGTCGACCCTGCAAAAATCGAAGCTGTGAAGAATTGGACCGCGCCTAAATCTCCTTCTGAAATCCGTTCTTTCTTAGGATTGGCGGGTTACTACCGCCGATTCATCTCGAACTTTTCAAAGATCACCGTTCCTCTCACTTCGTTGACTCAAAAAGAGAAACCTTTTGCTTGGGGTCCTGAGCAAGGGGAATCTTTTCAAACTCTCAAGGACTTACTTTGCAACGCTCCTATCCTCGCTCTCCCTGATGGGAATGATGACTTCGTGGTGTATTGTGATGCATCGAATCGTGGTCTTGGTTGTGTGCTCATGCAACGAGACAAAGTCATCGCTTACGCCTCTCGCCAACTCAAAATACATGAGAAGAATTATACTACCCACGACCTCGAGCTTGGCGCTGTTGTTTTTGCGTTGAAGATTTGGCGACACTACCTATATGGTACTAAGTGTGTGGTTTTCACTGACCATAAGAGCCTACAACACATCTTTGACCAAAAGGAACTCAATATGCGTCAGCGACGTTGGGTGGAATTGCTCAACGACTACGACTGCGAGATTCGCTACCACCCTGGTAAGGCGAATGTCGTGGCCGATGCACTTAGTCGTAAGGCTCATGTAGATGTCATTCGTTGTTTTCATGTCTCGAGCAATCTTCACAATCGTATTCGTGAAGCGCAATACTCGTCTATCAATGAAGGTTCCATGTCGGTAGAAATACGTGGAGCATCTGAAAGTCAACTCGTTTCAAAACCTGATGGTCTTCTCTATTGTTGTGATCGCGTCTGGATCCCAGATCGCGACAATCTTCGTGATCTCATCATGAACGAAGCACACAAATCTAGGTACTCAATTCATCCTGGCGCTGACAAGATGTACCATAATCTACGTACATCCTATTGGTGGCCTGGTATGAAGAGAGACATTGCTGTGTACGTTTCCAAGTGTCTTACCTGTTCGAAAGTCAAAGCCGAGCATCAACGACCTTCTGGTCTACTCGAACAACCTGAAATCCCCGTTTGGAAATGGGATAGCATTGCGATGGACTTCATAACTAAACTTCCTCGTACACCTGCTGGTTACGATAGCATTTGGGTGGTCATTGATCGTTTAACCAAGTCCGCTCAATTCATTCCCATTCGTGAGGATTTCAAGGTTGAACGACTTGCTCGTGTCTATACCAATGAGGTCATACGCCATCATGGTGTTCCTCTCGACATCATTTCTGATCGTGATGGTCGATTCACTTCGCGTCTCTGGCAAACTTTTCAGTCCGCTATGGGTACTCATTTGAATCTTAGTACGGCTTTTCACCCTCAAACGGATGGACAGACCGAACGTACTATCCAAACCCTAGAGGATATGCTCCGTTCTTGTGTCATCGACTTTGGTGGTAGTTGGGATGTGCATTTACCTTTGATCGAGTTCTCGTACAACAATAGCTACCACTCTAGTATTCAAATGGCTCCTTTCGAGGCATTGTATGGTCGCAAATGCCGATCTCCTTTAAGCTGGCACGAGATTGGTGATAAGCATTTTTCTGGCCCTGAGATCATACAAGAGGCAACGGATAAGATTCTCCAAATCCGTGACAATCTACTCAAGGCTCGAAATCGTCAAAAGAGCTATGCTGACAAGGGACGAAAACCAATGGAGTTCAACATTGGGGACCATGTCCTACTCAAAGTATCTCCTTGGAAAGGAGTGGTTCGTTTTGGTAAAAAGGGAAAACTTGCCCCTCGCTATGTTGGTCCTTTCAAGATACTCGAAAGGATTGGTAAGGTGGCTTATCGACTCGATTTACCTCAAGAGCTCAGCAATGTTCATCCAACGTTCCACGTCTCGAACCTAAAGAAATGTCTCGCTGATGAAGGACTTCAAGTTCCTCTCGAAGATCTTCAAATCAACGAAACTATGCATTTCGTGGAAAAACCTGTCGAAATCGTGGACCAAGAAGTCAAGTTATTAAGGCGCAGTAAAATCCCTATCGTCAAGGTTAGATGGGAAGGAAAACGTGGCGCTGAATTTACATGGGAACTCAAAAAGGATATGAAGTCGAAGTATCCTCATCTTTTCCCTACGTCTTCCTAAATTTCGGGACGAAATTTCCTAAAGGAGGGGAGACTGTAACGCTCCGCATTTTTGAACCTTTCTTATTTTAGCAAGTCGTGTTGTACCTTCCATATTTAGACACTTGAACTCTCTTTGTAATCTACTTTCGTTTCATTTGTAATTCGAGACTATTGATCATAATGAAAACGAAGGTATTTTATTCATGTTTGTGTTACACTTATGTGCGATTTTCACGTTTGAACGATATATTATCATAGACTCTTGATTCGTTATTACGCTCAATGCTCGTTAAACAAGTTGAAACTTGTAAAATAATGAAACTCGAAAGTTTCATGAAGTTAATGGTTAAAAATCTTTTATCCTTATAAATATGGTTATTTATAAATTGTTTAGTTAATTAAATTAATTAATTTTACAATTTAAAAAAAAAAGAGTTTATTTTTATAATAATCTAGTTAGACTTGTTAGATTTTAAAGTTAGTAAACTAACCTAGTTAGTTTGTTTCATAAAGTTAGTTTTCTTACTAAACAAAATAACCCAACATTAGTTTTAATTAAAGTCTAGGGATTATTTGAGTAATTAACCGAAACTTTAAACTACAGGGGTTGTTTATGTATTTCCTGAAAGTTTCATGTGGGAAACTAAAAGAAATTAATTCAAAAAAAAATAGATGCAGACCCCAGGACTCGAACCCGGGTCTGTACCCTCACACACACGCACATTAACCAGCTGAGCTGGGACTCCTCATTGAACAATATCAGCCCAGTAAAATATATATCAACTCGTTAAAATGACCTGATTCACAGCCCAGCGCGGACAGACTCGTTTTGGGCGGGTTTTTGGTGAGTTTTTGAGTTTTAAATCATGTTTTAACATTAATTACTCAACCACAACCTAACCTAAACCTTCTCCTATAAATACCACACTAATCCAAGTCCTAAACACTTTACAAACACTCTCTAATCTCTCCAAAACACTCTCAAATTCAAGCTCAAAGCTGCATTTTCGGGCAGATTGATACACCTACACTAAAAGTGGTATAACTTGCTCATTTCTTAACGAAATTGCTTGATTCTTTTTCCTACTTGCTTGGTTAATCATGTAGTTTGATTCCTTGACTTCTCCTTGGAGAAATCCGACCTGGAATTGCTCCGAAATTGACCAAAAACTTTCTGTTTTGTTTCAAACTTATGCAAACTTCATCCAACTTGTGTGAAACACATCTCAAACCAATGTCCTAATGCTTACAACCTCTCTTATGGTTGGTTAGGCTTAAAAACATGGTTGAGACATCTAAATCAGAGGTTAAAACCTCATAAACTTTCTGTTTTAACTAGGTTTTACCCACAAGTAATGTTCAAGTGTGAAACTTGTTGAATGTGAGATGGTTGGATTAGCTTGGGCTATCCTTCATAAGAATCCACTCATTACTTGATGTTTTACTATAGATTAGTTGTTGTTAATACTTGATACTTGTATGTTCATGACCCTCCTTGTTGTTTATAACAACAAGTGTAGTGGTGAACAATAGAGGTGCCTAAATGGAAGCTTGTTCTTCCTACCTCATGTATGTATTCTATGACACAAAGAGGTACCTAAATGGAGACATTAATCTCCTACCTCATGCTTGAATCTTAAGACTTGTACAACTATATAATATCTAAGTTATTCTATACGTATACATCTAAGTAACTAAGACTTGATGATGACTTAATAGTTATTTGTTAAGTGGACGTTACATCATCTATGACCATGCCCTTGTTACGACTCTAATGGATCTTAGAATCCATGAAATCATACCAACTCTTTTGAGTTTCAATAGTGTCAAGAACAAGAGTTATGTGTACAAGATGATTATTTTCACCTATGTTACTTTCTTTATATTTTAAAAACTCCGAATCTATAATCTTCCTTATACGCCAAACTCACACACCTACGTTTCCTTGTGTAGAAGGACAAGGTGCTCCAAACTAACTCATCTACAAACTTGCTCTCGGAACTTCAAGTCACCACTTGTAAACCGTGAGTATACTCGAACCCATTTCTACTTTTAACACTTTGGGTGCAACATGTATTCTATATTAAACGCACACGACACTTGAAACTTATTTGAAACTTACTCTATCCATTTAAACATGAAACATGAAACTTGTGAATCTTGAGACTTTTTGTGCAATGTGAACGTTTAATTCTTGTGTGTAGTTCCGCCTTAACAATAGTAGCGCTATAGGAGTAATGCACCTCCCCGTTAGTCTTTGGGGTATTGTTAGGAGGAGACATATCAACCTCCCGTTAAACTTTGGGTTAGGTACTTTAAACGCATTGGGAAACTTGGGCTATCACTTGGACTACGTAAACTAGCACGTTGAAACTATTTTATTATGTTTATGTTGGATATGAGTTTTTATTCTATTATGCTATGTAAACAAACTTGTATACTCGCTCTTTGCTTTTGCATTGAAACTCTATTTTAATACATGTTGCAGGTTGATTATTGAAGTATGGATGATTCATGAAACAAGTTTAGGGTGGACTAGATACACACCTAGATTAATCTATCATTTTGTTTGTTATGTTATGTTACGAAACAATGTTGTTATTTCCTTTTGAATCATGTATGACTTTTAGTTTTGAAATGAAATTTGAATTTAAATTAATTATTGTCACATAGTGTTATGACGTTTTGAACAATCTATACACACTTCGTCTCATCCCGATGTTTCCGCCATCGGTTGGGGTGTGACATATAGTGAATGGAAAGAGTATCCATGTTGATCCAACCAAGATAGAGGCCATCAAAAGTTGGGAGGCCCCAAGGACGCCAACAAAAATTTGACGATTTCTAGGTTTGGCGGGTTAATAATGTCGCTTCATTGAAGGGTTCTCGAAAATCACGTAACTACTCACGACCTTAACTCAGAAGGGCTCAAAGTACTTCTGGGGTGATAAGCAAGAGGAAGCATTTCAGCTACTAAAGCAAAAGCTTTGCAGTTCACCTATTCTGTCCTCGCCAGAAGGAACGAACGATTTCGTTTTCTACTGTGGCACTTCAATTCATGGACATGGATGCGTACTTATGCAACGGAATAAGGTCATCGCGTATGCATCCCAAAAAATAAAGGTACACAAGAAAAATTAGACTACTCACGATTTGGAGTTTGGAGCAGTAGTATTCGCACTGAAAATCTGGAGACACTATTTGTATGGTACGAAGTGTACTATCTATACGGATCATAAGAGCCTCCAACTTATTTTTAATCTGACGGAGTTGAACATGTGACAATGTCGCTGGGTCGAACTCCTGAATGATTATGAATGTGTCATCTAGTACCATCTGGGCAAAGCTAATGTGGTAGCCGATGCCCTTAGCCGAAAGGAAAATCTGAAACCCAGACGGGTTCGAGCACTAAAACCACCATATATTCTGATTTACTCAAGAAAAATTGTAATGCACAGATCGAAGCTGTGAAAGAAGAGAACCTAAAAGTTGAGTCCCTACGCAAAATGTAGCGTGATTGGGAATTAAAACCTAATGGCACACGGTATTTCATGAACCGTATATGGGTTCCCCTCTACAGGAATCTGAGGGAACTCATAATGAACGAAGCCCACAAATCTAGATACTTTATCCATCCAGGTTCTGTCACACCCCAATTTTCCACGTGTCACCGGTGGGCCCGGTGGGGAGTATCGTGACGTAGTTGATATCATCATAGTCAAACAACACAATTTAAAATGCACAGCGGAAGCAAAAGATGAATATATTACAATCCGATATAAAGTAATATCAAAGTATTACAAACGGAAAGTAAAGGATCCACAGGCGGATCAAAGATAAATTGAAACATTGTTCAATAGACTTCAGGCATCTGAGCTTGCGAGACTTCTATATGATGCTAGGAGAAACCAGCCTATTCCGTTTAGCACCTGCACTTAGTCTTTTTGGAAAATACGTCAGTTTTCACTGGTAAATACAATTTAACTGACTCATTTTGAAAATGTTTTAAAAATTGATTTGAATGCACATGGCACAAAATATTTTTATAACTTGGGAATAATTAATCAAAGTTAAACTTGTAAAAGAATTACATGTTCGTTATGCGTTCAGTCGCCCGGGTCGTGTCGGGTTTAAGGTTAATTGACACACCACTCAGTATAAGTCCGCGGCGGGAAGCCAACGTTTATACCTTAATAATATGGACATATTACCGGGTGTACGCCTACACCCGGGTGTCAAGGTCGTGGCCATTTCTTAAAATGATGCCAAGGATATCCGGGACATGGTCATTAAGCTCCCAAAGGCGTAAAACAAACAAAACCAGTTTTCAAACGGGTCACATTGATAATACCCAACTACTAATGAGTTAGGGTCAATTGCCCGACTAAGCGGTATTTTATATACCGTACCCCCAAGCCCATATAAGGGAAAATAAGTTAAAAGTATTTACCTGAGCTAAATATAAATTTAATCCCAGCCGTATACCACCAAGCAAGTACAGATAGCTTTTACTGGGCTCCTAAATCTGGAACGAAGGTTTTTAATAACCTATTAGATTTCTAACGGGTCTTTAATTAAGCCTAAGCTTAGACCGGTTAGTTTTAACAGAAGAATACGGTTCAAACGCACGACAAAGCAAATACCGATTTAGAATGTGATTTTGACCCGACAAGCTTGCATGCTTGTTTAATATGGGTAACTTAGACACATTCCGGTTTTTGAGATAAAAATGATAAGGTTTGTCCCGTTTCGGCTAATTTATGTAAACTAGTTACATAAGCCGATCCGAACGCAAAAAGTGCGTAACAACCATAAGAATCATGAACAGGTTTCCTAAGTTAATATGGCTTAAATATGTTGTGATATCAATAGGATACCTTCCGTTATGCCCAAAACGAGTTTAAGACCAATTTATGCCCCGAAGGGGTATTTCGGTCATTTTAAAGGTTATAAAAGAGGTTTAATATAAATCTGAGTTACAGGTCTGATTAAATCAGGGGATACACTTAATTTAATAAGTTATAACAGTAGGGTATCCTATATATGTGAAATTTATTAACTATAACCATACCATGCACCGAAGAGGCATTTTGGTAATTTCACATAGGCTTAAAAGGTCAAAACTGGAAACCTGAGTTTATAACTTTTCCTTACTGTTAATATATAAAAATTTACTGAATATATCAGTGGGTATCAACCCTTATATGTATAAAATAGTTTTAATACATACTATGCGTTAAAAACGCTTAAAAGGGCGATTTGGAGCCATTTCCGGGTTTTCAAAGGAAAGCTGATATTTTTATTATTCCAGAAGGCTCAAAATAATTTATTTATCATATTATATCAGTAGAAAAAGGTTTGATATAAAAAAGATTTGTAGGACTCATTTTATAGCCCAAAAGGGCAAAACCGACAATTACCGAATCAAGCTTAGAACCCTATGTTATGCTCAACCTAAAAATAAATAAAAATCTCCAAAAATCCCAAAATATTATTTTATATCAGTAGGTATAAAGTTTGGTATCAAAAATTGGGTTTAGATAGGCTATATGCTAATTACGCCGTTTAATTCATAAAAGCTTTTCATTTACGCTAATGAGCATAACTTCTAATCTAGACCTCCAACTGATTTCAAATTTTAAGGACAGGTTTGTAAATCAGTAGTAAAGATTATTGTCCTCTCACATTTTCAAATTTTTCGTTTTATGGTCAAAAGGCATAACGGTCAACATTTAGGCATTTAATGGAAATATGCATGAACTAGGATTTCTATGGAACCAAGTTGTATAACCTTGGAGGGTTATACTAATTTATAATATGGTCCTAATGGAATCCTAAGGCATAACTAAACTAAGCTAAATCGGGTCAGAACTGAAAGTCAAAGCAAAAGTCAACTTTTGCGACTTTCGGTTCCGGACCGAGCCTATACTTAGAATTGTCGGGTTGAATCATGCTTAGGCATGTTCAACTAATATTTACCAAGTTATTGAAGTGACAAAACTGATTTTATAGCTTCTATATTATTAGCTATGAATTTTATTTAAAACAACCTGATTGACTTTAATTTGACCCGACAATTTAACTAAGTAAACGTGGTAATTAGGAGGTGCCCTTATGAGGGTTAAGCACCTACCTAATTTCGGTCACGTAGCCATGTTCGTTGCGAACAATGACTCAACCGTTTAAAAGTCAAAGTGTTTATCGAAAACGCTTGACTTTCGGTTATAACCGCTAAAAATTAAACTAAGCATGAAAGGACACTTACAAAAGGTCCAAGCAAGGAAGGAATTGATCCTAATTTCTCAGGTATGAGGAGCAAAGTCCCCAACTTAGAGAATTCAATATCAAGGTGTGGGTTGCAAATGAAATGAGTTGGGTTTATATAGGAAACACACAACCGTTAAGATCGTTCCTCGATAAACGAGCTTCGATCTAAGCCGTCCAAGTGTGCCCCCTGATTTGTAATACCTTGGGCACCCTTAAACAAGCCCATATACTTGTTAAAACCATTTGCAAACATGGGGAACAACTGGAACAAGCTGGAAATCAATTTTGCTGTTCTGGGGATGGCTTACGGACCGTAAGCAAAGGTCCATACGGACCGTAAGGACCTTGCAGGTCAGCAACTTTCAAAAATGGCAAAACAGGCCCCTGCACCCCCAAAACTTGGTTTTCGATGCATTTTTGACACGTTTAAGCTCCGTTAACCTCATTTTAAAGCTCTAAAATGAAGTTAAAGTATAGGGAACTTAAAATATGTTTAAAAACATCTCGGGTGTCGGTTCGTTTGGTCGTACGGTCCCGTTGTTCGGCTAATTACGACGAAACACGGACGGACGCTAAAAACAATCCAATTTACGCGACGAATGGAATTTGATCAAGCCAAACACTAAAATCAAATATTTTAGTGCTTACATAAATTTTTGGGTGCCCGGGGATATTCAGATTGTAAGATATGCGCGAAAATGCAAACTTGTGCACTTTTTGACACTTTTAGTCCCTGCATGACATAAAAGTTTATTTTTGCGCACCAAACACCTCTAAGCCTATATCTAAGCTATATAAAGGATAAATAGGGTATGTTTAACTTGTGGTCATATTCTGGAAGGTCCGATTCTATACGAATCGATATACTTTTGCAGTTTGACGCAATTAGTCCCTTAATTGCGCAAAGTAGCGCGAAATGCTGTTTATTGATATCTAAGCCTTCCATGGCCCATATTAGGCATTCCCAAGCATATGTTTAAATATTAATATGCTCTCGTTCACTTAGATGGTCACCGAAAGGCATAGATTCAAAAGTTGACGCTTTAGGCCCCTCTAATGCGCAAACTTGCGCATTTCATTAATTAATAGCATTGAAGCTTTATTTAATTCTTGGGAGTATTTATTAAACACCACAATGCTCCGGGTTCCCTAAAAGGTCATTCAGAGGTATAATTAAACATATTGACACTTTTAGTCCCTTATATTTACAAAGTTACGCGTAACGTCACTTAAAGGCACAAAAGCCTTGGACGGCCAACGATTGGCATTCTTGAGAGTATAATCATATATCATGAAGCTCTCCGTTTGTTAAAAGGTCACTCAGAGGTAAGAATTAACATGTTGACGCTTTTAACCCCTTTATTGCGCAAACTTTCAATTAATTACACAAACGGCTACACTTGATTAACAACTGGCTCATTCGTGAATATAAAACCATAAAAGGTTAGTTAAAAACTTATTTAAGTTATGTTAATACTTCCAGTTTGCCTATAATTAAAGTTTTTTCGATTTTTCGAAAAATTAGTCCCTTAAGTTCAAGGTTTGACTTTATTAGGGTTTATTACACGTGTCAATACATCATTGGACGTGATTTTACGAGGTGTTACATCCTCACCCCCTTAAAAGAAATCTCGACCTCGAGATTTGCTAAAATTATGGAAGCACTTCTTGTCGCATAATAGACTTAACTTCTATAGCATATCTTGGGCTTTTCTAAGCACTCCAGTTGACCTTTATAATAGGTATATGTATTCTTTGGAGCTTTTCAACCTGTCGATCCTTGATTGATACAGGTTTCTTATCATATAATAAATCTGCATATCTTTATATGATAATACATTTTAACTTATCGGCAAAACATATCCTTAAATTGTCAGTGTGGGTCGCATTGCGAGCTCCACTAAGCTCCTTATATAGGTTTTAGCTTATAAGCTATTTGATCTTAATACATCCGATTCCTTAGAATGATTCTATATATGCAGAGCTCAACTAGCCTGAAAATTAATAGATTGGTACACCCTTCCAGGGTGATATCTTTGTTGAACTTTATCCCTCAATCAAAAACTTAGGAGGGTTGCTAAATTCATTAATCCTTGATTTTTCTGCCGAATACTGGCAACCTATAGATGATTACGGATTTGCACGATCTTATTTGTTGTTTCCCAGTCAACTTTCAGATCCTGATAATTGGACTTACCAATTTTCTGTCTAACAATAGATGTTTAACATCTTATCTATACAAGGTCTCCCAAGGAGCAACCTTAACACTTATATCAACTATTATCGGAAAGCTTATCATAAGGTGAGGTGGTTATTCGAACCACTGCTTAAAGCTAATCTTAAGGAATAGCTAATCCTTTCAGTTAGTCGAACAAACCGACGATCCTGGGCATCTGATAGAAATTCTTAATTGTTGCCTAATTAGGGTTGCGGTAATCAATGCACAAGCAAAAATGAACCGTCTTTCTTAAATAACTATACCGAATTTTCAGGATATCGAGTTAGGCTATATGAATCCTTTATTTTAAAACTTACTTAATCAGGGTTTCGATTCTTCCAATGATGGTGTAACAACCCGCACCTTCGTGCGTTGTTACTACTCGACACACTCGTTACGCCTAGCACCGGAGATTCGGATCATAATGAAATCATACCAGTTATATCGCTAAATCGAAGTATAATCGAATAACTACGCATATTCTATCGCTATTACAAACCTATTTTGCATAACACTCACGATGATGTCGAATAAGGGCCTAATCTACCCTTCTCGACGAGCGTGAGGTGTCAAAATGTAAGTAATCGACGCTAACGAGGGCTATCGGGTGAGTACTATGACTCTAACCGTCATGACGATGATGGCAATACGAGTAAGTAGTGCCCCGGTAGTCATCGTGGCACATCACATCGAAGAACGCACTCGAAGGCACGCGTAACTCGATCACCGCACTGAGAATTGGATACATAAATACGTATATACGGCCCTTTTGTGATTAATTATAATAAATAAATTAATAATTATATAAATATATAAAAATATGGCTTAAACCGTCGAAATCGCACCAAAAACGGGATCAAAAGGCTTCCGAACGGATCAATTCGATCAGACTAGTCCAATTGGTCAGACCGGCCCAATCAGATAGGCCAGTCCGATCGGATGGACCAGCCGATCGGATGGGCCAGCCGATCGGATGGGCCAGCCGATCGACTGGGCCAACCGATCGAATGGGCCAGCCGATCGACTGGGCCAGCCGATCGACTGGGCCAGCCGATCGACTGGGCCAGCCGATCGACTGGGCCAGCCGATCGACTGGGCCAGCCGATCGACTGGGCCAGCCGATCCAACTGCTGTTTTGCCTTCCTTTCTCCTTCCTTGCCTATAAATACCCCTCCATTCCCTCCCAAACACTTGTGTTGCTGCTCCTAACCGACCAAGACGTTCCAGCCCTCAAATCTCTCGATTTCTTCCGATTCTTGTAAGTTTTCAACCCGAATCTTGTACTTTCTTGATCCAAATGCAATCCTTCATCTTTCTATCTTTCAAATCCCAATTTTCAACCGTGAAATCAACGGATTTGGGCTGTTCTAAGGTGATGTCACCCCAAAGTTCTTCAAAGGTGATGTCATCCCATGAAGAACAACTCAGATTCGGATGATTTACGTACGATTCTTCATGAATCTCAACCAAATCAATGTTTTTCTAGTCAAAAGGCCACGGATTTGGGATGTTCGGATAGATTTCATCACAAAGTTCTTATGAACTTTAAGTGTTGACCTCATATCATCAAGAACAACTCAGATCTAGGGCTTTTCCTAAGTAAAATCAAGGTTTTTACATCAGATCTATACATAAAATGATCGATTTCGGGTTAAACACGGAAAAACCGACAAAAACGACCAAATCTGACGAACGGGGTGATTCCCGGCCGATGAAACAGGTCGGAATTGACGGGATTTCAGTTGCTTAACGCCTCATCGTAACGTCCTAACCCAAACCACCGAAAAACGCTCGAAAAATCATCGAAAACAGCCGAACAGGATGGCCAATCGAGTGGCCCAATCGATCGAACAGCTAGTCGATCGAGCAGCTAGTCGATCGAGCAGCTAGTCGATCGAACAGCTAGTCGATCGAACAGCTAGTCGATCGAACAGCCATTCGATCGATCAGGCTGTCCGATCGATCAGGACCAAGTCCATCCGACCGACCAGGCCCACTCGATCGAGTGGCCTGTTCGACTGGGCCAGCCCAATTTCACCATTTTGTCCAATTTTAACCCACTTTCGCCCGATTTCACGCGAATCGATACCGTTTAACGCATAGTAACCTATCACTCACATAAATTGTCTGAAATCAGGACATTCTCCGGCACCGATTCCGCAAACCTAACCGAATACGCGCTGTGAGTATACTTGACCCCTTTTATCGAATTTTGGGTGTAACATACGTTCCATAAAAACCAAACTTATCAAACGAATGATTTAATTGGACTATTTATCACTTGCGAATAACTGTTTGCATAGATATACGTGATGCTAGTACATGTATGCTAGGACTTATACTCGTGACGTCCCACCAAGACTAGTATAGTACTATTTCGCCCGACGGGGTCTAGTTATGCCATCAAGAGTCGAGCATCGAGGACTTAGCTGGTAGTATCAGTTTTGTGAGTATATATGTCGTGTATTACGTTTATGCATGTGGAAATTCGCAGCACTTTTAATCTATCATACTACACATATCAAACTTGTATACTCGCCAATACTTTTGTATTGACAAAGTTTTAACGTATGTTGCAGGTTTAGCCGAAGTTTACATCAAATCAAGCTAGGAAGTCTAGAAACGCATCTAAAATCTAGGTTGTCGGATTTGAATTGTTCGAGAGGACAAGAAATCCGTGATAACTTACGTGATTGTATTGTTTGTTAGTATGGGATGACAAATGTAATAAATATTATCGCAATATAGTTGTTATGGATTCTCTTGAGCAATCTGATTCGCCTAGTGCCGCGCCCCGATGATTCCGCCATCGGTTGGGGTGTGACAGATTGGTATCAGAGCCATAACTATAGGGAATTAGGCAAAGTTTGAGACTTGACCTAGTCCGGGTCGATGTCTTAGAAAAATTGACCTAGTCTATAGTCTAAGTACCTACAGGCCGACTCTTACGAACTCGTTAGGGTTTGTTTGGGCCAACTTGCTACCCTCGATCCAATTTGTTGAAAAGTTACAACTATTGTGTGAACACCGCATACTACAGCTTCACACAAAGAGCCTTTCCTAAGGCTAGAAGGTTACTTAGCCTTTCCTAAGGCTGACACAATACACATGTTTTCAAAACTACTCGCGTAACAAAACCGAGTGATCTAGTCGAGACCAGGTGTGAAAACCAATAACTCTCGATAGGATCACTCACTCAGCGTATTTTTCTAGCACGAGAACTCTTTGTTGAGCTAGGAGTGACATCCACATCTCGACAAAAGGTCTCCATTTCGAAATTCTGGTGGAACTCTCGGATTTATTCGATGAGCACAACCACAAATGGGAACGAAGTTGTTAAGCCAGGGGTGAAACCCATACCTTAATCAACTGTTCCACTCTATAAAATGGTTTACAAAAGCTCTCACCAAGGACACGACCATAACAACGACTCAGGCTGCGCGAAGACTAGAGAGACGAATGTTAGGAGCTGCATCCCAGTGGAAGCGTGAGTCCTCTAGGTCAACGCGTATGCCCGAACCTGTTGGTTATAGTCGGGTTACTTGGGTAGTCAACGCCTAAACACCCAAGGCATTCCACCTAAATTTTACGTGTATGGTTTACGTCTATGAGTTTTCAAATTTAAGCTTTACGATTTACCGATTTCTCGATTTATCGAATTTACGAACCTCGATTTACAAAGCGCACAACCTGCACAGCCATCGCAATCTAAAACAAAGACCGAATGATCGCAACAAAACAAACGTCTAAGTACTCGAGTTCGCTTACGCTATTTCTCTTATCGCGTCCTCGCGAATTCTGAACCAATATCTATGTGTAACCTACAGCTATACCTATACGTACTATATACAAAACGAATCAATTATGTGAGAGTTTAGGAACCTAGAATTTTCCTATGTGGCTCCTATGTGTTTAATTAAATTCTATACCAAGTTTTGATCGAATCGAATCGCATCAAAAGTTTAAAAATCATTATGATCGAATCTCATTCCGAATCCTTCTGTCTAGATGCCTTCCAACAACTCGATCTCGAGACGAGTAGCTAGGAGAAGGGCCCAACGACGCGCCGATAAGAGGATTGCCTCGATTGTGACCAAAGAAGTGGTCAAGCTCATTCCTCAAATTGTCGCGCAAGTGCACTCTCAGAGCCACCCTCGAGCCCCGGAAGACGTCAAGACGGAATCTGCATTCCTCTACAAACACTTCAAAGCCTGTGATCCGATGCCTTTCACAGGTGAAGGAGATGTTTCTCAATTACTCCAGTGGTTCGATGCCATCGAGGTTACCCTTCGTCAGAGTGGGTGCCCCGAGGACCTTCAAACTACTTGCGCCACCGGAGTATTCCAATCCCGAGCACTCGATTGGTGGACCGCCGAACGCAACAAACGTGGGATCTCCGCAGCTTACGCCCTCTCATGGGGTGAGCTGAAGGAACTCATGAAGGAAGAATATTGTCCCCCTCACGAAGTCCAGAAGCTAGAGAACGAATTTTGGGAAATCAAGCAAGCCGAAGGTGACAATGCGAGCTATACAGCAAGGTTCAAACAGCTTAGCATAATCTGCCCAAGTCAAGTCGACACTCCAAAGAAAGCTATCGCGAAGTATATTCGTGGCTTACCAGAGTGTGTGGGTGATTTTGTCGAAGCTGCAAAACCTACGACCATCGAAGAAGCCTACCGTCTAGCCGCAGAGCTCAACAGCAAACGAGTCGTGGACGGATCCTTCTCCAAGAAGCCTGTCACACGAGCTCATCAAGCAATCATCATCAACTCATCCGACGATTCCTTTGGAGAATCGGTCGATGGTTCATCTGACCGCGCCTCGGAGGATTCTTCCAAGAATCGCTCCGACAATGTTTCCGTCAAATCATCAGGCAAATCCGAGGACGACACTACATCAACTCCAGAAGCCCAACCGAGCCGCAAACGAAAGACCGTGAGCCCAAACTCTTCAACAACTGGACTGCCGCAACCCGAACCTCTCCGATCAGTCCCAGTTCAGCCACAACGAGCTTACCATGGATCTCATCCCCTGTGTTTCACATGCACGTATCATCACCCGCTAGAAGCAAGATGTCGCTATTGCGCAAATTGCAACTGGTATGGGCATTATACGTCGCAGTGCCGTACAGGACCGTGACCTGGAAGGAAATCATCAGCAACCGCCGTCTCCGCAAGTATCCACAACAACGTTATTTTGATCCTAATGTTGTTGTAATAATCCGACTTATCGCTATCATTTCTGGAACTTATTTCATATATCATCGTGTGTGGATTCTATTTCTCTTACAATCGAGCACTATCTAGACGCTAGCACTATGTACTATATTATGTATTTTATCCCTATAACACTCTTAGAACGAGGTACGGTATACGTGCAAGGGACAACTAATCACGGGTGCACACGGGATTATCTTGGTCAGTGCACGGAGATCGTAGTGAAGTTCTAATGGTGCCATAACGTTTAAAAGCACGGTCAAGGCCGTGTCAACAAAGTGTGACACCAAAGCACGGGGCATAAGTAGTAGGGGTGACGCGGGGGTACGCTTTACCATACTACCAAAACTTCGTGAAGAAAGTGCCATGTGGAGTTGGACGTTATTAGACCTATTATACTATTATGGTTAATTTGACACTCTACAATCAATCAATCACAAGGCGTAACAAAACCAAATCGCATCACTGCGGGGCTTCTCGTAAGTCCGCGTGCGCAACGCAATTGCCACATCGATGGACTTAGGTAAGTTCACCCCGGAGAGCAATTGGAGCAACGCGAGACTGGTCGTAAAGTCTAGAACGCAAATCAATCGCAGTTTTGCCGGATCTATCCCGCAATCAAATCATTCGATATGTGGCTCGAAATTGCAATCGCATCACGTGTTGTCTAGAAATCTCTAATGCTAGTTATTGTCAATTGTGTGAATCTCTATCAGCTGGTGTGGATCGCCTATTGTGGATTCGCTAGACGAGTATCGAGGATCACTCGCCGCCTTCCACTATTAACGCGCCTCGCACCTAATCCATCCAACTCGATACTCTTATCATGGTTCGCTATTACTTATCAATGCACGCATTCTACGTGTCATGTTAGCGCACAAGACCTCGCTTCACGAGACGAAACTAACAAGGTTGAAACATGGTGATGTTTTGACCATATTAGTTGACTTTGTGGAAAAAGGCCGTGTGGGCTAGCCTTAGTACTATTCGTGGTGTAATCAGTTCAATCAATCGTCTATCACTCGCAACGCAACAATCGTCGCTTATCAATCTGTTGAAATCTATTGTCTATCGATGTTCGAATGTTACTTGGAAGTCATCGCAGGTGGTGTAATGTTAGGGTGCATGACATTGCTTCACAAGATAAAACTAATATGGAAACATGGTGTTTGTCATATTAGCAAGTCTTGTGGAAACGTGCCATGCGAACTTCGTATGGAATCAAATCGAAATCTCATTTACCCGAATCAAAATCGTGTCATCCGTTGCCCAACCAAGCATACCATATCAGCGTTGTGCGACCGGACTACTCGCACCCGCTGCCTACGCTTGGTTTGCATCCAACTTATTTCTATTCAAAACTCGGTCTAGCACCTCATCGCTAGGATCAAGGGAATCGAAATTCTATCTGTGTCTTATCGGCACGCATGACACTGCCTCATGAAACAGAGTTAATATGGGTAAAGCATGGTGGATACGCCGCTGGTACTTCCTATATATAAGTGTTTTAACCATATTAACGAACTTTTGTGGGAAGGTGCCACGTGGGGCCCGATGTAAGTTATTTTTCCATAGTATTAAGGAAAACCTATTTTTATAAAATTTTTACTAAAACCGTTGGACAAATGAAATTCCTTACAACATGGAGAAAACATTGAATCAGTTTGGCTCCGTGCCCAATGAAAATTTCATAAGTCCAATTCTTTTCTTAAAAACCTTTGCAATGACCGACAGGAATCTTCCCGAGAACGAGGGTTCGGCAGTCGAGTTCCGCTCGAACCCACGTTGTAGGAAAGTTTTCTTAAAACTTATTTTGCCACCTGATTCTTTTAAAATGTAAAACTCAAAACCTGTTATCAAATAACAAAACCCTCCACATAGCGCTGGTGTGGACATCAAAACGGTCGACACCGCGCCATGAGGAGATTTTTCTTAACTAACTTCGGAAATTAATCGAGTATTGGTAAGTTTAAAACGCTATAAAATTGTTTTTTTGTATGTGTTATCACTTCTAAGTAATCGAATCGTATGCTCTCTCTATTTTCACTCGCCAAATCGTAATCGATCGCTCGTTATCTAGACGCTAATAATCTCTACTCTCAATCGCATCAACCCTTACGACCCTACTATTGGATTAATTTCGGGACGAAATTTCCTAAAGGAGGGGATACTGTAACAACCCGCACCTTCGTGCGTTGTTACTACTCGACACACTCGTTACGCCTAGCACCGGAGATTCGGATCATAATGAAATCATACCAGTTATATCGCTAAATCGAAGTATAATCGAATAACTACGCATATTCTATCGCTATTACAAACCTATTTTGCATAACACTCACGATGATGTCGAATAAGGGCCTAATCTACCCTTCTCGACGAGCGTGAGGTGTCAAAATGTAAGTAATCGACGCTAACGAGGGCTATCGGGTGAGTACTATGACTCTAACCGTCATGACGATGATGGCAATACGAGTAAGTAGTGCCCCGGTAGTCATCGTGGCACATCACATCGAAGAACGCACTCGAAGGCACGCGTAACTCGATCACCGCACTGAGAATTGGATACATAAATACGTATATACGGCCCTTTTTGTGATTAATTATAATAAATAAATTAATAATTATATAAATATATAAAAATATGGCTTAAACCGTCGAAATCGCACCAAAAACGGGATCAAAAGGCTTCTGAACGGATCAATTCGATCAGACTAGTCCAATTGGTCAGACCGGCCCAATCAGATAGGCCAGTCCGATCGGATGGACCAGCCGATCGGATGGACCAGCCGATCGGATGGGCCAGCCGATCGACTGGGCCAGCCGATCGACTGGGCCAACCGATCGAATGGGCCAGCCGATCGACTGGGCCAGCCGATCGACTGGGCCAGCCGATCGACTGGGCCAGCCGATCGACTGGGCCAGCCGATCGACTGGGCCAGCCGATCGACTGGGCCAGCCGATCCAACTGCTGTTTTGCCTTCCTTTCTCCTTCCTTGCCTATAAATACCCCTCCATTCCCTCCCAAACACTTGTGTTGCTGCTCCTAACCGACCAAGACGTTCCAGCCCTCAAATCTCTCGATTTCTTCCGATTCTTGTAAGTTTTCAACCCGAATCTTGTACTTTCTTGATCCAAATGCAATCCTTCATCTTTCTATCTTTCAAATCCCAATTTTCAACCGTGAAATCAACGGATTTGGGCTGTTCTAAGGTGATGTCACCCCAAAGTTCTTCAAAGGTGATGTCATCCCATGAAGAACAACTCAGATTCGGATGATTTACGTACGATTCTTCATGAATCTCAACCAAATCAATGTTTTTCTAGTCAAAAGGCCACGGATTTGGGATGTTCGGATAGATTTCATCACAAAGTTCTTATGAACTTTAAGTGTTGACCTCATATCATCAAGAACAACTCAGATCTAGGGCTTTTCCTAAGTAAAATCAAGGTTTTTACATCAGATCTATACATAAAATGATCGATTTCGGGTTAAACACGGAAAAACCGACAAAAACGACCAAATCTGACGAACGGGGTGATTCCCGGCCGATGAAACAGGTCGGAATTGACGGGATTTCAGTTGCTTAACGCCTCATCGTAACGTCCTAACCCAAACCACCGAAAAACGCTCGAAAAATCATCGAAAACAGCCGAACAGGATGGCCAATCGAGTGGCCCAATCGATCGAACAGCTAGTCGATCGAGCAGCTAGTCGATCGAGCAGCTAGTCGATCGAACAGCTAGTCGATCGAACAGCCATTCGATTGATCAGGCTGTCCGATCGATCAGGACCAAGTCCATCCGACCGACCAGGCCCACTCGATCGAGTGGCCTGTTCGACTGGGCCAGCCCAATTTCACCATTTTGTCCAATTTTAACCCACTTTCGCCCGATTTCACGCGAATCGATACCGTTTAACGCATAGTAACCTATCACTCACATAAATTGTCTGAAATCAGGACATTCTCCGGCACCGATTCCGCAAACCTAACCGAATACGCGCTGTGAGTATACTTGACCCCTTTTATCGAATTTTGGGTGTAACATACGTTCCATAAAAACCAAACTTATCAAACGAATGATTTAATTGGACTATTTATCACTTGCGAATAACTGTTTGCATAGATATACGTGATGCTAGTACATGTATGCTAGGACTTATACTCGTGACGTCCCACCAAGACTAGTATAGTACTATTTCGCCCGACGGGGTCTAGTTATGCCATCAAGAGTCGAGCATCGAGGACTTAGCTGGTAGTATCAGTTTTGTGAGTATATATGTCGTGTATTACGTTTATGCATGTGGAAATTCGCAGCACTTTTAATCTATCATACTACACATATCAAACCTGTATACTCGCCAATACTTTTGTATTGACAAAGTTTTAACGTATGTTGCAGGTTTAGCCGAAGTTTACATCAAATCAAGCTAGGAAGTCTAGAAACGCATCTAAAATCTAGGTTGTCGGATTTGAATTGTTCGAGAGGACAAGAAATCCGTGATAACTTACGTGATTGTATTGTTTGTTAGTATGGGATGACAAATGTAATAAATATTATCGCAATATAGTTGTTATGGATTCTCTTGAGCAATCTGATTCGCCTAGTGCCGCGCCCCGATGATTCCGCCATCGGTTGGGGTGTGACAGATGGTACTAGCTACCTTGGAGATTTCATAATAGAACAATCCTAAATGGGATGTAAATCTTAACTCTACTTGCCTCTTAGGAGGTAAAAAGGGTAATCTTAGGAGAAGATAATCAAGATACAAGGAGATTACAGAGATTTTCCAAATCTCAGGCTCCAGTTTATCCATCATTGCTCGAGTCAACTAAATGACACATTCATGTTATAAGTCCACGAATTCCTTAATCGGGAACATTTGCATGAAAACTTCCATTCTGGATATCTTCTTTGAATACCATTAGTTGACTTTAGTACCATATGACTATCTGGATATCTTTGTGGTCCCATGCATTAAACCTCCATACTGATCAGGCATGGAAGCAATCTATGGAACATATTAAGATACATCAATCCTCATATGACGCTTTTATCATACTGTCTGGTATTCGAAATCGTTAGAGATCAAAGAGATATCAACTGTATATGCCGACGCACTTCTTCCAGAAAGTACTTCAAAAATTTTACGGCTGAAGGTTTCTGATGGGAACAGAAGAAATGGTTCTTATGATTTCGCTTGTAAGTTTTACCTTACACTTAATATCTGGGGTTCTTACGGGATATTTTCTAAAAGTTTGCTAAGCTTATGGTTTTATGAGAAACTTATCAGTACCCGAAACCAAATGAAATTCTTAGTACTAAAATCACAATAAGGGGTTTATCTAGTATCATTATTAATGAGAACTGCCTCTAATCATTCATCAGGAGGGTTTAACGCCTCTATTCTTAATCCTTTTAAACTCCGCTGCAGAATCTTTAACAAATTTTGGGGCAGTCTCAGCTTGACTGGTTATTTCTTATTCTATAAAACGCGAGCGGCTGAGGTAGATCCATAATGGATTCATAATAAGCAAGTTTTGAGACCTATGAAATTAATTTATCTAGGAGCAACCGGCTAATTTATCGGACATTTATCATATCGATTCATGGTCTTGGGATTTACATCTTGGGTCGCTTAGAGGTATTTTAATAACATGTCGCCCATGGGTCGTTCAGAGGTATTTAAATAACGTGACGCCCCTTTTTAAATCCTACCACACGTCTGTATTTGATCCGGGTCCCTGACACGTTTGTCCCACGTGACACGTGTCTTTATTTTATTGAACACGAATCTTCGAGGTGTTACCTCTGCTAACCACCATCGATTGCTTGCATTCAAGCTTAGATTTTTTTGGGTAATTGGAGTAGGTTACTATCTTAGTCAAAGAATTAAAATTTGCGACATACCGTCAACATCCTAAAACTTCTATGGTGAGGGTCAGAAAATTCTTATTCCATCTTTTTCCATTTTGATGCGAATAATAGGTCTTTCTAATAAGGTCCATCCTTTAATGTATAAGAGAATCTTTCTTGTGGACTTCATTAATGTCCTTACTAATTAAGGGTGTTGCCATCGAATGGCTGTCAATTAATGATACCACGCTGACCCACCTAATGGTTTCTACTCCTGCAACGATTTCCTAAATCAGTAGTAAAGATTATTGTCCTCTCACATTTTCAAATTTCTCGTTTTAGGGTCAAAAGGCATAACGGTCAACATTTAGGCATTTAATGGAAATATGCATGAACTAGGATTTCTATGGAACCAAGTTGTATAACCTTGGAGGGTTATACTAACTTATAATATGGTCCTAATGGAATCCTAAGGCATAACTAAACTAATCTAAATCGGGTCAGAACTGAAAGTCAAAGCAAAAGTCAACTTTTGCGACTTTCGGTTCCGGACCGAGCCTATACTTAGAATTGTCGGGTTGAATCGTGCTTAGGCATGTTCAACTAATATTTACCAAGTTATTGAAGTGACAAAACTGATTTTATAGCTTCTATATTATTAGCTATGAATTTTATTTAAAACAACCCGATTGACTTTAATTTGACCCGACAATTTAACTAAGTAAACGTGGTAATTAGGAGGTGCCCTTATGAGGGTTAAGCACCTACCTAATTACGGTCACGTAGCCATGTTCGTTGCGAACAATGACTCAACCGTTTAAAAGTCAAAGTGTTTATCGAAAACGCTTGACTTTCGGTTATAACCGCTAAAAATTAAACTAAGCATGAAAGGACACTTACAAAAGGTCCAAGCAAGGAAGGAATTGATCCTAATTTCTCAGGTATGAGGAGCAAAGTCCCCAACTTAGAGAATTCAAGATCAAGGTGTGGGTTGCAAATGAAATGAGTTGGGTTTATATAGGAAACACACAACCGTTAAGATCGTTCCTCGATAAACGAGCTTCGATCTAAGCCGTCCAAGTGTGCCCCCTGATTTGTAATACCTTGGGCACCCTTAAACAAGCCCATAGACTTGTTAAAACCATTTGCAAACATGGGGAACAGCTGGAACAAGCTGGAAATCAATTTTGCTGTTTTGCGGATGGCTTACGAACCGTAAGCAAAGGTCCATACGGACCGTAAGGACCTTGCAGGTCAGCAACTTTCAAAAATGGCAAAACAGGCCCCTGCACCCCAAAACTTGGTTTTCGATGCATTTTTGACACGTTTAAGCCCCGTTAACCTCATTTCAAAGCTCTAAAATGAAGTTAAAGTATAGGGAACTTAAAATATGTTCAAAAACATCTCGGATGTCGGTTCGTTTGGTCGTACGGTCCCGTTGTTCGGCTAATTACGACGAAACACGGACGGACGCTAAAAACGATCCAATTTATGCGACGAATGGAATTTGATCAAGCCAAACACTAAAATCAAATATTTTAGTGCTTACATAAATTTTTGGGTGCCCGGGGATATTCAGATTGTAAGATATGCGCGAAAATGCAAACTTGTGCACTTTTTGACACTTTTAGTCCGTGCATGACATAAAAGTTTATTTTTGCGCACCAAACACCTCTAAGCCTATATCTAAGCTATATAAAGGATAAATAGGGTATGTTTAACTTGTGGTCATATTCCGGAAGGTCCGATTCTATACGAATCGACATACTTTTGCAGTTTGACGCAATTAGTCCCTTAATTGCGCAAAGTAGCGGGAAATGCTGTTTATTGATATCTAAGCCTTCCATGGCCCATATTAGGCATTCCCAAGCATATGTTTAAATATTAATATGCTCTCGTTCGCTTAGATGGTCACCGAAAGGCGTAGATTCAAAAGTTGACGCTTTAGGCCCCTCTAATGCGCAAACTTGCGCATTTCATTAATTAATAGCATTGAAGCTTTATTTAATTCTTGGGAGTATTTATTAAACACCACACTGCTCCGGGTTCCCTAAAAGGTCATTCAGAGGTATAATTAAACATATTGACACTTTTAGTCCCTTATATTTACAAAGTTACGCGTAACGTCACTTAAAGGCACAAAAGCCTTGGACGGCCAACGATTGGCATTCTTGAGAGTATAATCATATATCATGAAGCTCTCCGTTTGTTAAAAGGTCACTCAGAGATAAGAATTAACATGTTGACGCTTTTAACCCCTTTATTGCGCAAACTTTCAATTAATTACACAAACGGCTACACTTGATTAACAAGTGGCTCATTCGTGAATATAAAACCATAAAAGGTTATTTAAAAACTTATTTAAGTTATGTTAATACTTCCAGTTTGCTTATAATTAAAGTTTTTTCGATTTTTCGAAAAATTAGTCCCTTAAGTTCAAGGTTTGACTTTATTAGGGTTTATTACACGTGTCAATACATCATTGGACGTGATTTTACGAGGTGTTACAGGTTCGGATAAGATGTATCATGACCTCAAAACTACATATTAGTGGCTTAACATGAAGGCTGAAATTGCCACCTATATAAGCAAGTGTCTAACTTGCTCGAAGGTTAAAGTCGAGTATCAGAAACCATCATGGATATTGAAACAACCGGAGATCCCAGTGTGGAAATGGGAACAAATTGCTATGGATTTTATACAGGCTTGCCAAGGACACCTAACGGGAACGATACTATTTGGGTAATTATAGATCGTCTAACTAAATCAGCTCACTTTTTAGCCATCAAAGAAACAGACGATTTTAACAAGCTTGCTGCGATCTATATGAAGGAAATAGTTGCTAGGCACGGGGCGTCAGTGTCAATAACCTCCGATCGTGATCCTCGCTTTTCATCTCAAATGTGGCAATCAGCACAGAAATCCGTAGGCTCGCGTCTGGATATGAGTACCGCTTACCATCCCCAGACAAATGACCAAAGTGAGCGTACCATACAGACTCTCGAAGATATGCTTAGGGCATGCGTCATCGACTTTGGCAATTATTGGGAAATGCATCTGCCATTAGTGGAATTTTTGTATAATAACAGCTATCACACAAGCATTCAGGCAACGCCATTTGAGGGTAGTGTATGGACAGAAATGTAGATCACCCGTGTGTTGGGGCAGAAATTGGTGATAGTCAGCTCACCTGTCCCGAGTTGATACTCAAAGTAACCGAAAAGATTGTGCAAATCAGAAATCGCATGACAGCAGCATGCGATCGTCAATAGAGCTATGCCGATCAACGTTGTAAACCATTGGAATTTCAGGTAGGTGACAGGGTCCTACTAAAGGTATCACAATGGAAGGATATAATTCGTTTTGGAAAATGAGGCAAACTAAACCTGCGCTATGTAGATCCGTTTGAGATCACGAAAAAGATTGGGCCAGTAGCATATGAATTAAATCTTCCTGATGTACTCAGTGGAAATCACAATGTTTTTCACATTTTAAATCTGAAAAAGTGTTTGGCGGATGAAATACTAGTCGTTCCATTGCATGAGATCCAAGTGGATAAACAACTGCGATTCATCAAAGAACCCATCGAGATTATGCACCGAGTGGTCAAGACTCCGAGACAAAGCAAGATACCCATCGTTAAGGTCAGTTGGAACTCTAAGTGTGGACCAGAGTTCATGTGGGAAAGAGAGGACCAGATGAAAGACAAGTACCCTCACCTCTCTGCAACCAAGGCACAAAATACAGATAGCACAAACTAAATTTCGAGGCGAAATTATTCCAACAGGTGGATGATGTCACAGCCTGGACAAATCTCATATTTTAACTTAGCGACTCAACTTGTGGTTACTACTCAACTTGTATTTATTCAATTTTCGGGACGAAAATTCTTTCAGTTTGGGGATAATATGACATCCCGGAAGAATCTGGTACTTTCATGATTCGACTTTCTTGATATTTTATAGTTTTCAAAATATAATTCTCACACCCGAATCTTGATTCCACTTATACTCGTTAGTATATAACTTATGATTTATATGTTCGCATTACCGACTCGTGAAACAAAACCCGGAAAACACACACTCTATATTAGATCGGCCCAACTCATTCCATGTTCTATTCACGGCCTAACTCAATTTAGTTTTTTTATGAAAACCCAACCCCAAACCCTCGTCCTATTCAAAACAACCCAACCCCACCCCCTCATACCTTGCGACCCACACACCCTTTGGCAATGGGCTAAGCCCATTCGGGCACTCCAAGAAACTGCCCCCATCATCCCACGGTTATGTATTATGTATGCATGCAAACCCTAGATCACAAACTCAAAAACCACTCCTCTCATACCATCATCGTCGCCTCTCTCGCTCTCTCTCAATCTCTCGGCTCTCCCTCTCTCCTCTCAATTTCCGGTCGGCGACACCCACATGCCCACTAGGTAACATCTTGTGTTTCGTATATTTATGTGTTGTCTTGTATATGTTCTCTAGGGGTGCATTATTTCGTGTGATGATGTTATAGGGTATTTCCAAATGGTTCATGACTCTAGCCATGTGTATATGCGAGTTTATGTGGGTCGTGAAATGTTGTCTGATGACATGAATATACATGTTTTTGTTTGTGTAAGTGTATATGTATATATAATCGATGGCATGATTAGTGTGTAATAATATTAGTATTATCTGGATGGGTGAATGATTGGTATGTGCGGGATTAAACGGGTCCGGTTATGTGTAAGAAGTGTGTATACATGATTAGGGTTACTAGAGTCCGTGTTCTTGATAATGTTTTAACGTATATGAATAAGATTTGTTGATAAATATGATAAGTATCGTGCATAAACTGAAATAGATGATGTTGATAGGTTGTAAGATTGCTTGACACGTTAAAAGAATTATTGAAACTCGTTTTATGCCATCAAGAGCTGAGAACAAAATCTGCCCGATGATTACAACTGACTTCACTCGGTTGTACCGGCTCAAAAAGCAACGAAAATGGTATTTTCTTGAGTCTAAAATGAACCTCTTTAAATAACAATTCAAACCGCTCTGGTTTCCTAATTTTTTGACCTCAGTTGATCAGTCAAAAGATTTAAAACATTTCGAAGGTTTAAGCTTCGATTTCCTACATAATTTATGTGCTATGTTTTATGAGATATCCTGGTGAATACTTGGGGTTAGGTTATGAAATCTATACAACAGATTTCCTTATGTGTTGCTGGAATCGGGTCAATCGGATAACCGAGGATTTTTAAACAAATTTTTCCGTAAGTAGTAGTCAGAAAGTGATGAATCCAACCACTGCTTAGGAAATGATTTTTTATATTTTTTCGGTGAGGAGTCAGGCCTTGAAAATTCTACACAAGACCGAGCCCACCGAGAGGTAGGTCACGTAAAAGAATCCTAATTTTTACAACTCAGTAGGTATGGTAAACGGGTCCCCAAAAACAGCCTAATTTCAGTGAATTTGCAATGCATAAATTATAAACTTATAGGAGTCGAACTTGCCATTCTAAGTGTCCGCATTTGTTTGGTGATTATATAAATAACATATATCTAGGAATAGCAATGGGTCGGTTTTGGGTCGGGTATTGGTAATCCCAGGCCCGTACCCGGTTGTAATTCTTTGTCCCATACCCGGCCCGTTACCCGTCGGTTATCGGGCATACCCGCTGGTATCGGGTATACCCGTTAATATCTTACAAATACCCGTTGGGACAAATGTGAAATTTATTCACAAATCAAGCTTGAACGATTCGAATTCAAATAACTCGAAATCGATATGAATTCAATCAAAATGAGAAAAAAAATCCAAAATGTATAGGAAAAATAACGCAAGAATTCATTTTTCATGAACAAAGGTAACAAGTCGATCTGTGAACAAATGTAATAGTAAACTATCATCCTTTTATGCAATCTAAATATAACTAGTAAGCTACTTAAAAATTTAGTAACTAGATTTTAAGAAATAATCTTTGAACACTAAGCAATCTTGTGAACAAGAGTGTAAAAAACTTCATGCCACTAACATGAAAAATAACTTAATCTGTGAACAAGAATTGATTTGTTCAGCAATGACCCTAGTCCTATAGTAAAAAGTGCATGCAGTATGTTTATATATATGGAAATTTATAATATGATTCTTTCGGGTATTATTCAGGTAAATGGGTCGGGTATCGAGCAGGTATCACTAAATCCCATACCTGTACCCGATTTTTTCCCTTTCTAAGCCCATACCCGGGCCATACCCATCGGGGGGTATACCCTGCCCATATGTTTCGGGTTTCGAGTATACCTATCAGGCTTGGGCTTTTTTGCCATCCCTACATATATCATGTCATAGGTTATGTTGTGTACACGTGCACGAAACCACAATAGAATAACTGTGTGACAACTTGTTCGCATGCAATTTGCTAGATACGTGTAGGATTTTTGTGTCTTGTGTAAATAGACACTAATAATATATGGTAACCATAACAGGGCGTGGTTGACCATCCTAACTCACATACACTTATATCTTACCGAGCAACACTAAGGTGAGTTCACGATCCCTATATTTAAACATTTTGAAACATAGGGAAAGGAAACATGAGCACATTACAGTAATGTAATGCCTTAACGTTATGGTAGTATAATGCCTTTATTTAATAGCATGTTGTTATATCGTTATGGTCACATATTAGCAATTATCACATAAAGTCCTTGTAACCTCGGACCGTTAGTATTGGGTTAATAGTGGAGGAATTTTGAGTAGTACTACTGGGACCAACAAGCCTCACCCGAGCTAGTCGCGCTAGCTAGATCGGTAATGGTCATCGTGTGTAGAATAGCCTAACATACCACCATGGTAATTGATATACCTGGTAAACAAAGGCAACAACAGTCAGCTTCGGTTTCGAACTCTTTCGTGACGTAACATGGGTTAGCCACCTATTAATATAACAACAAACTATTAGATTCTATTAATTATTGTTTGGATTGAAACAGTGGAAAACTTGTAACAACGAACCACGTTATAACTTAAACTAAATCTGTGAACTCACTCATCATAAGTTATTGACACTTGTTTTTTACATGTTTCTTTAGGCCGCTAAGGTACTTGCTCACGGTTTAGGTGCGCAGCATGGGTGTCAAAAACATTTTATTTCTTGAAGATGCATTATAACATTTATATTTTGTTTGGTTTGGGCGTTTGTTTTGACACATGCTTTTACGTTACGTTTATTACGCTTCCTCATTACTTTTACTTTCTTAGTTTGTTCGGTCTAAAACATTTTTCTCATATAAAGGTCATTCAATATGACTGGTGTCTTAGATCCTTGTTTGTCACACGCCTTGCTGTAAAACTACGCAGATGGATTTTGAGGGTGTGACAATTTTAGTCTTTTCACAGAAATACTAACGGTTAGTTAGTGCCAGGGTTTTAATTGTGAGCAACTGAATACATAAGATACTGGAGTTTTGATTTTTTTTTTAAAATAGGGACTGAACCTGAGAGCAGGTATAAACCTCAGGGACTGAAACTGTACTTTACTCTTATTATTTTTATCCATGTAAATTTTTTTTACTATGTAACATATATTTAATAAAAATCATTATATATTTATATAAATAATAGATTCTTTAGACTAGTGAGCCTAATCAAGCTCGTTATATAAAGTTATGGATCCGATTCGTTCATTATACGAGCTATAATTTAGGTACAAGCACATTTTAGATCGGCTCAATTTGACTATTAGGGGCGACGGGTACCCATGCGGATACCCTCCCCTGGTTGAATCCGGCGCAAGAACACAGCCACCACCCTTACGGGTATGGCCGCGTGAGGCTTGGAAATGCCGAAAGGAGTATCCATTCAAGGATACGAGTGGGATCCATCTCTTAAAAGTTGTGTGTCTGATTAGTGGGTGGGGTAAAAGAGTGTGGTTTTATAACGGTTAAACGCCGATAGTATTTTGTAGCTTAAAGTAATTTCTTAGATGTTATACTAAACAACTTAACCAGCTGACGAACAACTTAACTTGATTACACCCTTAGTTTTAAGCATTGAATGCTAAACAAAAATTTGAATTTCAAAACTTATACTATATAATATAACTCATTAAATAACAATTGTTGGAATTATTTTCCAGCTAGCTAACGTAGGAATAATAAAGGAGGAGGGTCATGTTTTTAAAGCTAAAATATGACCTACTTGGAAAAAGGTGGGGATTTTTTTTTATTTTTTTTATTTAGAAGATTTGGTTCTTTTTGTTTTATAAAACTAACATTGGATATAGATGTAAATAATACATCAATATTAATATGTTAACCAAAAAATTGATCTTTAATAAAATATATTTGGAAAGAAAATTTATGTTGTAATGACGAGAATGAAAAACATATATATATATATATATGGGAAAAATAAATCGAAAACCCATGTGAGTTGAGAAAACCTAAATAAACCCTATGTAACATTTTTATTTTTTCTAAAAAAAAACTAGGAGTGTAATATAATCATACACGAAATTTTTTTTAAAATGAAAAAAAACGCCTACTAGTTTTTTTTAAATGTTGAAATTTGTATGTTACATTTTTTTGGACATATATATTATGTAACCTGAAATTTGTAACTTTTTAAAAAAAAAAAATACTCGGTGTTTTTTTTGTTTTTCTTTTTTAAAAATGTTCAAATATATGGTTATTACATTATATATGGTTATTACATTTCGTATTTTTTTTAGAAAGGTTTCTTGAGTTTCTATGGGTTTTTTACAAAGGTTTCTTGAGTTTACACAACTCAAGTGGGTTTTCTCTATAGCCTTCTCCTATATATATATATATATATATATATATATATATATATATATATATACATGGGAAGGTTCATTTGAAAATAAATTTAATGTGAGAAGAAAAAAAAAGGGGGATAATGGTAAATCATTAATTAGTTTATAACTCCTCCCATTAATTATGTCTCTAATTAATAAAGCAAAAAACATTTTACCCTACACATTTCAAAATTTATCCTACATGTGTCTTACACTTATCGAAATTTACTCTACGCATATCTAAATTTATCATACATATTTAAGAATTTATCCTACACATATACTTTTTTTTTTGAACGGCAAATTTGGATCACTGACGGACCACTGGAGTATCATCGTGCCACCAGCAGAACCACCTGATCATATCCATCTCCACTAGGCAATAATGCCTATACACCAATTCAGGAGGAAACCCAATAAATCTGGGAAAAACCCCCTTTGTGGGAATCGAACCCATGACCTAATGGTCATAAGCCTTATCCCACCTCCAAGATACCACTAGGCTATAATGCGATGGGTTATCCTACACATATACTAAAATTTATCCAACACATGTCGAAAATTACCCTTCACCCTATATTATTTTATCTTGAAAAACTATATTTAAAAGTGAGTTACAAGTTTAATTAGTTAGCTAATTAATTACAATTAGAAATTTACCTATATACCCTTATTAATAACATTAAACACATATATTAAATGAAGTAAATTGAGCATTTCTATTGGTTTAAAACTTATTCTTTTTATTCTTACAAAATTTTTCTTCTCATTTGAACCCTCCACTATATATATATATATATATATATATATATATATATATATATATATATATATATGTATATGTATATGTATATGTATATGTATATGTATATATAGTAGTGTAACACTCCGTGTTACCAAAAGTCAAAGTCAAAGTCAAAGTCAAAGGTTGACTTCTTGACTGTAATTAGTCTATTTTAATTTTTGTATTATGTGGAGTAAGTGTTGTCTAATCAAAGATCGAATGTTTAATCAATGCGAATCGTTTAATGACCTTGAATAGCAGGAAGTAACAATGCGATAAAGTTAATCAATCGATAATCAAGCTAATCAAATCAAACTCGAAACTCGAATTATGCGAACTTTGGTATTGCTATACATGTGTGTGTGCCTTATGTGTTACTTGTGCATGTTTACTTTATGTTGTTATGTGTGGTGATCAATCGAATCGAATCAAAACTCGAAAAGCAAATCAAACTCAATCACATTGAATCGAAATCGAAGTCGGATAGTGATTATGGATACTTATATGTTAGATATAGTGGTTGGGACTAAAAGTAATTTGAATAGGAAATTCTATCGTAATCGTATCGTCCTCAGTCGAAATCAAAATATCAAAAATCGTCGCCAAACACATCGAAACAGGCCACTGATCGAACAGGATTCTGCTAATCGAAAAGCCCAGCCGATCGAACCTGCTGTTCGATCGAGCAGGCCGTCCGATCAGGATGCATGGCTGATCGGCCAGCACTTTCCTCTTTTGGCAGCATATAAATAGGCCTGTCATTGTCATTCTTTCCACTTTTGGAAACTCTCTGACCGACCAGCTCGTGCAACCCTTCCTTTCTCAGATTTCTTCCGATTCCGGTAAGTTTTCACTCTAAATCTTGTACGTTTTTAATCAATACACACTTCTACACCTTTCTATCTTTCAAATCTTGATTTTTAACCGTGAAATCACCAAGATCTAAGTGTTCTTGGATGATGTCACCATGGTGTTCTTGAAGAACATCATGTTTGGGCCTCATTCCACCATGAATAGCTTGGATCTAACCGATTTCCACATAAATAAACTAAAATCTATCACAGATCTAAACATTTCACGGTGTGAAAGATTGAAAGACGGATTTCCCGACCTTCTTTCAACTCTTTCACACTCAACGCCTTCAAACCGGTAGAAACGGAGCTTGAACCAGCTCACTAATCCTCCTAACAATCACATGGTTCAAGATTCGGATTCTAACTACGAGGTTCACCGATTTCGGGTTAAACGCCAAACTACCGTTCCGAACATTTCATCTGCCGGACTTGGGTGCTTCCTGTCCGAACAGGAGAAACAAGTAAGGACGAAGGTTCCATGGTTCAACTCGTTGTCAAACTACCTCGATATAACGTCAAATAACCCAAAACAGCCAAGTGTTAGATAACAGGCCGACCAGGTCAGGATGCTGACCGAACGGTTAGGCTGTCCGAACGAACAGCCCAACCGATCAGACCTGCCAGCCGATCGACCAGGCCACCCGATCGGCTAGCACATGGCCCCACACTTTGATAATTTCATGAAGTATGGTATTGAATGAAGGAATGACCAATCAAACGACGATTGGTAAACATTACTCTTCGGATCATGAGATACTATGCTTCAACATTTAATCGATTTTCAACTTGTTCCAAGGCGTTGGAGTGACAACTGATCGAACGTACTATTCGACCCGGTGACACTCTGCTAAGGACCAGTACTGAGGTACCTAACCGATCGGTTGAGCTAGCCGATCGAACGACCTGTTCGATCGACCGACCTGAAAGGCAAGGATACTTCAAAGTTTTCAAATACTGCAACTAAAACTTCAAAAGTTCAAACCATCATACACAAACACATCTTACTCATAGGAAGAAACAATCCACTCGAACAACCCATCCGATCGAGCCTACCGGCCGATCGAACGGACTGTCCGAACGGGTTATCTATTCGAACGAACCAGCCGTCCAATCGAACCTACTGTTCGACCCACTATCACTTGTTGCATTTCCACGTTACTCATCCTTATATCGTCGAACTATTCTGGCTAACCCTACCCCCCAGCGCTCCCTTCAATCCATTCATCAAATCGCTGTGAGTATACTCGATCCCTTTTTGCTTTTAGCACTTTTGGGTGTTACATACGTTACTTATCAAAACCACAATCAGAACACACTATTCAATTATTGAACGCTAACCGATTGCATGTATTACGTGACTAAATGAATGCTTGTTATTATGTTTACACGTGGAATGCTGTCTACCTGCCTTAACGACGTAGTACTATAGTTTGGACTCAGCACCTGTTCACACGGGGGTTGTTAAGGACAATTACTTGCATGGATTACGGTGGTAATCGTGTATTGCGAACTGTCTCGGACAGTCAACCCGCAGTCATTGGTATCGATAGATCCATTTCGATAATTAACATGCTTCGTTTTCCTCTGTGTACGTGCTGGTTATGCGTAAACTATTCGAACTTTATATGCTATTATCAAACTTGTATGCTCACCTTTACATTATATGTATTGACTTTATTTTAACGTATGTGACAGGTGTTTAAGATGTTTGCCTGCTAGAAAAGCGAGGCTAGAATAAAGCTCTAGCGGCCCCCAACAAATAATTGTCTGTCAGGAGCAAGCGTCTAGGGCATAGTTGTCTGTAGATCTTGTCCGGCTGGGTCTTAAGAGCATTTTAAACAATATTTATTTATGTTATGTTAAAATCTGAGTTGTCGGAACAGAATTACTTGACTAGATGTTATCTGTAATAGTATACTTATTTATTCGGGATACGGTATGGGACGTATCTTTTAACTGAATTATGTAAATAGTTGTTGTGGAAACTTCTGGACAATCTGTTTCGCTCAGTGCCATGCCCCGATGATTCCGCCATCGGTTGGCGGGAGGTGGTGGTGTTGGTTGATGTAAATGGCAAAAGATGACAAAAATCAGAGACTAAAATGACAGAAAATAAAATTATTTGGACTAAAATGGTAAGAAAAAACTATTTGGACTAAAGTGACAATTTTGGTCACACCTCAGAGACTAAAATGACAATTTACTATTATTAACCACACCCTAAAATGAAACATGGTTTCTTTTAATACAACAAAAGTGATTAATTTTTGCAATATATATATATATATATATATATATATATATATATATATATATATATATATATAGGAATAGGTTAATGAAAGAACCCTCTAAAACTGTAATAATCGTGAAAACTCCTACTTTATGTGTGATTTTTCAACCAAATTTTACATAAAGGTAGATTAACATCTAACTAAGACATCTACGAAAAAATCGAAAAAAAAGTTTTTACAAGCCAACACTTATTTGACATGTAAGTTTGATTTACGCTGGTATTAATGACTATAATGTCAGCAGCCCCAAAACGTTACGACGATGTAAACCTGATTTACACCACCGTAAGAATTTACACCATCGTAAGAAGTGACAAACATAATTTATTTATTTATTTATTTTTGAAAAATGACATAAAAAATAAAGATTTCGTCAAAAGATATTTTCAAAAAAGTTTTTTTTTTTATCAAAAAGTTCTCGAATCTTGCATGAAAATGTGATTCCTATTTGAACCTTCCCCACTTTTTTTTTTGAATGGCTAACGTTGCACACCATGGGGATTGAACCCCTGACCTCTCCTATCCTAAACTCTATCTAAACTCACCAACACCACTGGGCTATTCCCAAGTGGATAAACCTTCCCCACTTGAGTTAAGAAAACTCTATGTAACAAACTTTATTTTTTAAATAAAATTAGGGGATGTAAGTTACATGTTATCGAACGTTTTGTAACTAAAAAAACAAAAAAGCGCCGACAGGATTTTTTATAAAAATTTTAAAAATTCAAATTTTTAGGACAAACACACACACACACACACACACATATATATATATATATATATATATATACATATATATATATATATATATACATATATATATATATATATATATGAACACTGAATTTTCAAAAAAAAAAAAACCACTCGGTGTTTTTTTTTTGTTACAAAACGTTCGATAACATGTAACTTATATTCCCTAATTTTTATAGAAAAAAAATCTGTTACATAAGTTTTTTTTTAAGTTTTCTTAATTTAATTGAGTTTTTTCTCTATATGTGTGTGTGTTTGTAAACTAAAATCCAGAAACGATGTTTAACCAAAATTAGTTGGTGATTAAAGAGAAGTATATTAATTAGAATAATAAGAAAATAATCTGTGTTGGATTTAGAGTAGCTCTCATTGGAAGGGGGAGGGGGCATTTTTAAGATGATACGACACTTGCTCCATAGATAGGGGCTTGGCTCCTAATTCCCCAATTTAAGTTAATTAACTCGTCACCACACTCTTTATTAGTGATTTGACTCCATTAACTCATATTAGTTCCTTCTAAGCTATCTTTAATGCACCAACACAACAGATCACAAAGTGGTTGTTATACTGTTGAGACAACAAGGGGTTCAATAGGCTTAGGAGAGGATCAAATGATAAGTAAATTATTAAAAGAAAAAAGACATACTGGTAAAATAGTAATTCATTTATAACTTAGTTTATTAATTTTTTCTCTTTAATTAATTAGTCAACTAATCATTAACTATTCTACATATAATTTACAACACCTACACATATCAAAGTTTTCCTACATAATCCCTACACATTATAGAGTTTTATCCTCCACACGTCGAAATTTATCCTACACACCTCGAAATATATCTTACACACCTCGTAATTTCTCTTACACATTGTAATTTATTTTACACTTTAAATTAAGTTGTTTTTTTTAATTTGAAAAAAGTATATATTTTGAAAAAAAAATTACAAATTTAATTTACTTAGTTATTAAAGAGGAAAAATACAAACTAATGATCTATGTAAGTTTACCACTATACCTTGTCAACGTTGAAGGTTGAAGGCATGGTTGGTTTCAACACTTTATAGGTCACTTGTGCCTTTTAGGGCAGCAAGTATTTGAGGTTATGAACCTCTATCCCCTTTCCCGTTTTGAATGTGCATCGATTACCGTGAACTCAACAAACTCACCGTCAAAAACCGTTATCCTCTTCCCCGCATCGACGCCCTTTTTGATTAACTCCAAGGCGCAACGTGCTTATCCAAAATGGATCTTCGTTCTGGCTATCATCAACTTCAAGTCCTCGAAGAGGACACTCCTAAAACCGTGTTCTGTAAGTCCCTATCCCGTGGACCGTTACAAGATTGATAACTAAGGGTGCGGAATCCCCTTGATCAAACGATGAACACAGAAACAAGAATATAGATGACGAACACGAAATACAATTCTTACAATCCGGTCTTCTATTGATTATCCATCATTAAGTTTACAACCAATTGAAGACCCACAAGAAATCTCTCAGCGACTCTTTGTAGATTTCTCACTAAAACTCTCTAACCATCATCTTCTACAAACCCTAATGCATACATGTTTATATACTCCATGTTTGCGTACTGGGCTTTGGACAGGGTTTTGGCCATTCTCCAAGCCCATTACAATTAACCGATAATGCTAAGCGTAATACAAAATATCCAAATACTAAATAATTAAACTATTAAGTTGTTGTCACGTAATATGCACCAACAGACCCCCCCCCCCTTGACAATAGCTTCATAGTGTAACTTTGTCTTCAAACATCTTGCAATCTTTTGGTCTTTGGATAGCGTCAGCTATACACGGTTTCTGAACATCAACAGACTCCCCCTTAGCTGATGCTTCCAATCTCCAAAACTTTCATTCGTTGTAGATCAGTGAACTAGCAATCTTTGGTTAAGCAAGTCTCTCCAAATTCTTCATAACACTCTACAATGTAGTAGAAGGATCCTACCATGCATCTTCACACGTTCTTCACATCACTCTCAATCTGCACTTTACTTGTATTCTGCACTTCATTTTGATAACTGCATCAATCTATTTAGAAACGCAAGCAAGTATCTCGAAAAACCATTAGTATTTTTCCCATTCAAGATAAACCAATGTTTTATCTTATCATGAAAAAAAAAACAATTTGTCAGTTTAAAATGGAAGTCTTTTAGAAAGAAATTCTTTTTGGTATTTTTGATATTTTTCGGACAAAACTAAACAAACTGAAAAATATATACAATACATCTTTTTGTGAGAATCATGTGCAAGAAGATCATATAAGCAAAATCAAACTGTTTTCACACTATTAGATAATTCTTTATGTAATTTTCGTGAAAATCAATTCAAGACGATTACCAATATTGTTTATCTACTTAAACAAAATGCATGAACATTTCAAGTACCTTTACCGTGTGATACATTAAGGTAATATTATACTGATATACTAGGATGTCCCACTTCAGGACATACCCCCGCGATCAAGGTATGCACAAAGATTCCTCGTAGTAGGTGAGTATACTGAATTCATCCATTTTGTTTCTACAACGATAGATAATTGGTGATCAAGTCAGTACTTCTGTACAACAAAGAGACCAATATCTAACGAGGGCTAAGACAAATACCAATTTTGGTACGATTTATGCATTTTGCACATTTGAATGACTCTCTAGGAGAGCTTCTCCATTTTCAGGTTTTTGCATTTTTAGCTCTTTTAAGATATTCTGGTTGTGCCTAGGTCAGCATGTATATGGATGCAGAAGAAGGACAATCCTGATATCCCCGGATGAAAAACAGTATAAAGACCCAAAACCTCGGATTTTGGCAATCTATCAACGCAAGATTTAAGGTCATTTAACCATATGCCACTGATGTCTTACCCACTCATACACAGTTCGTTAAGTTTATATCATAGTGGTAAGCTGATTATTTCATGCTTTTTGCCTACCGGTACATCATATGATGAAGCTGCTATCACACTTAAGCAACTTAATGTCAAATTCAGTGTGAAGTCTAACTCACTGATGTACTATCATTTCTTCTCTTTCACACAGTAATAACTCATTTTTTATTTTCTATTTTTGGTGTTTTCCATTTTTTAATGTTTTTGGATTTTTTAAAATTTTTAACTTACTCCCCCTAAACTCACGCACTAACTAAACTCTTTTTGGCTTAGGGAAATTTCTCCCCCTAAATTTTTGTTTTTATGGAGTAAGTTTCAAAAACAGAAATTTAAACACAAAGAGACTCCCACTTTAACCTGATAAAAAGTTTTTCACTTTTGAAGTTTAGAATATTCATAACAAATACTAAAGTAAATAGTTCGTTACCAATTTTAACCTACTATTCACCTCAGATGCTTTACAGGAATAACCACTGTTGAACATATCAAACAGTCCTTCTTGGTCATCCTGCACATTCTCAATAACTCAGTTTGACTTGAGAACCCAAACCTTACCGGTTTTGGGGCGACCATAAACATCCACGTAAGATGCTTCTATCCAATATCCATCACACCCTATTGGTGTCTTGGATTTTTTCCCTGTTGTTGAACAAGATTTATAACTTTCACTAGGTCTTTGATCGCGAGAGTTCCAATAAACTCTCGGATTTTCCGACCTTTGAAAATTATTATCTCGAAACCTTCTTCGCCCATTCTCATGACTTGATCTTTGAAAAAACTTTGGATTTTATTGAATATTTGACTTACCAAAACTCCTATATACATTTCTTTGTTGAAAATTACGATTACCAGAAGTTTGGTATCGATTTTGATATCCAAAATTTCTATTTTGAGACTGATTTGATTGACCCCTAACATGATTTGTTTTTGTAGAATTGCTTCTTGGCCTATCAAATCTTCCCGTTGCTGAAGGTTTAGGTTAAAAACTAGATTGATTTGTCTGACAACTTGATTTTACATTATTATTTGAACCAACCTGATTCCCATCCTTAACCTCATCAACATTTTGCTTACCTTTCTTCAAAGGACAACAACTCGCCTCATGTCCTTTGTTGTGACATTTAAAACAAGATCTTTTCTTAGACCATGCGTAGTGGTAAGGGTGAATAATACCCCCACCCTTGGGCGTTTTCCGCCATGTGGCAGTCCAGTCAGCAAGGGGCATTATTGGGCGTTTTTCTAAAATGGGTGTAGTAGGGATGTGGGTATTATGTTAAAAAGGGGTGTAAAGAATTAAATAAAAAAAAAACTATCCAAAAAAAGGGGACTGGCCAAGAAAAAGAGGGATGCATGTGATTGGCCAACAATTTGTCATTTTGGCGTGATTCAAAACACGCTTCGGGGTTTTTTTTTTGGAAAATAACGCCGAATCACGCCCAAGGGGGTGGGGGCTTGGCGTTTTCGGGCATGTTTGGTGGCTTTTTTGAAAAGAAAACGCCCACTACGGGCTGTCTTATAAACTTTCTTTTTATTTGATCCCTTTTTAAATGCTTTAACCTTTTTGTCTTCAGTATCCTCATTCACTTTATGAGGTGTACTCTTAGATCCAACAGATTCTTTCAAAGAAACTGGACTATTCGGCAAGTTCACAGCTATGGGATCTACTACTTCTTGTGCAGTGGGTACAAAATCAGTTAGCTCATCTTCATTTGGTAAAAGGAGTAGTCTAGATTTTTAGAAGATGAAGCTTTACTAAACCCCACTCCTATTTTATCATTACTCTTTTTCAAATTTTCTTGAATATGTTTCCTAATTAACGGAGATTTTCCAAATTTGTCTAACTTACCATGAAGTTCAATAACTTTGGCTTGCGCATCAGCCAATTCTGTGCACTTTTCCGAAAACTCGTTAGTCTTTTCTTCACAGTTTCACGAGCCAAATCAATAATCTGTAACTGTTCATTGACTTTGCTTGTTAAACTACTGATTTCTTAAAAATTTGATTTGATTTTATCTACAAACACTGACTCCCTTTTTATCAAGATAGCATTTGACTCTTTTAATTTTTCTTGTTCAGCTAACAGAATTTTGTTTTTTTCTGATAGTCTGTTAACTTTACCCTATAGTTCAGTGCAATTAAGACATGTATGACTTACAGATTCTGATGTTACCTTCACCTCTGTTGTAAGTCTATTCACATCATTCAAGCCCTTTGAAATTTTTGCATCCTTCTTCTCAGCAGTCTCCTCATCTGCTTTCTTCTTCTCTTCTACCTCAGCAGCTACTACTCCAATCTTCACAACTGCAATCTCAGCTACCAATGCTTGATCACATGTGTTTTGCCTTGAAGAAATTTGATAACGTTTTTCCAAAGCTTCCCACAGCGCTCTAGAAGACCCATACCTATTAAATGCGCGTTTTATTCCAAATGGCCAGGACATCTTTATCGCTGCTCAAGCTTTCTTCTCAGCATCATACAATCGTTTCTCATATTCTTGCATCTTCTCATACGAAGTCACCCTATATCTCCCATCAACTTCATATGTAGCAGCAATGTATCCATCTATCATACAGCTCCACATCCTAGAATCTTCATTTTGAACAAATGCCTCAAACTTCTTCTTCCAGACAGCATATTCTTTGACGTTTATCAGCTTTGGCCAATTTTTAACAGTCTCACTGACATTATCCATTTTGGTCATCATACAGCGTAAAAGTTTAAATGGACTATGGTAACATGTGTCAAAATCCAAATCTAACTTCTCCACTGGTCCTAAAAAATATGGAGTCCAATCGTGCAAATGGTTTACTGAGATTGCCTATGGATAATTTTCTATTTACGTAAACGTTAATTCCTGTATACGTCGGCTAAGAAAAATTCCACCACACTCTCAGTCGCAATCTCAATACCAACCTTAGTAGCAATCTCAGTAGCAACCTCAGTAGCAATCTCAGTAGCAACCTCAGTAGAAACCTCAGTAGAAACCTCTGAATCTCAACTCGAAATCTCAGTAGCAACCTCACTCGCAACCTCAGTCGCAACCTCTTGATTTCGAGTAAAACACCACCAGCCGCAATCTCACTCGCAACCTCTTGATTTCGAGTAAAACACCACCTAATGGAATCTCAGTAGTAACCACGAGTATCAAACACGAGTAGCAACCACGAGTAGCAACCTCTTGGCAACTTCTAGAATTCCCAAACCAAATTAGTTTTTGATTCCGAGAAATCAGGACTTGAAATTTAAATATTTTGTGTAATCTTCTAAATATCTCCAACTAATTTTCTTGATTTTCGCAAACACTTTTTGAAAGTCACCAATCCAAAAGAGTTTCAATTTCTTGAATATTATGATGAACAAATGATGAACACCCAAAGAACAGTAATCGAAATCACCCAAAAACAACTTCAGCAGTACCCGAAACCCTCAATATTGACACCAGCAACCTCTGGAACAAATCAACACTAATTTTTCTTGAATCAGCAACAAATATTAAGCAAATCAAACTTCAAAAATTAACACACCAGCCGTTTTTTTCTTGAATCCGATGATATCAACCTTGAACCGACAATAAGAGTAAAAGCTCTGATACCGATTGTAAGTCCCTAACCCGTGGATCGTTACAAGATTGATAATCGTTCAAGAGTGCGGAATCCCCTTAATCAATAGATGAACACAGAAACAAGAATATAGATGAAGAACACGAAACACAATTCTTTCAATCCGGTCTTCTATTGATTATCCAACACTAACTTTATAACCAATTCAAGACTCACAAGAAATCTCTTAGCCATTCTCTGTAGATTTCTCACTAAAACTCTCTAACCATCATCTTTTACAAACCCTAATGCACACATGTTTATACACTCCATGTTTGCATACTGGGCTTTGGACTGGGCTTTGACCATTCTCCAAGCCCATTACAATAATAAACTCCCTAACCAATAATGCTAAGCCTAATACAAAATATCCAAAGAATAAATAATTAAACTATTAAGCTGTTGTCACAGAATATGCACCAACATACTCCCCCTTGACAATAACTTCATAGTGTAACTTTGTCTTCAAACATCTTGCAATCTTTTGGTCTTTGGATAGCGTCAGCTACACATAGTTTTTGAACATCAACAGTTTCGTACTAGATATGGTCACTACGAGTTCGTGACCATTCCTTTCGGCTTGACCAATGCACTCGTGATCTTCATGGATTTGATGAACCGTGTGTGTAAACCCTACTTGGACCGTTTTGTGATCGTATTCATAGGCGATATCCTTATCTATTCCAAAACCTAAGATGAACACGAGCGTCACCTGCGTCTGATCCTCGAACTTCTTCGTGTCGAGCAACTATACGCCAAAATCTCCAATTGTTTATTTTGGATAAAAGAAGTTTAATTCCTCGGACATGTTGTGAGCAAGGAAGGTATTCACGTTGACCCCTCAAAATTCAAAGCTGTCAAGAACTGGATCGCACTGAAATCTTCGCCTGAAATTCGTTCGTTTCTCGGATTGGCGGGTTATTACTGTCGATTCATCTCTAACTTTTCAAAAATCGTTGTCCCTCTCACTTCAATGACTCAAAAGGATAAACCTTTTGTTTTAGGTTCCGAACAAGAGGAGTCTTTTTAAACGTTCAAGGACTTGCTTTGCAATGCTCCTATTCTCCCCCTTCCCGATGGTAACGATGATTTCATTGTGTATTGCGATGCGTATAACCGAGGTCTAGGATATGTCCTCATGTAACGAGACAATTTCATCGCTTACGCTTCGAGACAACTCAAAATACATGAGAAGAACTACACCACCCACGACCTTGAACTTGGTGCGGTTGTTTTTGCGTTAAAGATATGGCGACACTACCTTTACGGTACTAAGTGTGTGGTCTTCACGGACCATAGGATCCTTCAGCACATCTTTAACCAAAAAGAGCTCAACATACGTCAATGCCGATGGGTAGAGTTACTCAACGACTATGATTGCGAAATTCGCTACTATCCAGGAAAAGCAAATGTCGTGGCCGATGCCCTTAGTCGAAAAACTCATGTTAAGAGTATTCGTTGCTTCCAAATCCTAAACGATATTCAGAACAGTATTGGCAAGGCGCAATACTCATCCGTCAACGAAGACAATTTATATGACGAGATAAAGTATGATGCCGAAAACCAACTCGTGACCAAACCTAATGGAATGTTCTACTACCTCGATCGCATTTGGGTACCGAACCATGATAACTGTAATGCCTCACTTATTCATAACTTTCCTTATTTAGAAAGCGTATCTTGTACTTCTATTTTTGGAAATTTGTTTCTCTTGTAGTCGTATTTAGTTGTAATGTTGTAAACTCGAGACTTTGATCATAATTAGATCCATTATTTCATACAAATTATACTTCGCTTATTCGTTCATGCTTAAACATTTAATTCATTATGCATTTGATACTTTATTCGTGATTCTTATAAACGTGTGATAAACTTGAAAACACATATTGTATATACACAACTGTTACGTTTCACTCATGCTTATACATCGTTTGACACTTAAAAATACTTAATCATGATTAATATACTTGTTTATATGTTTAGATTACATAAAGTCATCTTATAATATACGTTATACCTTAAAACATAACAAATATGAAACAATAGGGACTATTATTGCCAAAAAACAAACAAATCACTCGGCCATGGGCCGCCGCTCCCCGTGGCAGCCGACCTTGATGTCCGTCGCGGCCCGCCAGGAGGTCGGATCCGCAGAAAATTAAGTTCTACGCGCTGATTTGGTTATTTTGTGTTTGTTAAGTCATAACTCTCACTTAATCTCATTAATACTCACCTAACTCAAACCCTAATTCCTCCACTATATAACCAACACTTCCCACTCTCTTTTTCCACTTTACAAACCACTAATCACTCTCAAAAACACTCCCAAATATCTCTAAATTTCCAGAATTGGACAGAAAGTTCAAGTGATTCTAACTCACTTCTACTTCCATTTCTTACTTGTTTCTTCTTTCTTAGCACTTGGATAACCTCTAGGAAGGTTTTCACAAGATTACCTTGGTAATCTAAGGTGAAACCTCACCACATTTGAGGTCCAAAGTGCATTAAACTTTCTGTTTTGTTTCTACGTGTCACACCCCGAACACGTAAAACAACAAATCGTGGCGGAAACGTCGGGGAGTGTCGTAACAGAATCATTGTTTCACAACCATGGAATAAATAGTTTCGTTTTATTGAATTATTGAACTCATTGTTTTATTACAAATCAGATAAATTCAAATATTGTCTTTCAAGTTTTAAAGTCGCTAAGGCATGAGTCCATCCTATGTATAGCATGCATCAAATAATCATCACATAGCAGCACCTGAAACACATGTGAAAATAGTTACGTCAGCATAAAAATGCCTGTGAGATACATAGGTTTTATTATAATAGGATTCATGACTTGTAAGTTTAAAGAAAATATGTTTAACAAAAAAAAATTAGTCATGAGCCTTAAAATATTTTCTTTTATATTTCATACAAAAAGTGATAAGAAATCATATGATATAAAAGAATAATGCATAATGAAATGAATAACCAACTAAAAATAAGTTTGTATAAAATATGTTGTTTGTAAAACAATATTTTGATAAAAAGGTTTGTAGTATATAAAAATATACCTTGGTTTTAAGAAAGTCGGATAAGTAATATATTAAAATTTCTTTTAGTTCCAAAATAGTTACACAGATAGAATATCAAATATAGTTTAGTTGTTAAAATAATAGTTTTCGGTAGTATATTATAAGTATACTTTAGTTTTGTAAATAACATATCAAAACTATGCTTTGGTTTTGTAAATAACATATCAATTATGTTTTTAGTAAATAACAAAATATATGTTGGATTTGTACATAGTGTATAAAAATATACTTTTGGTAAATAATATCACATATGAGAGCATATTAAACTATACTTTTGAAGTATATCAAAATATACAAAAGAAAATGTGATTTTAAATTGATTCAAACCTTAGTGTATCAAACTACACCTTAAAGACTATAGAAATACCACAAAGACAATTCCTATTTGGATAAAATTTGGTTTCTAACATTCCATACAACAGGAATGGGGTGTCTAGTCCTATAGCGCTATATCATACTACCAATCGGTTTGGTGAATGTATAAAATAAGTACAACCCAACAATTTATTTAATAATCTTTGAAAAATTAGTGTTTAAACCATAGATAATCATTCATTTTGACAAAAGATAAGTACTAGCATGTATAATCAATTTATACTTTGAAATCATGAAAATAACAATTAAGCACACATGTTTCACCCCAAAACATTTGAAAACAGTAAAAGAGGGGACTATGTACTCACTTGAGGATGCTTAGGAGTCTTGAATAACAACCAAGCAAAGCTAGAGGGATCACAGAATCAAACGACACCTAAGATAGGTAACTAAGTAAATAAACCGAACCTAAATCGGAAGATCAGATAGGATGAGGTTTCGTAAACCAAATGAGTATTGGAACTCATATGATATGGTTTAACAAAGCCTACATACTAAATCGAAACCTAACCTAAGTGCTTACGACCCATTCGACCCGTTTAGGTAGCTTACGCTACTTTAACGCGTCGTTCGGGTAAAACGCGTTTGGACCGCCTGACTAGCCCTATGACAAGTATTATATGCCTTAGCACATCTAATAATGTTGCCTAATCAGTTTAGATGTTAAAATTTAGGTTACATATGCTTAAAATGAATTTATGCGTAAAAAGGGCATTTTGGTCATTTTCCTAAGGCATATAAACTACCTATCATATAACTACTTAAACGAAGTGACCATAAGATATAATCTCGGAAGGTTATTCCCTATACAACTATGGTCACAATAAATGCTTGGTCGGATCCTAATGATCGACCAAACGGGTCGGGTTTGAAAGTCTAAGCAGTTGTTTCGACCGCTTATCTTACGACCCTATATAAGCACTAATCTAAAAGTGACGAGTTAAACATGTTGAAACATGTTTAACGAAGTTTGAAAACAAGTTTGATATCAAAACAAAGGGTCTTGATACCCAAGAATAGTTTGGTTGCAAAATACGCAAGGATACGCATTTTGACCGAAACTATGACTCGTCACTACGCCTAAATAACGTGGTAATCAGTAGGTATAGTCACAAGAGACTATAACCATCGTGATTACGCTCACGTTACGAAGTTAAAACGAACTTCTTGTTGACCATTGACCAGTCAAAGCAGAAATTCAAACAATGTTTGACTTTCATGCTTAAAAACACATAAAAGAACGAAAGAAACTTACAACAAGTCCAAGCAATGAAGGTATGATCTATAAATTCTCTTGTATGAAGCTTTGAGCTTCAACTTAGAGAATATTCAGACCATGTGTGAGTTGCAAATGAAAAATCATGGGGTTTATATAGTTTTTGGGCCACTGTTAGGATCGTTCATCGAAAAACAAGCTTCGATCAGAGCCTTACATGTGTGCCCATGGTTTTAGAATACCATGGGTGCCCCAAAATAGCCCATAGATTTGTTTAAAACCATTTGCAAACCAAGAAACCAGCTGCAGAATTAAAATCAGCTTGTTTTGCTGATCTGATGGGCTTACGCGCCCCACGTAGACTCAGGATGACTCTTACGCACCCCGCCTAAGGTGGTCAGATCAGTCAAAGTTTGACAGAGTTACAGAAACAGTCCCTGCATGCTTAAAAGGTCCTTTTTGACACGTTTAAGGCCCGTTAACCTCATTTCAAGGCTCCAACATGAAGTTAAAGCATAGGGAACTTAAAATATGCTCAAAAATATCTCGGATGTCGGTTCGTTTGGTCGTACGGTTGCGTTGTTCGGTTAATTACGACGAAACACAAACGGACGCGAAAAACGATCCACATTACGCGACGAATGGAATTTTATCATGCCAATCACTAAAACAAAATATTTTAATGATTACATAAATTTTTGGAGGTCTGGATATATTCAGAACGTAAGATATGCGCGAAAATGCAAACTTATGCACTTTTTGACGCTTTTAGTCCCTGTTGATCAAATAAGTTTATTTTTGCACACCAAACACCTCAAAGCCTATTTCTAAGATATGTAAAGGATATTTAGGGTATGTTTAACTTATGATCAAGTTCCGGAATGTTCGTCACTATACAAATCGGTATAGTTTCGCAGTTTGACACAAATAGTCCCTGCGATCGAACAAACTTGATTTCGACACACCAAACTATCCAAAACTTATTTCTAAGTTATGTAAGGGTTTTTTAAGGTATGTTAATCCTATGTTACTATTCCGGAGTGTCTGTCACGTTAAACTGATTACGTTTACGCATCAGTTCGCCTATAACTTTCCAGAAAGCGATTTAGAGCTATAAATCGAACAAGAATTGATATGTGCAAATGATACACATATATACAAATCCCAAGTATGAAACACAATATTTCATTGGTTTGGTATTTGTTTGATGGTCGTAGTGACACAGGTGTCACACTATGTTCTTGTATGTTCATATTTTGTTAATAACCTGGGGAAATCTTATGCCCACCAAGCTCACAATCAAGTCTATGGTTGTGGGTTTGTGTTGAGGTGATTACCATCAAAGTTATGAGTTCAAACACTCATTTTATTTCTATTTATATATGGTAATCGAATGATGAAATCAAGCACAAGTCATCATCTTCCATATGATAAACTTGTGACTTGTGAAGTGTGAACAAATGGAAGCTTTGGCTTTCCAAACTAAGTTCCACTCTTTCATTTTGAACCTTGTGTATGAACATTCAAAGTGACTTACTAGAATCAAAGTACCTTAGCCCCGTCTAGCCCTCCTCACTTAGTTAATTCTTTTCATGATGTGTTGGCACACCTGGGTTGTAGAGTACTTGGTCACTTGAGCTTATGTTAGATAGGTTTATTTCTTGTTATTCTTGACCCTCCGAACCATCCTTGTGATGGTTTGTGTAATGGTGAATCATATGATGAGGTTTTAACCTCCATGCTTGACATACATGATGCTACATGATAATCTATGATTGGACTTAGTTTTAGGATGTTATTATCACTATTTAAACTATATGTATCTATATAAAACATGGCTGAATTTGTGATGATAATCAAGTCATGATTGTTCGTCATAAACCTTAGGCTAATATATCTAAGATTCTAAGTTACTTGTTATGATTCTAATGGGCAATTTGGGACCTATGAAACATAAACATATGTCATAAACAAGCACTTAGAACTAGATTATACTTTCATATACATACTTTTGATACTTTAAATTCCAAGTTCGAATCTTCCATTCTAAAATCCCTAAACTTACACACCTTTGTTTCCCCCATGTAGAGTGACTTTGGTGATTCCTCCTCAATTTACACAACTCTTCACGGGATTCAAAGGAAAGCTTTACAAAACCATGAGTACACATGACCCACTTTCGTTTTACACGGTTTTTGGGTGCAACATCTAAGTCTATTAAATCAAAAACAAAACATACTATATGCAATGCACAAAACAATCCAAATACATGCATACTTACTTGTTATACTTGATTCATATTCTTGGGTGATTATTATGTGATGCACATGTCATTAACTTCGTATAAGCCCCCATTGACACATGTATAGCGATATAGGAGTAACGCACCACCCGTGAATGAGAGGTCATGTTAAATTTGATTCTTGCGCTAATCAGAGGGTTGACTTGAATATTGTGTGCCATTGATATGTTATTCTTGATAACTTAGGTTTCCATGTGAATTCGTTTTAAACATTTTATACTTATGCTATATACTTAAACTTGTGTACTCGCCAATGCTTTTTGTGTTGAACTATACTTTTAACATGTTGCAGGTAGATGAAGATGATTCATGATGAAATCAGATGAAGATGAAGGATGACTTAGAAACGCATCTTTAAATTACTAGATTTAGTCATGATTATTTCATTGAACTTTGTTGTATTGTCTTTTATTGTTGTATTTTGAATTCATGTTGTATTTGACAATTAATGATATGATATGAAATCGGTTTTGAATTAAATCATTGTCACATAGTGTTATGAAGTCTTTGAACAATCTCATTTTCGTCTCACTCCGATGTTTCCTCCATCACTTGGGGTGTGACAATAACATTCGTGAACTCTTAATGAAGGAGGCACACAAATCACGATACTCTATTCATCCGGGTGCCGACAAGATCTACCAAGACCTTCGTATCTCTTATTGGTGGCCCGGTATGAAGAAAGACATCACCACCTACGTGTCGAAATGTCTCACGTGTTCTAAAGTCAAAGTCGAACATCAACATCCCTCTATTTACTCGAACAACCAGAAATTCCAATTTGGAAATAGGAGAGTATAGCCATGGATTTTATCACCAAACTTCCTCGAACCTCTTCTGGTCACGATAGTATTTGGGTGATCATCGATCTCTTGACCAAATCTGCTCACTTTCTCCCCATCCGTGAAGATTACCAAGTTGAGAAATTGGCTCATATCTACACGAATAAAGCCATTTGTTTTCATGGTATCCCCATTGACATCATTTCGGACAACGATGGTTGATTCACTTCTCTTCTTTGGCAAACATTTCAAACCACGATGAGTACACACCTTAATCTTAGTACGGATTTTCATCCTCAAACGGAGTCAAACCAAACATACTATCTGAACCCTCAAGGACACGCTTCGTTCATATGTAGTTGATTTTGGTGGAAACTGGGATGTACATTTAATGTTGATAGAGTTCTCGTACAACAACAGTTACCACTCCAGTATCCAAATGCCTCCTTTTGAAGCATTGTATGGTCGTAAGTGTCGTTCGCCTATTTGTTGGCATGAGATCGGAGACACACAAATCACTGATCCTGAGCTAATACAAGAGACGGCGGACAAGATCCTACAAATCCGCGACAGCCTCCTCAAAGCTAGAAGCCGACAAAAGAGTTACGCCGATAAACGTCACAAACCGTTGGAATTTAATGTTGGCGATCATGTACTCCTCAAGGTATCCCCTATTAAAGGAGTGGTTAGATTTGGTAAGAAAGGCAAGCTCGCTCCACGATTTGTAGGCCCTTTCAAGATGCTCGAGAGTGTGACACCCGGCTTTTCAGGCCGTACTGTACAATTGTAACACGTGTTGTGAATAGATAAAAGGCTATATTTGACTGGTTATGATGTTTATGTTTGGAATTTAATGAGTTGGTACGTTTAAACTATGGTAAAAATTATGTTGGCAACGATAAGATAAACGCTTATCGCGTAATGATTAAAATGCGAAACGAACGTTGTTGACCACCCGATCAGTGTTAAAATCCTAAAAATAGTCTGTTATGATTAGAATAATAATTTTAATTATATTCGTGAGGAAAAATAAATTAAAACGCTAAGAAACTCTATTTTTCGAGTTTGAGCGCGTACCGCGCGATACTGCACGAATTAAACAAAATACTGTCAATGCAGCCAGTCGAGGCAACTGGTAAGTAATTTTGAGTGATTAATTTTATAGAATGATAAAAATAATTTAAAAAGCACTAAAACGGAATTAAAATGCTAGATAAAATACCCGGTATCCAGTAAAATACCTGTTTAAACACAAATTTACATATATATATGTATGTATGTATGTAGAGAATTATGTGTGTGTATTATGAGAAAGAGGGCATGTTGGCGGCTAGGGGAGGTGCCACCTCTTCTTGGAATTGTAATTACTTGACAAGTGTAGCCTCATGCCTAAACCTCATCATTTCAACTTCTATAACACTTCACTTAATGGAAATCAAAGATCAAAATTTTCATCCTCTCACTCTCTCTCTCTCTCATGCTCACGACCGAACACCCCATATACATACATATTCAAAAATTTCAAACCTTTCCATGAAGATTCAAGGGCTTTTCAAGATGAGTTCAAGCTAATATGGATGTTTGGAAGTGATTTCAAGCAAGATTCAAGCAAGAACAAGCCTCATATCACCATCTTTTCTCAAAAACCCACTTAGAAACCTTGAAGGTATAAACTTATTTTTAAGAATCACATTCTTGATTTAGTGATGATGGAGATATTAGATGGTTTCCCTTGAACTTGGAATAAATCACAAACTTGTAATAAACAAAGAGTAAGATTTCAAACAAAGTAAAAATGAGTGTATATATGTATGTATTTATGTATGGTCGAAAGTTATGGGTGTGTGTGTGTTTAGTTGTTTTTTGATTTTTGATAAATGATTCATGAATGGTATGATTTGATTCTTGAAAGATAGATACATGCATGTGTTAAAAAGATGTCATAAAAGAAGGTTCTAAAAGAATTCTTGTGATTTGAGATGAATGTGATGTAAAGTGAACTTTTGGAAGTTCATATGTGTGTGTATATGTCGTATATGTATATGTATATATGTATGCATATACAAAGTTTTGTCACATGTAAATAAATGAAGGAATGTTTGCATTTATGTGAAAATGATTTGGTGATAATAAAATGGATATGTTTTGATTTATATGAACATGACATAAATATGGTCTTTGATGCATTTAAGATTATGTTGGATGATGATGTTATGATATAGGTATACTAGATGCATATACTTAGACATGCATGATGATATGTGATCATAAAAAGGTGATTTGAGTATGATTTAGTAAAAATCAGTTATGAGCAGAATATAAACACTAAAATAAAGTTATTTTAAAGTTTTTAGTGACATATAACTTTGTCATAATGTTTGCTAACTTTGCATGTTGTACTTGGTGCATGAAAAGTTGTAAAATACATGAAATCGCATGATTTATGTGACTTACACAACAAATGCACTAATCTGATTATAACCACTATTTTAATCAGTAAATAACATGTATTGTGTTAAAATATCAAGTCGTTTCGAGTTGGGATGATTATAGTAATGTTTAACGCAAAACTATGCGTTAAAATAGTCAAAAATCGGCTTTTCGAGTGATATTTACAAAACTGATTTAGATCAGTAAGTAAACTGATATTTTTAGTTTAAAAATAAGTATTTTAACTAATTTTAAGTTTACTTGATGCTTGGTTGTTCATACGTGACTTCTGACGCCCTAAAACGTTACCGAATCGCTAAAATACGCATTTTTCAAAGTACACTAGTATGGGTAAAATTTTGGGTGAACCTTATGTGTTAAAATGTGTTATGTGGTTTAAACATTAGAATGCGAAAGTATGTTAAGTTTTTAACATGATATTAGAAATTTAGCTATTACATGTAAGCTTGTACGTTTTGTGCGGTAGAAAAGGTAAAAATCGCGTTAAATGTGTAACTTGTTTGTCAAGCATGAAAATTGGTACATATAAAATATTTTATGTATATTTGCTTTTAAAATGAAAAAATAGATAAGTTAACAAGATTTCGCGTATTACGATGATAAATTATGTGAAGGTTTATATATTACGACGCGCAAATCGTAGATATATTGCGTATAAACGGGAGTGTTAACGGATTTACACAATAATGGTCACCAATAAAATCGTTCAAGTCGCAAAATCATAAAAATATATATATACATGGATTCATATATATATATATATATATATATATATATATATATATATATATCACCGTGCCAACATAATAAAAAATGATAACTTTTCGAGAAAATCTCAAAGTTATGTGATAATTCTAAGAAACGGAGAAACTTAGGATTTTTTGTGTTATGAATATTGATTTAAAATCATTCCTATATATATAATAGGACGTGTAGAAATCAATCTCTGGGACGCTATTTAAAATACGCACCAAAAGGTGAGTGTCACTAAACCCCTCTTTCTACTGCTTTGTATATATTTTGGGAGTAGAACACGCCAATAAAAGGGCTTAGTAATGTTTTTGGATTAAAACATACCTTTTAATATAAAATATATACTTTCGATGAAAATATATGGAGTTTGATAAATCATACGTTTCGAGATAAAACATTTTGATGAATGAATGTTTGGAGGAAATTGGGATGATACGGTGTTTCCGAGGTGAAACAGACCGTAAAGCTGGGATGAATGTCGGCCTGGTCTCAAGGGAGGGGATTCAGGGGGTTTGTAAAACTTCGTGTATTAAATTTGTCATATTAGTAGGATATATATATTGTACGTGAGGCAACCATTATATTGATCTCGAAAGAGGACCCTGCGCCCTTGATGTCGTTTAATCATGTAAGTATTGCACGCGAGGAATTGTTGGTAGATCTATCGGATTGACACCCCCGTCGTGACCGGCCGCCCCGTGTCAAGTCAAGCGACGAAGTTTGATTCTGATTATTGTCTAGCATTGATTATCCCTGCATGGTAAATATATAGTTCATATTGTCTAGCTAACATACGAGTCTGAAAATTGACGCTATGAATTTAATATACAAACCTGGGTAAGAGCTTTATTGTCGGGTTTTTGAACTGCGACGGATGACCCATGGATTTTATTAAGGAAGTAAAATGAACTTTCTAAAAATTATATGGATGTTTTAAAATAAACACATAATCAGAAAGTTTTCCTTTGGGATGAATTGTTTGAATGTGAATATGTGAACTCACCTTCCTTTGTGTTGACACTTGATTTTTACGTGTTCTACAGGTACTTGAGTTCGGTTTCGGGAATCATGGCATATCTTGTGTTTGAATGATACATGTTGTTTTGCTTAAAAATGTTGGACGACTTTTAAACTTTCTGGGACATATGTAATAAGATCCACGTGGATCAAAGACAACTTAACTATGTGTTTGTGTCGTGTGTTAAAACGTAATATTTAAATAACTTATGTTTAAAATAAATTAAAACGCCCAACAATTAAATGCATCGATCGACAAGATATAAATGGGCACCAACTTCCGTCACCACTACGTTTAATATTCCGCTGCGACATTTTTGGGGTGTGACAGAAGTTGGTAGCAGAGCCAATGGTTGTTAGCGAACTAGATGTTTTCGGGGGAAACACTAGACTTCAACCGAAGAATTTTGAGATGTAAAGTCCAAAATTCTCGAAGCCAAAAAAAATAAATAAATAAACGTGGAAATTTTATCATGTATGAAAACCCTTATGTGTTTATGTGCATACGTGATTTTCTGTTTATTTGGGCCTTATGTACTATTCATATTGATCAGACACTTACTTGTACGGTTACATATGTGTCACAGATGTCGCACGAGCACGAGGTCATCGAGATCAACGACTCAGGTAGCGAGCCACATTTCGAGACTTCACCCAGATCCATTCTACCAGAGATACCTATCACGACCCCACAGATGGTTGGTATGGCTGAGTTTGCTTCATCATTCTGCGTCGACCCTGCTGCTTTTGCTAGTCAGGTAGACCCCGGATATGCTTTCACAAGCAATGGATGGATTGAGACAACGATGACGCTCCTCTCTCGATTCATGAGACGGGACAATCATCTGGCACAGTACCAGTTATCGATGACGTGATCAGAGGTGTCCCTGTTATTGGAGGATCTCTTAGTATTGCACCAGCGGTGGATGCCACTATTGTCACGGCTCGACCATTAGAGCCATCTGTTGCTCCACCTGCTACTGTGATCGAGTCTATCGCTGAGGTCCCTCCACCTGTTCTGTCAGAGTCATCCTTACCTATCTTAGAGTCATGCACATCTACTACGCCTCTATTAGTGTATTATCGCCGTGGGAAGAGGGTTAGGCCTGCTGGGGAGATTGCTTCTACATCATGTGCAGAGACTGCATCTGCTTCTAAGAAGCAGAAAGGGGTTTGGGTAGATCGATGTTGCCACTATGACCAACAATTTGCTACCTTGCGTGAAGAATTGGAAATGACCAAGGGTAAGATGAAGGACCTCGAGGGGCAAATGGACTGGTACGATGAGTTGAAGGATTTGGACAATAGTGCGATGGGCCAGATGCATTGGAGGATAGTGGGTTTGGAGGAGTTGGTCAGGAAGATGCTAGATTTTATAGGGATGAAGCGTTAGACGTTGATTGTTGTTTGTTTGTGGTTGTTATGTTAGATACTTTTAGTACTTTTGTTTTGGGGGCCTGCGTGCCAGTTATATTTTTGTGATATTAGGTAGAAATTTTTGTGAAAACTTGTTATGGGTGTCGAGGTAGACATGCCAAGGATAGTTGGGATGTACTGAAAAACAAGTTTGATAATTTCTATGATAATATCAAATGATCTACTTTTGGTTTAAGAAATTTTCTCATTAATATGTGGATATTATACATGCGCAATGTTTGGTCCACTAACATTTAATGATTGAATTAGTTTTGGTTACCGTCTCATGTGATTATTATTGTTGTAAATAATAGAAATGACGAAAATGCCGCCAAAAGCAAGACAGGGTACTGGGCTACCTGCCACACCAGAAGAGTTGGCACGACTCATAACCCAACACGTTAATACTGCCTTGGAACAGCGTAATGCTAACCAAATGATGGCTAGGAACGTGGATATGGTGCTCACGGACACAGTTTTGATGGGACACAGATTGGAAACCCTCCAGGTAACATAATGATCGGAAAGTTTTGGTAGTTCATCTGTTATGATCTCATTAGAACGTATTCCTGATTTTCATTAACCGTATGAACAGTGCACAGGAGCATACACAAAACAATCCAGGGTTGTAACCAAAGATCATTTACTGGTGTCCTATGCAATGATGTGGCAGCGATATGCATGATATCGGGCTGTCAAAACGAGTCGGTCATCCGAGTGATTCAGCGTTCCGAACCTAGAACTGGAAATTCGAAGCGCAACCCTGAGAGCTCTAAAAAGACTCCCGAATTGGAACGTAGGAAGAAACGTAGTTTGGAGAAAGCGAGTGCAACTAACCTTAGAGAGTCAGGAAAGGGCATAGTCGGTGATGAATAAGAGAAATGCGCCAGATGTGACCGAACCGGACATGTGACTCCCAAGTGTTATGCTAAGAATATGTTGGATGGAGTTGCGCTCGAAGGATGCTTCGCATGTGGTGAACAAGGACACAACAAAAGAAAGTGCCCGAAACCGAAAGGACAGGATGCTAAGGGCAAAACCGTTGAGGCAAGTGCTGGGAAGACATGTCAGAGTCCTGCTACTGTTAGTGGTATGTTTCGAATCAAAAGCGAATCTATGTTTATACTTTTAATACCAAAGCTGACTTGAGTTTTGCTCGATGTTTAATACCAAAGCTGACTTCCGTCACCACTACGTTTAATTGTCCGCTGTGACGTTTTTGGGGTGTGACAGAGAGGATCGGTAATGTGGCATATCGACTAGACTTACCTCAAGAACTCAACAACGTTCATCCAAACGTTTCACGTTTCGAATATCAAGTAGTGTCTAGCTGATGATGGACTTCAAGTTCCGCTGTATGACTTACAAATCAACGAGTCCTTGCATTTTGTTGAGAAACCAGTCGAAATCATGGACCAAGGAACCAAGCAGCTTAGGCGTAGTTGAATTCCCATAGTCAATTTTTGATGGGAAGGAAAACGTGGCATTGAATTTACTTGGGAGCTCGAGAGTGATATGAAGGCCAAGCATCCGCATCCATTCATTGGGTCTTCCTCTTGAATAAATTTCGGGACGAAATTTCCAAAAGTAGGGGAGATTGTAACGCTTCACATTTTGTACTTTCCTTATTTAGAAAGTGTAATTCGTATTTCTATTTTTGGAAACTTGTAACGATATTGTATTCGTAATTCTTTTCTATACTTGTAATCCGAGACTTTGATCGTAATGAAAATTCACCTTTATACTTATACTTGTTATACTTATCTTATACATAATCAAACTTTGGATACATGTTTGCATACAAATCGAGACTTATTACACGCTTGATTTATTACTAATACGTTGCGCGATACTCACACGACACTTATAAACAAATTTCATGCTCAAAACCAGCCAAAACATGAACTTTCAGCATAAAATAACTAAATTACATAGTTCAGGGGACAAAATGAAAAGTTTTAGAAAGTACTCCCTAGAGCCACACGGGAGAATCCCAGGATCCTCCGGCGACGTGCCTGGGAGGTTGATCCGCAGCATAAAGCTACCAGCTCGCAGGTTGGTCCATTTTGGTCACCTTTTTCACCTCCAATCACCTCCTAACTCATTTAACTCTAACCCTAATCAACCCCATTATAAATAGGAGCCTCCATACCCTCCTAAACACTTTCCAAACATTTAAACACTCTCAAAACACTTCAAAATCATCCATAAATTCTGATTTTTGGGCATAATATCTTTGGAGTTCAAAGTGAGTTCTAACTCACTTCTACTACTTATTCTTTGAGTTTTCTTGCTTCAAAACACTTGGACAACATCAAGGTTTGTTACCCAACGTTCATTAAGGTGTAACAAGGTGGTACAACTCAGATTTTGGTATCCAAAGTGGGTTTAATTTTCTGCTTTCACTAAACTTTAATATATGTTCATCTTTTAATTCATTTCTTATGAAGAACTTGTACCCACCATATCCCCAATCAAACCCATGATTATGGGGCTTGTGTGTGGTTGCTCTCCATAAAGTTTAAGGTCCAAGAGCCTCTAAACTTTCTGTTTTGACAAGGTTTATACAACCTACAAGTGTTGAGACCATCCAAGTTTACCATAATTCATATGGCAAGACTTATGTTTTGGTAAAGGTGTGAACCATGGAAGCCTTGGCTTTCCAAACTTGTTCCACCACCTTACTTGATGTTTTATCATATTATTCCAAGTAGTTTCCTAGACCTAACGTAACATAACCCCGTCACATCTCCAACATTTTCCATGATGGGTATGAAACACCCGGTTGTCCTTACTTGGCTACTTGTTGAACTAGTTAGTTTACATTTTTTGTTTTTCATGACCAACCGGGTTTATCAACTATGTTGATAAACCTTGTGCTTTGGTGAATTCATACAATGAGGTTTAATGAATGTCAATAATCTTACCTCCATACTTGACATTACATGACTTATATGATTATACATGATGGACTTATATTATATATGTTATAAAATATATACTAGCCGAATTCTTGATGTTAACCAGATTATGGTTATATGTCATGAACATAGGTTACTTTATCTTTGTTATGTATCCTCGCTTTATGATTCTAATGGGTAAGTTAGGACCCATGAAATCACATAGAAACTTAGTGTCAAAACGTCTGTTTAAGACAAGATATATTTTCGCATATATATACTTTATTATACCTAAATTCCAAATCCGAATCCTACGCCAAGTTTGAATACTTACACACCTCCGTTTCCCCAATATAGGGTAACTTCGGTGCTCTCGACTCTCAATGCATCACTCACGTACGCGGGATTTATATGCAAAACTGTGAGTATACTCGATCCCATTTTCCGTTTTATACAATTTGGGTGCAACATGTACAATTATACAAAACACGAATCACATTTAAACTTGTTATAATCACACTCTATTCGTTAAAACATGATACTTGTATTATTCTTGTTACCGCATGCTATGTATACTTGTGCCTATATTCCCATTAACTTTGCTAGCCTACCTTAACAATTATAGCACTATATGATTAACGCACCGCCTGTATTCTTGTGGTATTGTTAGGTAAACTATTTACAACCTTGTCATTTCGGCGACAATGGTATGCACGATTGCAGTACACTTTGGTTTGGCATATAGTTAACACATGTTAGTATGATAGTAACAATATATGCAATTTACCATGTTGGATGTGAGACAACTTTTAAATCACTATTATGCTATGTAGTTAAACTTGTATACTTGCCAACTTTTTGTTGATCTTTATTTTAATACATGTTGCAGGAAAATAGATGAGGATGATAGAAGAAATATATTTAGGGTGGATTAGAAATACACCCAGATTTTGAACTTATGCATTTCGTTTCATGTCGTTTCATTTTTTGCAACTTGTATTTTTTTTCTTTTGAAACACTGTATTATCATTTTAGTATCAACGAAATCTGAGTCATCTAAACATTGTCACAATTAGTGTTATGAAGTCTCTTGCAATCTCGCTTTCGTCTCACTCTGATGTTTCTGCCATCGGTTGGGGTGTGACAGATGCAAGATAAGTAAAGCTTACACCTCCAAGAATTGAACCACTACTTATGTGATGGAAAGTCTTTTGGTTAATAACAAGGGATAACAAAGAACCGCATGCGGTTAGCCGGTTAAATTCAAAGACGAGACCCCATGGTGTAAAGCGTGAAACAAGTCAAAATGGATAAGATTATGACGAACTAATATTAGTGATAAATGAGAAATTGTTAAGACGAGACCCTCTAGTGTAAGCCATACGGGTCAAATGAGTAAAAATAGTGGTCAATCACACTTTGGTGACAAATAATAACTTGTTAAGACGAGACCGTATAGTGTAAACCATAATGCGTCAAATGGGTAAAAATGGTGTTTAATCATATTTTGGTGATAAATAATAACTTGTTAAGACGAGACCTTATGGTGTAAACCATAATGGGTCCAATAGATAAAAATGTTGTTGAATCACATTTTGGTAATAAATGAGAAATTGTTAAAACGAGACCCTATGGTAGGGCTGTAAACGAGCTGAGCCGAACCAGGGTGGGCTCCGGCTCGGCTTGTTTAAAAATCGAATTGATTCGAGCCGACTCATTTTTCTTAATGAGCTGGAAAGTTGGGTTCAGGCTCGGCTCGTCAAAAGCTCGAGCCAGCTCTGGCTCGTCGAGCTTGCTCGTTTGTTTAATAAAGTTTATATTTTTATATTTTTTACACATAATGATGATATACATAAAACCATAAAACAATAAATAAAACATTATTTAGGCTAATGGAAGAGTGATTTTGGGCAAACTATAAATAAAACGAACAAGAAAAGATTCTAAGTTACTTACCTTAATATATATATTTTTTTAAATCAATATTACTAAGTAAAACTATAGCTTAACAATCTATTTCTTTCCATAAAAAAATAACCATGTTACTAATTAAACAACATTTCTTAAATATATTAGAATATATACGCACACACACATATATAATCTGGGGTTAAATTTTAACGAGCCAAACGAGCGAGCCACGAATCAAACCTGGCTTGGCTCGGGCTTGGCTCGGGCTTGGCTCGTTTACAAAGCGAGCCGAGCCAACTATTTTAAAACCGCGCTGACTTTGAACCGAGCCGACTTTGAAGTTTTTTCGAGCGAAATTCGAGCGAGCCTCGAGCCACGGGCTTTTTAAACGACCCTACCCTATGGTGCAAACCATAACGGGTCAAATGGGTAAAAATGGTGTTGAATCACATTTTGGTGATAAACAATAACTTGTTAAGATGAGACCTTATGATGTAAACTATAACGGGTCAAATGGGTAAAAACGATGTTGAATCACATTTTGGTGATCAACAATACATTGTTAGGTTGAGACGCCTAAATGGTAAACCAAGAATGGGTCAAATGGACAACGAATTATACTGGTCAAATGGTGATGTTATCACCATTTGGTATTTAATGTTTTTTCTTGTTGAGTTCTATACCTACAGATAAACATGATGGTAAGAGCATGCATCGGCCTAGTAATTGGATAAAATGGCCTAGTAACGGGCCATTGCTTTGACCCTGCCAGGTATTATTAACGGGTCATACTGTGGTTAAAGGCTTATGAAACGATTAAAGATGGTTGGGTCAAAATAAATAGTCCACCTTAAGTGTGGTTATACTAGTAATTGGATAAAATGGCCTTTAGAGCCAATATTATTATGTTTATGATGCGAAATTATGGCTAAATGAGTTTTAAAATACAAGGTAATTGGAAATCATTATGTCCTTAGGAACAAAATAAATCTTACAAGATAACGATTTTATTGTATCCACTAGGCTTCATTTAAACTTGCAAATCCCCCGGTTTGACAAAAAAAGCTTAAAATTTACCAAAGTGCCATCGAGTAGTAGGTTTGGGTAAACTATCTTCAAGGGTATATTTGATAATGAGGAACCTGGAGAAAGAGTGTAGAAGACTTGAACTAATTTACTTCAAGTCTCATAATGGGTTGATTTAGGTAAAACGCCAAATCAAAAGATGGTATTGTGATATTAAGGATTTGTCTAAGAAAAATCAATCATAATCTCAGTTGTGGTTAGGACAAAATGAGGAAAACCTCGTCAAGGAAATAGGAGGCATGAACTTGTATGCATATTGCCTCCTAATGGATATATTTGGTAATGGGGAACCTAGACAAAGAGTGTAGAAGACTTGAGCTAATTTGCTTCAAATCTCATAACGGGTCGATTTGGGTAAAACGTCAAATCAAAGGATGGTACTGTGATATTAAGGATTTGTCTAAGAAAAAACAAATCACAATCTTAGTTGTGGTTGGGAGAAAATGAGGAAAACCTCGTCAAGGAAATAGGAGGTATGAACCTGTACGCATAATGCCTCCTAATTGGTCGATTTGGGTAATAAACACTAAACCAAATGATAGAAGTGAAAACTCGAAGAATCCGGGCCCAGGTAGTGGATTATGGATGAATAGTGTTAAGGAAAAAGTCCCAAGCGACATAATGAGGGTTTGGACCGACTTGAATACCAACTTGGCGAAAAGTGAAAAAAAATGGCAAAGGGTGGAAAAGCCAGCAGTTGCCGATAAGTTTCTAAAAAACAACCTCCCCCGCACCACGCGGGGGGGGGGGGGGGGGGGGGCGGGCTCCTTTGCGTGTCGGGGGTGGGAGAGCCGGTCACCACGACTGTTCAAAAGTAGCCCCTCGTGCCACACGAGGGGGAAATGTGAGTCCCGCGTGGCACGGGGGCACCCTATTTTTAGCCCAGTTGTTTTTGTTGTTGGATATTAACGATTTTGTTCATGTTTTTAAACACATTTGACCCTATAACTTAGCACTAATCGTTTTTAGTGTTTATGATAGGCTTATACAAAGGTGGGCACCAAACGAATGATCAAGCATGCGAAAACCGAACACTCTTAAACCATCATTTTCGCGGGAACTTCCTTTCGGGAAAGCTAAAGCATGATCATGCGTGGCAAAGTTTTTTAGTCAAAAATCTTATTGTTTTTGGACTGTAATATATGCGTAATAATTCATTATGTTGGCTTGTGTGGGTTATCAGTTAACCCGAATATATAAGTTCTATGGTAAAAAAAAATATAATTTTAATCAGGGACATAATCACTGAATATATAAGATATTTGGTATAAACAGGATTGAGTTTACAACACCATATTTTAAAAATTCCACATCTATTCCAGCAATAATATTCCATACCCCTGCATTTGTCTTTTTTATCTGTATTGATGTTGCCATTTTAGACCTACAATGGGTGGCATGGCATGGATGGTTTTAACCTATAGGTTTTACGGATTTTATTTTAATCGCCATCACCACTAATGCAAGATTTAGATCTTTATGTTTTTTACCCCAAGACCCCCGTTTTTTTCAAACCAATATCTTTTCCCACTTAACCCAACTAAGTTTTCCTCCACTACATCCACCCCTAAATCTACAATTTTATCTACAATAAAACTTAATTTCAAACCAATATCTTTTCCCACTTAACCCAACTAAGTTTTCCTCCACTACATCCACCCCTAAATCTACAATTTTATCTACAATAAAACTTAATCATCAAACTCATCAAGAGAGACACCTTATCTTCATACTTTCATATCTCTAAACTACAAGCGCTTTACTTACTACTTTGATATTCTAACCTACAAGCCCTTTTGTATTTGATTAATTTATTAAGGCATGAAAATCATTTTCATATCGTAACTGTTTTTAAATTACATGTTTGTTAAAATAATACGTTGTATTATTTGGATCATTCTTCTCTGGGCTTTAATCAGTGTTTATTTATTGGGCTCTTTACTGGGCTTGTTTTGGACTTATGTTTGTTTAAGCTTGGTTGTTCAAATAGATCAGGTTGTTACAACTACTTATTGGGCTGTTGAGAAGATAAGGGGTGCAGTGTGTAATATTTGGAGGGCTGAATCTGTTATCTTATATCCTGCTGGGTTGTACGTGCAAAATAGAGCTTTGGGGATATAAAAGAGAGAAGTATCTGGAACTTCAATCATTCATCACTTCACAACTTACTCTCATTCTCTCTCGTTGTATAGTTAGGGTTTCATTTGTTTGAAGTCTTGTACAGCAGTTCTGGTTCATTCTGGTGTGATCTCTCCTTGGTTGAGAGGCTGTAGTTGTTTTTGTATTGGATGATTATCAGTTGATAATCATCGATTTGTATTGTATTCTTGTATCATTCAGATCTTACAATTTGTAAGATCTGTAGGGAGATTGGGGGGTAATTTTTTGGTTTGGGTTAATAAGAGCTTTGTCACCTGGTTTTGTCGTTATTTCTTTGTTTGTGATCTGTTATTTTGTATCAAATCGTTTTATACCAGTGTTCTTAACATGGTATCAGAGCTATATAGCTCTTGGTGTTGTTGATACTTGATTATCCGCTGCGTATTTGTCTGATTTTGTTGTTTTTTCCCGTTTAGGGTTTGTAGCTCTTGGAAACTGGTGCTTGGTGATAGATCTTCTCAGATCTGTGGTTCTGGTGCTTTATCTGTTCTGATTGGTGGTAGATCTTCTCAGATCTGTGGTTCTGGTGCTTTATCTGTTCTTGCTGGACGAAACCCTAAGTTAGGGTTTGGTGTCTACTGGTATTCCTCTCCGATTCACTCCTGCGTTAGTCTCTGAAACACAAGGTGTTTCAGGGCAAACTAACCAGAAGAGTATCTTGCTGGTTTTCTAGATCAGGTCTTGTAGTTCTTGATAACTACAGATCTGGTTTGTTGAAGATATTGCACCCGCTGTAAGATTGTTCTAATCTCTCTGTTTCTTTTCTGTTGTTGGCTAGTTGAAGTCGGGGTATTGAGGACCGGCACTTTTATTTGTTGCTGTTGTTTTTTGTTGATTGTTTAGATTTAGTGTGGCTCCTGAGTAAAGGCTTGTCCAGGCACCTCTGAGTGATGAACTTGGAATCTGGTCCCTGACTCAGCTTCGCCCATTTTTTGATTGTTTCTTGTGATATTTGCTGGTTCTTGTGTTATCTGTGTTAGCTGTTGTAGTTTCTTGTTCTATCTGTGTTATCTGTTGCTGGTTCTTGTTGTTGTTTGCATCATGACTGATGGTGAGGGAACTTCTGTTACCCTGATCAGTAAGTTGGACATAGGAGATCCTCTTTACTTACATCCCAGTGACTCAAGTGCCTTGACCATAGTAAACATAAAATTAAAAGGCACTGAGAATTATTCAGTTTGGTCCAGTGCAATGAAACTTGCACTGGAAGCAAAAAATAAGTTTGGGTTTATAAATGGTAAATGTGAGAAACCTAAAGATAATGATGTGCTTGCTGCCTAATGGGATAGATGCAATTCTGTGGTGTTAACTTGGTTATTGAATTCTAGTTGTTTTTAGGGCAGGTCTTCTCCAAACTTGCTTCTGAAGTTTGGACAGATCTTAGAGAGACTTATGATAAGGTAGATGGTTCTGTTGTCTATGATTTATATAAAAGAATCAATGGTATTTCTCAAAATGGTAGCTCTGTTGCTGAATATTATAATAAGTTGACAACGATGTGGAAGCAGTTTGATGCAATGGTGCATCTGCCTTCATGTTCTTGTCAAGCTGCCAAAGACTATAATGATTTTTCCACATTAATCAAGTTAATGCAATTCCTCATGGGTCTTGATGATGTTTATCAACCTGTGAGGACAAATTTGTTGACAAGAGAACCATTTCCTTCTATTAAGGCTGTATATGCTTTGATTTCTAGGGAAGAGTCACATAGACTCTCAAGTAGTGGGTCAAAGGGTCAATTTGTGTCATTTGCAGCTAAGTCAAACCAGAATTTTGATTCTAGAAGAAGAAACAATTTTAGGTGATCTAATTCTAATTTGAAGTGTACTAATTGCAACATGGTTGGTCATACTGTTGATCGTTGTTTTGAGTTAATTGGCTATCCTCCTGGTATGAGGAAAAGATCTAGTGGGTCTTTTGGTAGGAGTAATAGTGGTAACAATGCAAATAAGGCTAGTGTGCCTGCTGGTCCTTCTAGTTCTGCTGTTTCTGCTTTGCCATTTACTTCTGAACAGATTGCAAAGCTGATAAGTTTAGTTGGTGATAAACCTGAGGGAGATCAGGTGAAGTCTAATATGGGAGGTATGTCTTCATGTGTTTACAGTTTTGTTAGTTGTTCTAGTAGTTCTAGTTTTAGTCATAACTATAATTGGGTTGTTGATTCCGGTGCTAATCAACATATGATTAAAAGTGATAAAGATATGTTTAACTGCATAGATGTGTCTGAATGTGGTTTAAAGGTTGGTCATCCTAATGGGACAAGTGTGAGTGTTTTAAAAATTGGAGAACTTAGGTTGATCAATAATGTTGTGTTAAAGGATGTGTTTTATGTTCCTGAATATAGTGTTAATCTTTTGTCTGTTCATAAATTAGCCAAAGATAACAGTATTGCTGTGTTGTTTAATGAAAACAATTGTATGCTTCAGGATTTGAAGTCAAAGAAAATCCTGGTGATTGGTAAACAAGAAAATGGGTTGTATTTTGTAGGAAAAGATGGTAATGTTGTGAACATGTGTTTTAATAGTGTTGTTAGATCAAATTTGTGGCACAGTAGGTTAGGCCATCCTTCAGATCAGGTTCTGGCTGTATTAAAAGATGATTTAGGTGTAAATTCTGTTGAACATAGTCCTTGTGAGATTTGTCATAGGTCTAAGCAAGTAAGAGTTCCTTTTCCGTTGAGTGAACATAAGTCTAAAGAAGTTGGTGATTTAATTCATTTAGACTTATGGGGTCCTTATAAGGTTACTAGTTATGAAGGTTTTAAATATTTTTTGACTGTGGTTGATGATTTTTCAAGGTCTGTGTGGTGTTATCTTCTAAAAAATAAGATGGAAGTGATTGAAAACTTAAAAGTGTTTTATGAAATAGTTCATACTCAATTTAAAAAGAAAGTAAAAGTTTTTAGAAGTGATAACGGGACAGAGTTTGTTAATAGTCAAATGTCGTTGTTTTGTAAAACAAAAGGTATAATACACCAAACCTCTTGTTCATATACCCCACAACAAAATGGGGTAGCTGAACGAAAGCACAGACATCTTTTAAATATAGCCAGAGCGTTGATGTTTCAGGGTGGTCTACCTCTGAAATTTTGGAGTGATTGTGTGCTAACTGCTGTTTATATTATTAACAGGCTGCCATCCTCTGTGTTAAATGGTAAAAGTCCTTATGAGGTTATGTTTAAGTTTAAACCCTCTTTGTCGCATCTTAGAAATTTTGGGTGTCTTTGTTTTAGTACCATCTTAAATGAATCTGATAAATTTGCTTATCATGCTGATAAGTGTGTTTTAATAGGTTACTCTAATGTAAAAAAAGGATATAAGTTGTGGAGTTTAGATGAGAAAAAAGGGTTTTTCTCTAGAGATGTAAAGTTTTATGAAAATGTATATCCTTTTAAGTCAAGTCAGATTATTGAAAATGTAATGGTGGATAACAGTTTAAATCTGATAAACTTTTTTGATCAAAATGAAGCAAATACACCTGAAATTTCCTTAACTCCCAATGATGAAGAGGGTACTACTGATTCTCATGATACAGTCAGTGATGATCAGCAGCCAATTCCCTCTACATCTGCCACTCCTGGTCTAGATGACTTAGGTCAAAACTTAGGATCTAGTGAAGACGGTAGTAATAGGGTGGAGTTTGGCGAGGCAGAGGACACTGCTGTGTCAAGTGTTGAGATCAACCCATCTGAGGGAAACTTAGAAGGTCTTCTAGAGTTACGTCTGTTCCAAAAAGGTTTCAAGATTTTGTTCTCAACAGTTGTGCTAAGTATGATATAAATAAAGTTGTTAATTGTTCTTGTTTGTCTGCTGATTCTGTGTGTTTTATTAGTAGTTTAAATAAGTCGGTTGAACCGAGTAGTTTTAGTAAAGCTTCAAAAGACCCTAAATGTGTTGAAGCAATGAATGTTGAAATGGAAGCATTACTTAGAAACCAAACATGGAATATTGTTAACTTGCCTGCTAATAGAAAGCCCATAGGCTGTAAATGGGTCTATAAAATCAAATACAAGGCTAACGGTGAAATAGAACGATATAAAGCTAGATTGGTAGCTAAGGGGTATAATCAACGGGAGGGTCTTGACTTCGGTGAAACATTTTCACCGGTTGTGAAAATGGTGACAGTTAGATGCATTTTAAGTCTTGCTGTTTAAAATGGTTGGGTATTGTACCAACTGGATGTTAATAATGCGTTCCTATATGGTTCAATAACAGAAGATGTGTATATGACCCTTCCCGAGGGTTATTATTCTAAAAATGATAACAAAGTATGCAAGTTAGTTAAGTCCTTGTATGGGTTGAAACAGGCTCCAAGAAAATGGAATGAAAAGTTGACTAATGTTTTACGTGATGTTGGTTTTGTTCAGAGTCAATGTGATCATTCATTATATGTTATGGATAAGAGTTCTGTGTTTATAGCTTTGCTTGTATATGTTGACGATATAGTCATAACAGGGAACAATGATAATGAAATTAGTAGAATAAAAGGTCTTCTCAGTAAGAGTTTTCAAATCAAGGACTTAGGTGTTTTAAAATATTTCCTTGGTTTAGAAGTAATCTATGATAAGTCAGGAATTTGTTTAAATCAGCGAAAGTACTGCTTAGATCTTTTGGCTGAGTTTGGTTATCTTGGATGTAAACCTGTTAACACACCTATTGAGCTAAGTCATGTTATTAACAAAAATATAGGTGATAAACAGGAAACGTTGGTTGATATAACGAGTTATCAAAAGTTGATTGGGAAACTTATTTACTTGTCTTTAACTCGACCAGACATTTGTTATGCTGTACAGTTTTTAAGTCAGTATATGCATAAACCTTGTGATTCTCATCTTAAAGTGGCTTTAAGATTATTGAGATATCTTAAATTGAGTCCTGGTAAAGGTCTTTTGTTTAAAAAGAGTGATTGTTTTGATTTAACATGTTTTGCTGATTCGGACTGGGCTAAGTGCCTTAATACTAGAAAGTCTGTGACTGGATATTATGTTTTTCTTGGCCATGATTTAATTTCATGGAAAAGTAAAAAACAAAGTACCGTTTCCAGGTCTTCAGGTGAGGCTGAATACAGGGCTATGTGTTCAGCCACCTGTGAGCTTATTTGGATTGTGAACTTGTTAAGTGAATTGAAGGTTTGTTGCAAAGTACCTATACAGTTGTATTGTGATAGTAGTGCTGCAATATCTATTGCAGCGAACCTAGTTTTTCATGAAAGAACTAAGCACTTTGAGCTGGATTTGTATTTTCTCAGGGAAAAGATTGCTTCAGGTTTCGTTCAAACTGTGAAGGTTGACTCTGAAAGTCAACTTGCAAATTTGTTTACAAAAGGTTTAAGTGCAAGATTGCATGAGTTATTTTGTGAAAAACTTGGACTTGTAAACGTGTTTAAAGCCGTTTGAATAAAGGGGGGATGTTAAAATAATACGTTGTATTATTTGGATCATTCTTCTCTGGGCTTTAATCAGTGTTTATTTATTGGGCTCTTTACTGGGCTTGTTTTGGACTTATGGTTGTTTAAGCTTGGTTGTTCAAATAGATCAGGTTGTTATAACTACTTATTGGGCTGTTGATAAGATAAGGGGTGCAGTGTGTAATATTTGGAGGGCTGAATCTGTTATCTTATATCCTGCTGGGTTGTACGTGCAAAATAGAGCTTTGGGGATATAAAAGAGAGAAGTATCTGGAACTTCAATCATTCATCACTTCACAACTTACTCTCATTCTCTCTCGTTGTATAGTTAGGGTTTCATTTGTTTGAAGTCTTGTACAGCAGTTCTGGTTCATTCTGGTGTGATCTCTCCTTGGTTGAGAGGCTGTAGTTGTTTTTGTATTGGATGATTATCAGTTGATAATCATCGATTTGTATTGTATTGTATTCTTGTATCATTCAGATCTTACAATTTGTAAGATCTGTAGGGAGATTGGGGGGTAATTTTTTGGTTTGGGTTAATAAGAGCTTTGTCACCTGGTTTTATCGCTATTTCTTTGTTTGTGATCTGTTATTTTGTATCAAATCGTTTTATACCAGTGTTCTTAACAATGTTTAATACATCATTTGCTAGTTTCCATTCATTTATATAATACTCGTATCAAATATAATACTTATATCAAATATACAAAAATAAACCATAGAAATCCTTCTTTTATGGTAATAAACAACCAATAAATTAATAGCAACCTAATATCATATACATAGAAACGACGATATTGTCGGTGATTGACTAAGACTATAGGATGTGGTCATGACCCTCATGATCTCCATGACCCTCCACATCAGCGTCATTTCACTCACTTTTAATCCATCATTCAAAACCACTACTCTAAGGGTGTGGTCATGACACAAATCACTATTCTCTTATTTTAATTTATTTTTGTGAAAAAAGAAAATGAAATATTGAAAATGAAAAGGAGACCCATGGTTGCCATGGTTTAATCCATGCCAACCATGATGGATCAGCCAAGAGGATGGTGTAACAATTCATTAATGATCCTACATGACGATTGATGACCCAACCATGCCCCCCACACCCTTTAGCCTAATAATGGGTCGACACAAACACATAACCAATAACACAATGATCCAAAATAGAAATCATTCCATTTTAACTCACTAGTCTTATTCCAATCTCTTGTAATTTTTTAACAATAATTTCTAAATTTTCTAGAATAAATACATCATAACTTTCATCCTACATCATTTGAACTCATAACATGGGCGGATGTATATGGAGGTGAGGGACAGCCCAAGCTACCCCTCAACTTTGTTGACGTAAGGTAATATTAGTGCAAAAAAAAGATATTTTCTCTTAGTTTATGTATCGAGATACCCTGAGCAAATATTAGGATATCCTTATGTCCACAAAATTCTATAACCTACCCCTTAACTTGTCTTTTAGCTCCGTCACTAACTCCCAACCTTTTGATTATGTAGTATACCCCTTAATTGTCAGACCCCAATGATCTAATATCTTGTAGTTTTAAAGCATGTTATTGAAAGTTAGAAACAAAAGTGTGTGTATAGTATACATATTGAACAAGATTCATAAAATATTAAGATATGTTTGGCATGAAGCTTTTAAGAGTTTCTAATTTTAAGTTTTTAAGAAAAAACTTATATTCAATACAAAGTCTTGTTTGGTTGAAAAAGCTTGAAGCTTTTACGTTAGAGGCTTGAAGCTTTTGGTTGAACGCTCATACTAGTAACGTTTAGAAGGAGCTACAAACTTTTAGGGAAAAATAACTTTTTAACCTCTAAAGATAATGAACTTTTTAATGCACAAACTTTTTAAATTTTTAGTTATGTTCATTTTGATCATTTTATACATTTTACTAAAAGCTTCAGCTACTCGGCCAAACATCAAATATATCTAAAAAATTACAGCTATTAGCTAGCAGCTATTAACTATCAACTTACAGCCACCAACTACTTTTGCCAAACTCAAAGGGGTAAAAATGAAAACTCTTTACCATATTTTGTCTCTTTTGTTTTTCTTTTCTATACAAAATCTTGAAGAAGCTTCCCTTTCACTTTTCTAATTTGTCTCTAATCTCCCCTTTATTTATTATTTCAAGATTAGCCCATAATAATATTTAATAATAACTTCCTTTCAACAAACACAAACACACAACATAAATCTTTAAATCATTGCACACACATAAACACACACACACACAATTAAAAACAGAGGAGAGAGAGATAAAGTAGTCAATACTTTTTTAGATCTACTTCCCCTGCTTTCAAGCTCACTCATAAATTCATTCACGAGTTCTTCAATGCAGACATACCAATCTGACCAAACACCTCACACATTTACTCACATTTCTTCAAATTCACTTTACATTTCAACCTCTTTATGTCTGATACGTGTTTCTTCAATTACTAAGCATTCAATTTGGAATTGATCTGGTTGTTCTATAGTAAATTGTCCATGTGATCACAGAATTTGTTGAATTATGGTTTTAGTAATGTGGGTTTGAATGTTTGAAAGTTGAAACACGAGATCATGTTCAAGTCGGCAAGATGGCGCAGCGACAAGAACAAGATCAAATCGGTATTCAAGCTGCAGTTTCATGCAACTCAGGTAATGTTCTGTGCACAGTGCATCTGCAAGTTTTTATAAAATTTGTTTATGGGTATCTTTGGGTTGAAATGATTAGTTTGCAGTGCAGCTTATTGCCCGTTTACCTGTTTTGGTTGGAGTTAAAACCGGTGCTAGTTCATAGAAAAAAATGAATTGAATAATAGAGAAGTGTTTTGAGATTTTATAGGCAATAAGTTATTGAATTAAAATGTAATTGGTTAATTGGTTAGTTATTCTAGATGTTAAAATCTTGGAGTTATACCCAGTTCTTCATCTTGATCTCTAGAAACAGTGGGATCAAATGGGTAATATCTTAATTATTTCTTATATTTCTTGGATTTGAAGAAAGATAACTTTACACATTCTCTACCTTTTAATTATGTTTAGAGTAAATTACGATTTTTGCCCCTGTGTTATATCACTTTACCCTATTTTTTAACATCCGAGCACTCAACGTCTTTTTTTTTCGAACCCTTTGAGCCCCTAACGTCTTTTTTTCTAACCCTTTTGGCCCCTAAAATTTAATGGATGGGGTTAGTGTTAGGGGCCAAAATGGTTAGAAAAAAGACGTTGGGGGCTCAGATGTTAAAAAATTCTTTTTTGGGCTAAAGGGTAAAAGTGGTATAACCACAGGGGCCAAAATCGTAATTTACTCTTATGTTTATATGTGAACCGGGTCCAATAGCTTTGTTATTAGTGAGATTTTACTGGTTACGTTTGTTTTTTCTTCTGTATGTGTGAATTGGATTTAGTTCATGAGTTCTTTCAAGATTCGCGATTTACATATTCAATGCATCATGGCTTTAATTCAACCGTGAATCTATAATCAACATATTTAGATCAACAATAAATATATTGAAAAATGCTGACCTATCTTGGCTTGTGTTTTTTTGGTGAAATGATGCTTACTTGGATGGTATGGTTGGTTATGCCTACAGTTAAAACAGGTAGCCGGGGACACTTTGATTGTCTCTATCGTTCCTGCGGATACTGGAAAACCGACAACAAAATTAGAAAAATCCAAAATTAAAGATGGAAGCTGTTATTGGGAAAAACCACACTATGAAACTGTGAAGTTTGTTCTTGACCCCAAAACTGGAAAGTTTCATGAGAAAATCTATAACTTTGTTCTCGCAACAACGGTACACATCATTTCAGATTATTATTGCTTATGGAATTATTCAGTTCAAGTTAATTTCTTTTTGTTTTTTGTAATTTTCTACATTTTTATTATAGGGCTCTTCAAAAACTAGTAGTCTTGGGGAAGTTTCAGTTGATTTTGCAAGTTTTACTGAAGCTGCAAAGATTTGTTCTTTATCTCTTCCTCTGAAAAATGCAAAATGTGCTGCTTTTTTGCATGTTAGTCCCTTATCCCTTTTATATTTAATAATTATTTGTCAATGTTTGGAAAATATATATGTCACATGAAGTCATATGTTAGTGCATATTTTTTGAACTAGGTATCAATTCAAAGGGTTCAAGAGTCCTTAGACCAAAGGTAATTATTGTATATTTCATAATGTTTGATTTTCATTTTTTTTTTTGTATAATATTTTGTTCGTAAATATTACAGGGAGATCGATGCAAGTGAAAATGCAAATCGCCATGAAAGGACTTTGAGGGCTCAGTTAAGCAACACCGATGGAGAAGAATCCTTTAGAATCAATCCTAGTGAAGTGAGTCCTCGTTTCACACGTTATATAATTAATCATAAACGTGATGTATAGTTATTTAACCATTAATCATATATCCAATCCAATCCAATCATTTTGACAGGATCATGTGGCTTTGACCGATAATAGAGATCGTCTGGGATCAAGCGGGTCTGACATCACATTATTGGCTTCTGACATCAGCTCAGCAGGACCTGAAACCTTACGAGAACCAGAACCAAATCACGAACCACCGGCTGCAACTATCTACGAGGAGCAGCACATGTCACAATGGGATTGGTTAGACGGTTCACCTACCGAATTGAGCACAGATGATTCATCACCGGGGGAGACTGTTTTAGAAGAGATACGCGAAGACAGTTCACCAGAAGCCATTATCAAAAAGCTCAAAACCGAACTCGAGGTTTTGGCTAGGCAAGCAGACGTTACTGAGTTAGAGTTACAGACTCTTCGTAAGCAAATTGTGAAGGAAAGAAAGAAGGGTCTAGAACTTTCTAGAGAAGTAAGTGCGCTGAACGAAGAAAGAAACGCGCTCAAAGAGGAGTGTGAAAAGATCAAGGGAACGGACGAAATCAAAGTCAAAGGGGATCCATGGGATCTTGTTGATGAACTGAGACAAGAACTTAACTATGAAAAAGATTTGAATTCGAATCTCCGGTTACAGCTTCAGAAAACACAAGAATCGAACGCTGAGTTGATTCTTGCAGTGCAGGATCTTGATGCAATGCTTGAGCAAAAAGATTCGGATATGTTAAAGTTAAAGTCGAAATGTTCCGAATTGGAAAATGTTAAATCCGAGACAGATGACGACGAAGATCAAAAGGCTTTGGAAGACATCGTGAGACAACATACCGGTGGTATGCAGGAAGCACGATTACTAGAGCAAAAGATAAACGATTTGTATGGCGAAATCGAATCGTACAAAAGAGATAAAGACGAGCTTGAAATGCAAATGGACCAAATGGCGCTTGATTACGAGATCGTAAAGCAGGGAAACCATGATTTGTGTTATAAGCTTGAGCAAAGTGAGCTTCAAGAACAATTAAATACGCGATACGAATGTACGTCTTATGATGTCGTCAATGAACTCGAGAGTTTAAAAAGCGAGGTAAAATTGAAATCTGAAAAACTTTCGGCTTCGGTTCTTGCTATTGAAGAACTTGAAAGCGTTATAAAGAACTTGGAGAAAGATTTGCAAGATCAAGCTGACGGGTTTGAAGCGGATATTGAAGATCTTATAAACGCAAAAGTCGAGCAGGAACAACGAGCCATTCGTGCGGAAGAAAGCCTAAGAAAGATGAAGTTTCAAAATGTGAACACGGCAGAGAGATTGCAAGAGGAATTCAGAAGGCTTTCGGCACAAATGAATTCTAGTTTCGAAGCAAATGAGAAGGTAACGACCAAGGCAATCAATGAAGCGGATCAGCTTCGTGTAGAGAAACGGTATTTGGAAGATATGGTCAAGAAAGTTAAACAAGACTTAGACTCTCTTAACATAAGCTATGAAGAAAAACTGGTTAACCTTTCGGGTCAAATAAGTCAAAAGTCAAAAGAACTTGAGTTGATGGAGAAACAGATGTCTAGTTACAAAAATGAGATTGAGAGGCTAAAAGAAGATAACAAGAATCTTGAAAATGTTAATAAGCAAAAGGGTGAGGCGTATGAACGATTGCAGTCAGAGATTGAGTGCTATTATAAATCTCGATACGATGAGATGAAGTTGTCATTGATGAATGATGAAACTGAAAAAGAGAAGCTGAGGAAGCAGGTCTCTCAACTAAAAGATGAGATTAAGAAGAATGAAAATGCTTTGATTAGCATGGAGAAGAAGATTAAGGAGGGAAGTAAAGTTGTTTCGAAAACTAATACCCGAAGCTCGAAAGAAGTAAACAATCTGAAAAACAAAATAGAGTTACTCGAGGTAGGTAACATTCCCTGTTTTCTCATTTCATTTCAACTTGGCTTATTTAACATTCGTATTTGAACAGGGAAAATTACGAGAATAGCCATTTGACAACAAATGTTTACCAAAATAGCCATTGACTAAAAAAAAAATCATTTTTTACCATTAAAATTGATTACATCCAATCAAATTCGGCCATGTGTCTCAGATTATGAAATTTTGCGCATATGGCGCAAAAGTCTTGAGCTTTTGCACGGTCTGATTTAAAGGATGGACACGTGTCTAGATCCTTTTTTCGTGCCAATGGGCGCGTGTTCAGTTTTGATTGGTTTTCTATGTCATAAAAATGTGTGTAACAGTCAAATTGATTATCTTTCTAAAGGATATATCAATATCAATGTTAGGGGCTGTTTGGTAGCCTCTGAATAGTCATTAAGAGGCTACCTCTTAATGGAACCATTAAGAATTTTACCAATGAGAAGGTAAAACAATGTGACATGTGTCGATTTACCATTCAGAGGTTACCTCTTAACCATTCAGATTTGAGGTTACCTCTTATTCATTCAGAGGTTTTAAACCATTAAGAGGTAGCATCTGAATGGTTATTAAGAGGCTACCAAACAGCCCCTTCCTTAATATATCTAGTCAAGATGGCTAGTTGCATAACAAAAGTAACCAACTTATTTTTGTTGAGAAAATAATCATCAATGCTTCAAAAACTTCGATTCAAGGTAAACATCATCCGAAGTTGCAGCACTTACTAGTCACCGGGTCAAATTACCTTGAACCAGAATTTTTTTTGATGTTGGTTACTCTAAAATCTAAATCTATTTTTTTTTTAGACTTTGAATGTGTTTTTCTTGTCTTAAAAAGTCGCGAAAAATAGAAATTATACCAAAGGTTGGTTACATTTTTATACAATTGGACCTACGCGCGCTATATTAGATTTCAAAAAAGAATCACATTTGTAAAATTCCTAAAACAAACATTGTATTGTATATGATTATCAGGGCCAGATAAAAACAAAGGAAACCGCGTTAAAGAGCTCTGAAAATTCTTTTCTTGAGAAGGAAAAAGATCTTCAACATAAAATCAAAGAGTTGGAAAGAAGACAGCAGGCTCTTAATGAAAGCACTTCTATTTCTCAGGTATCTCTCATCAAAAACACTAAAATTTTCTTTATTAAAAGCACTGAAGTTTGATTCTTTTTAACCACCATTGGTAACATAACATGATTAATTGATAATATTATATTCTTCTCAGGCATCTACAGCTGAAGAAATGGCATTATTAAAGAAGTTAAACAAATCCATGGAGGTTGAACTGATGGAAATGCAAGAAAGATATTCAGAAATAAGTCTTAAATTTGCAGAAGTGGAAGGTGAAAGGCAACAACTTGTAATGACTCTAAGAAACCTCAAGAACTCGAAGAAATGCTAGCGATAATATATACATATGGTGGGGCGCTCAATTTTTAAGTAGAGAACTGTTTAAACACTTGGACGCACAAGGTTTTGTGGTTACGTAACCAACTTATGTATCCAATTAAAACAATAAATACATGTGTTTATAACGTTTTTGTGGTTCTCTACTTGAAATTAAAACGACCCTCTATATATAGTGTGATGTATAAATCAGTAATATATGCTTTTATTTCATTTTTTTTTTTTCAAGTTTTGTTTATCTTCAACGAACGTTATGTCCATTTTATGGATAAATATAAGATATACATAGTTTGAGATAATTGATAATATCATTTGTTGTGTTTAGATTTTGGATTTTTCTTTGTGATGACGTGATGTTACTACTCAGAATTGGTCCCCTTTCTTTCTAGTGCATAATAGTGTTGTACTTTGTGCATGAAAGGTGGTTCTTGATTTTATCTTTTGACTGGAAGTTTAGATTCTTGATTTCATTTCATGAATGGCAGAATGTCATGTTGATATTGGTCCCACTTTTGATGCATCAATATGCTGTACTTCTTGCATGAATGGTGGTACTCTTGTAGGATCAAACTTTTTGTCTGTCAAAGGAGTTCTAGAAGTTGGACGTTCAAAAAAAAAAAGGAGTTCTAGAAGTTTACAAATACCTTGCTTGTTTAAAAAGATTGCAGGCGTGCAGCTTTTACTTTCCTTATTTTTTCGGTTTGTTTTTGCTAGCTATTTGCTAGTAGGCGTGGTTGTTTAATAAAACTTTGGTTTTGTTTTGTTGGCCGTTCAAAAAAAAATTTATAGTTTTGTTATTATTTTTTATTCTCTCAGCCAAATTAAGGTTTTGCCTGCAGTTTAAATTTACGGGTTTGCCATGGTTTTTATTTTTCTCTGTCAAATTACGATTTTACCTCCGGTGTAAAATTACAGTCATGCCATTGTTTTAGTTTTTTTTTCTTGACAAAACTAGGGTAGTGTTTTGTTTTAATTGGTTGACTAGGTATAATTTTTATTCTTGTCAGGCAGCTGTCTGGCACACATTTTGCCTCAAGATTAAAATTATAGTCTTTTCCATTGTTTTAGTATACTAGCAAAAATACGGTACTATTTTGTTTTAATTGGTTGACTCGATATAATTTTTATTGAGATCGTGTTATGAGTAGTATTTACAAGTAACCGAAACATAGAGTTACATGTTATAAGAGAGAAATATGCGGCTTGGTGCCCTGCAACACGGACGGGACAATAACTAGTATATATACAACCTGGAGAATTATTATTTTCTGGATGTTTGTTTTGTTATTTATCCTCCTCTTATCCATCGTCTTGGTGCCCCGCAATACGGACGGGATAATAACTAGTAAATATGGTATTATATATCGCAAATGTCATGGTCTTAGATATAAATGCCAACATTTGTCTGGCTTTAGCCTTAAAAGTTGAAAATGATGTGACCGAACAACTAATCAGTCGGAACGATAATAGTGTTGTTTGGGCTAAAAAACCAACAATCATGCAACCATCTTGCTTAACCAACAAGCTCTAACACTTGAGGTTTAGTTAGGACCAGTCATTCAATCATCTTTTAACCAACGAGATTTTAACATCTAATTCTATGACAATTCTTTTAGCTTAAAATTGATCATTTAACCTCCACTGAGACTACTTGGTGTGGAGCGGCTTGGCCTTGAAGATAGTATATGAAGTGACAAGCGACAGCCATGTAAGCAAAGAGGGATTTTCCTTCAAGCCCTAAAAAGCGTGGGGTGGGAGAGGGCGTAAAGCGACTATCACTTTTTTATTTAATTTAGCTTAAGAAAACAGATCAATGGACCAACAAATAACATTGCGCCACGTCTATCACCAAGGTGCGGGGCAGTGTGCCGGCATTTTTACAAATTCGACTGTCACAAATTAGGCGGTTTTCTAGTAGTGCACGCTGCACATTGTGCAGTCTGACTCACGTGTTTTTTTGTTCTTGGTTAAAGTGAATATGGATAAATAAAAATTCCCATAAAATTTGACAAAATATTTAATACAAGAGTAAATAAAAATCCAGTTTATTATTAGTAAATTTTATATATATTATGTTGATGGACTATGAATAGTAGAAACACTTTTATTTATTATTTTATAATAAAAATCCAGTTTATTAATACCAAAATTTTAAGTTGATGGACCATTATTCCATTAATAGTAGAAACATTTTTATTTATTATTATATCATTTTAATCTTTTAATTTAAATTATTTTAATATGTTAGTTAGTTTTAAACATATTTTGTTTTTGAGATATGGTTTTAATAAAAAAAATTATTTATTTATTTATTTATTTTTATATTAAAGTTGATGGACCATGAATAGTAGCAACATTTTTATTTATTAGAGTAAATTACGTTTTTGGCATCTGTGGTTATATCACTTTTACTATATTAGCTCAAAATAAGAATTTTTAACATATCTGCCCCCATGGTCTCTATAACTAACCATTTTGGCCCCTAAGTCTAGAGATCATAGGGCCAAAATGGTTAGTTATAGAGATCATGGGGGCTAAAATGGTTAGTTATAGAGACCATGGGGGCAGATATGTTAAAAATTCTTATGTTAGGCTAATATAGTAAAAGTGATATAACCACATGGGCCAAAAACGTAATTTACTCTATTTATTTTCATATCTTTTCAATCTTTTAATTATATTTATATATTAATTCCAATTCCAACTCCTCATGAATAGTAATTGTGTTTTAGTAATATTTTATTATTAGATTTTGTATCTTCTTTTTATGTTATATAATATAAGATAAACAATATAACTATAAATGTTGTTTAATAGATTTTGTCAGACAAGAATAAGCACTCAATTTACCAAAGTAAGAATGTTATTACAATGATATTGCTATCGTATCGTATCAAACATCGGTACCATTACGACGATATTACGATTCATTTTTATGGTTTCAGTTTTTGATAATATTTTATTTATACAACTCTGTATGTGACGATACATGAGTATCGGTACCATACAGTGATGATTTGAACCGATCGATACCGTTCAAACATTGGTTCCAGTACTAGGGTTTGTTCATATCGGTACTATAACGAATCAAACCAATACGACAATACCCACGAATGCAAACGATAATGTATCGTCGCAATGCGTGAAGAAATACCCTAGTTTTAAATTATTATCAACGGACCATGAATAGTAGGAACATTTTTATTTATTATCATATCATTTCAATCTTTTAATTTTAAATTATTTTACTATGTTAGTTAGTTTTAAACATATTTTGTTTTTGAGATATGATTTTAATAAAATTTTGAGTATGTCGTTTCAATGTGTCTTCTTAATCTATATCTTATAAGCGGGAGTGTAAAAGTAATCAAAATACAAACCTACATTTATCAAAGTTATCTCACGTTTTGTTTTTTTTCTAAACCAACGTCATTTACCCTTTTTCGTTATTCTGATAATATAATGTAACTTTTTATAAAATTCTAAACGAACCATTTGCAACGTGCTTATTTATATTTACGTTTCAATAAAATTTTTGTTTAAAACCAAACGTGCCAAATATAATTTATTCTATTGTTTTTTACTGTGATGACAACCAATACCGTCCGAACAACTTCGATAGCAACATAAATTATATTCTATATATTGCAAGTTATAGTGAGTGTGGGTACCGTAGCAGTATTGTGACGAACCAAACTGATATCGTCCTAGCAACATCGATGTCTTGTTAATTCCGACCGAAACCAGTATTGGTACTATCGGAAATGTTACTGATATTTGTTTTTTTTTATTGATGTAAATATAAGTGTCAATATCATTTTAGCCATATCATGACTTTATTTTTCAGGCTTTATCTATTGTTATACCAAGTTCTGATACCGTAATGAATCGAACTGGTACTGATCTAATACTCGCCGTAATGCGCGGGAGAAATTTACTAGTATGTATTAACCGCAAACTAGCTTATAAAATCATTTAACATTTTTTTGTCAATGCCAAATCTATTTTTTTTTCAAACACTTTGGTAATTTTACCACAATTCAGAAAATTAATAGTCTATATTTATGAAATAACTATATTGAATTTGACATGAAACTTACATTCATCTAGAGCATTTTTTTGTTTAGATAAGATCGAACAATGACCCCTTAATGTTAATTTAATCCCTTTTCAATTTAAAAAAAAAAATCCCATTATATATATCTTTTCCTAATAAATATATTTTTTTTAACTTTTTTTACACCAGTAATTGCATAATGATTCATAATCACACTAAAGGATGATTTAGCATTCCAAATTGTGCCCGAACTACTTGCTGAATGCAGAAAGTTTCCCATTTGCTCCAATATTGAATTCAAATATTGTTTTTTTTTGTTATTTTCATTTGTGTTCTTTAGCTCATTTTAAGACACTTTGATGCTAGAGTATTAGATTAAAACATAAGTATAATTATTTATATCTTAATTATATTCATTAGATACGTAATAAGATAATGCACTAAAATTTTAAATTCACTTTAGCAATATTTAATTCAGTAACTTGTATACCATTGTACTTATATCTTTAGCTCATTTTAAGACACTTTGATGCTAGAGTATTAGATTAAAACATAAGTATAATTATTTATATCTTAATTATATTCATTAGATACGTAATAAGATAATGCACTAAAATTTTAAATTCACTTTAGCAATATTTAATTCAGTAACTTGTATACCATTGTACTTATAGCAATGCTTTAAAATATAAGTATGATATAGTGAACATTTAACGACTATGCATATTTGAAATCCGAAAACAATTAATATTGTCTAGGTATTATCTACTTCATCGTAAAAAGTAAATTAACGATAATCAGGGCCGGCCCTAAGAACTCGTGTACCCTGTTCGAGCTTCAAAAAACGTGTTAAGCCTTAACGAAATTAGATATTGGGCTCAATAAAGGTCTAAACATAATGCCAATGGCCTAATAACTAATATAAAGCATAAGAATAGTTTTGTAAGTGGACCTATGTTGACGTTTGTATAGGTATATACCCTATTAAAAAGAAACTTTTACGTATATATATCGGGTTTTTCTAAAAATAGCGTGCCCTCCGAAATATCGGGCCCTAGCCGGTGGTCCTCCCCGCCCACCCCCAGGGCCGGCCCTGACGATAATCATCATCATGATAACTATTATCATGATAAGTAGAAAAAATATACGATAAAACCATAAGGATAACTTGATGCACTGTTCATAACAAAGTTCTTTTAGTATTTCTGGGGATATGTCAACATTCTGAGTGATATTCTCAATTGTTAACGCGGCATTTGACATAGAACAAGAACTAACAGTTTCACAAGTGCTTGGTTCTAAGGATTCACTTAAGGTCTCAAATGCTACTAGTGCAAGGTTTTTGTTACCTTGATCCACTACTATCATGTAAAAATGCCCATCATTTAAATCCTTAGGCAAGCTGCTTCAATCTACAAAGCTTTGAGTGAAAAAGCTTTGTTGAGTAGTTTCATAGAAGAAGGCAACGTCCAACTCTTCCATGGATAATGATGAAACAATCATCAATGCAGCCACAACATATCTCATGCTTGGTCTTTGTAACGCCCCGCGTCCCTGAACTTTTACCTTTTGTCTATTTTAGTCCTTATACTATGTGAAACTTGACTCTTACGATACTTGAAACTTTATGAATCTTGATACTTTGAAACTTGAATCTTGGTGATACTTGATACTTGATTCTTGATACTTGATTCTCGATACTTGATTCTTGATTCTTGATTCTTGATTCTTGATACTTGATTCTTGATACTTGATACTTAATACTAGATGCTTGATTCTTAAAACTAGAGACTTGATGCTTGACTCTTGAGACTTTGTTAAGCATGAGACTTGAAGCTTGACACTTATGTAAACTTGGAAACATGGAAACTTTTGTGTTAATAATCTTGTCATGTAATAATACTACACAATAATACGCAACGCAACACTTAATCTAGCTCGCAAAACGAACCAAAGACGGAAAAGTAGCTGAACGGATTGGAAGGTCCGAATGGACATCCGATCGGAGGGCCATTCGACCGAACGGCCATCCGACCTAGCTTCCTTGCATCGCCTTTCTCACCTCTTGCACCATAAATACGAGCTGTCACATTATTCTTCACTGATGTGACAGGCTCCTCCGACCAGACGCACACACTCCCACTCTAAGGCCCTTTTCTTCCACTTTTCACGCGATTCTTGTAAGTTCTCTTCTAGATCCTTGTACAATCTTGATCATTACACAATCCTTCATCTTCTTCTCCGTCGAATCATGGATTTCCACCGTGAAATCATCAAGATTTGGGCTCTTGAATGTGACGTCACCATGGTTTCAAGTGGTATGATGTCATCTCAGCAAGACTAGCCCAGATCTAAGTGATTTCACATGGATTCTACACATTTTACTACAAATCTATACAAATATAAACGTTTTCAATCGATTATATGTTCATTTCTTCAACTTTCTTATACTTTTTACTTAAAATGGTGAAATCTGGACCCAAACGGGCTGTAGACTTGGTGTATAGTCTGGAGTCGGCTTGGTAATGGATTATCATCGGAGAAGATGACCAGATTACGGATTCAGACAGGAACACCACCAAGAACAGACGTCTGATCAGACGGGGTGATTCCCAGCCGATCGGACAAGCTGAACTTTTGATGGATTCCCGTTGTCTTGATACGTTACCACGTCACTTTCGTTAAACTCGAACTTGGAAATTTTACAAACGTTTGAATGAAACAAGTACACAAAGGACAAACGACCATCCGATCGGACGACCATCCGATCGAATGACCGTCCGACCAGGTGGGTTATCTCAGTAAACTTTAACACTTAAACGTTTTGAATCAAAACTTTGAATTATGAGACTTTCACTCGGATAGTCATCCGATCGAACGGTCATCTGTCCGGATGACCATCTGATCAAACGACTTGGATTTGTACTACAACGAAAACTTCAAAAGTTGATGCATTTTGGAAACTCACCTTCTGATCGAATGACCATTCGATCGAATGGTCATCCGTCTGGATGACCATCCGATCGGATGGTGATCCGTCTAATTCATCAGGTCATCCGACCGGATGACCATCCGTCCGGATGGCCATCCGATCAGGAGCCTGGTCCGACACTTTGCACTATTCGTTATTTTGTTCAACGCTTACACTGTAAACCATAATCAGGCTAATCTCAGTGCTCCCTTCGATCCAATCAGTAGGTGTCGATACTTAGCACCCACTGTGAGTATACTCGATCCCTTTTTGTTTTAAACTTTTGGGATGCAACACTTGAAACTTGTTCGGAAACATACTGTATCCTCTGTGAACGTGAAACTTGATACTTTTTGGATTCTTGATTCTTTATGCTATGTGAACATTTAATCCCTGTGTGTAGTTTCGCATTAACAATAGTAGCGCCACAGGAGTAATGCACCTCCCCATTATTCTCGGGGGTATTGTTAGGAGGAGTTTATTTTGCTTTCCTTGAGACTTAGGAAAGTGGTAAACGCATTGGGATAGTTGGGATATCACTTGGACTGCGTGAACTAGCATGGCTAAAACTTTTATATGTTTACATGACGGATATGAGTCTTTTAAACTATTATAATACTATATACTCAAACTTGTATACTCGCCAGTACATTTTTGTATTGACAATATTTTAATACATGTTGCAGGCTGATAGGATGCTGGATCCAAGAAACAAGCTAGGATGATGCGTAGAAACTGATGTGTGCGTGGTGTTATATATTTTTATATATATTTTAAGCCCTTTTACACTTTTTAGCCAAGTTTTAAATTTATAAAACACGATATTTACTAACACTAAACACACATATGGGCAAGTGCACCCATCGTGGACGTAGTATAGTGTTGGTAAGATACCGATGTCGTCTAAGGACACAAGAGCTTTTAGTACCGGTTTATCCTCAACGTCTAATCAAATCAAAAGTTAGAAAAAGATTTTTTTAAACTAGAAAAATAAAACTAACTAAAATGCTGAAAAATAAAATAAAAATAAAAACAGATAGACAAGACGAATCAGTTGGATCCGACTCGTGTGTAGTGTAACCTTTGATTATTTCCGCACTTTTGCACCTTTTAAAAGATTATCTTAGTTATTGTAGTAGGCCCCTCTTTTGAAGGTGATGTTACCCTCAACCTAGTAGTTTGAGTCAGCAAGGATACAATCCTAAAGGGTCGGATTATTGAAAGATAATTAATTAAGTTATTAATGCATAATGTGGTAGGCCCCTCTTTTGAAGGTGACGTTACCCTCGGCTAAGTAGTCTGAGTCAGCAGGGATACAGTCCTAAGTAGCCGGGTTAAAGTTTCAATAGTAGTTTACTTATGAGGGGATCAAAGAGTTTGGACCCCCGCCATCCAATACCGGTGGATATTGAAGAAGGTCCTACTAAATTTGACCCAGGTCCTTTGCAGGACCTATACGCTGAACAATGGCAAGACTCTTACCAAACCATTCCCTTAACCCCCGACCAGGTAGCCAACATATCTCCATATAGACCGTGGAGATATGAATGGTGAAAATCTTTTATTATATATAGACAGTAAAATAATGCCAAGACACCACGGACAAACGATAAGGAAGAATCACCTTCAACATAAGAAACTAGTTCTTAAAGTCATTAATACATAACCAAATAAAAAGTGTGAAAAGATTAAAATAAAAAGTATTACACTAAACACTTGTCTTCACCAAGTGATGTAAGAGACTTAGGCAAACATGGCCTTTGATTGTCAAGAACTCTTACGATCAATCTTGGATCCCGAGATGACTCACACACTCTATGATGGATGATGGTGTTGTGATGGTGGTGGTGGGTGGGTGAAGTGTGAGAGAGGTGGTGTGCCAAGGGATGGTTTGCAAATGAGCCAAGCACCCCTATTTATAGTCTGAACAGCAGCTCGAGCACGGCCCCGTGTCCATCCTCCTTCTCTTTCTTCATTAATTGCAGTTTGTCTGCATTAGTTGACCACGCCCCCGTGTCCGCTGGGCACGACCCCGTGTGCAGAAACGTATCTGTACTATCAAGATTTCCCTAGATTCTGCGAATCTTAGAGTTGACCACGGCCCCGTGTCCGCTGAGCACGACCCCGTGGTGGGCAATAGATTCTACAACTTTGTCTTTTCTGCTGACACTTGGGCACGCCCCCGTGCTCATTGAGCACGGGGCGTGTTCAGCCTTCTGTTCTCTTGTTTTGCTTGGGAAGATACTGTCGGGGAGGTCAGGCATGCCACGTTTGTTCCTTTTCTTGTATTTATGTTAGATTTAGCTGCCTTTTTGCTTCTTTTGTTTATCTGAGCTTATTTAATCCTGAAAATACAAAAGGAAGACAAAAACACACTTTTTCCAACATTAGTACTAAAAAGGGGTTAGTTTTATGCCACAATTGATGTAATTTATATGTTGCATTTTGTGCACATCAGAAACTCACCTAGTTAATTATCTATTTTGAACAATATTTGGATGTTTTGTAATCGATACTTGTGGTGGTGAAACTTGTTTAGACAATGTTATGAATTTGGTTAATCTCTATATTGAAACCACTAGTCTTATGGAAACTTTTGAGCTATCTGAACGCTTAGTGTCGCACCCCGATGATTCCGCCATCGGTTGTGGTGCGACAGTCTTAGTCGAGGATACTCATGTGTGCAAGCTTTTGCTAGATGAGCCATCGGTAAAAGTACGAACCATAAGAGTAATTTCTGAAAGTTAAAGACATGAAGTGAAAACTTGTGAGGGTCAACTAAAAAATGATCTTAATTATTGTTTCTTGAAAAGAGATTTACCATATACACTGAATCCAGAGGGTACTTATTCGCCAGCCTAGAGCCAATCAACTGGACCGGGTCGTCTTTGGGATTTGCCTGACTAAGAACTTCATCAAACTGTACATTATCAAGACTGAACTCATGATTAGTTGCTATCTTATAAACTAATAATCAACATCTATATAAAAAACCCATAATGAGCAAAAGTCACCAACACGAGGCTCTTTTGTTTAACATTAGAGTCATTTGCTTAGATTATGGCTTTCTTAGCTGAGATAAGTTCATTAAATACAACCCCAAATGCATATACATCTATCTATCTTTGGTGAACATCTCCATATTGTACATATCTGCATCCAATCATTTAGAACATGATCAACAGGTAACGGGTCGGAACAGCCTGGGTTGACCTACAAGCCACCTTTTTGTCCACTCTAACGACTTTTTTACAAACAAATGATGTGTTAAAGTTTGACCCGCAACCTACCAGCTTGAGATAGAACATTACCCAAATTGATGATTCATATGCAAACGAAACAAAATTTCCATCGTATTGGCCACAAACCATGATTATGATGTGTTGACCACATATACAATAAGGACCAAGTACTTAGATTTTAATAAATAAAAGCATCTATCTCTTCTGTAAAGATCACACCTACATATAGATTAATGCAACATTAAACAATTGGATGCACCTAAGAAATTCCTCTCAACTGAAAGCTAAAATTTACTCATAGTAACAGATAGTATCATTATGTAAACTATATACATGGCTACAATGGAATCAGAAGAATGGTATGCAAAAGGAGAAACATATGTCATCATTTCAACATGAATGACAAAATAAATCTCTTTATCACGACGGGCACTCAGTTCATGTCTCTGGTTAACTCATCACAAATTGGTTTATAAAAAAATATTACCTAAATCATAAACCCAAGTTGGAGGCTAGTATACAGCAAAAGAAACAAACCATGATGGCCTTTCTTATTGTACAATCACATATCCCTGTGACTCCCATGTAGAACTTCCTTATACGATTGCAGAAGGTTCCATTGATCCATTCGGTGAGCTCATGTACAGTCACAAAATCAGAATTCGTTGGTTGCAATGTCAACATCGGTTAAATCACTTCAGTGAACTAAAAAAATGTGAGAAATTTAGAGAGAAAATCGGCAAATCGGAACCCTGCAATCAACTAGAAATCACCTGAAAGTAGAAAATATTAGCGATCTCGGGCTACGGAATCTGAAATAGACAAAGAAGAAGTTATCATCATACCTTCAATCGGAAATTTTAGTGAACTAAAAACTGCCGCATATCTTGTTCAGCCAGTGAACAACAATCGCTGACACCCTAATGAAATTACTTGTTAAGAACAAATGGGACCTTTTTCTTCAAATTAGACGAACAACGAAAGGGAATCGAGGCTCTCTGGTAACATTTAGACATTTTAGGGTTTAAAGGTTACCTTCGTGGTCCGAGAACTTAGATGTGGAAGAATGATGGAACGGTGGTCCTTTTTAGGTCAGGTCTGAACAACTGAGAAACGGCTTTCTCCGCCGCTTGCGCCGAAACCCTAGCCGCTGTCACCACCGAATCCACTAGATCTGGTACCTCTGTTGGTGAGTGTAGTCGCCATCGCCATCGCCAGTATCCGGAACCCACCGCTTCTCTCGGTCTCTCTAGCATCTGGTTGTTCTCTCCCTGCAAACCCAAATCTATTCATTTCTAGATCCAATCTTGCTTCTACTACTACACGATTTTGCGATTTAGGTGTTCTTTTGAACAAGATGTAAAAATTGTCAGAGAGAATTGGGAGTGGAATCTGAATTTCAAAATTAGTAGAAGCATGGAGCTAAATAGAGAGGGGAGATGTATCTGCTTTTAGGTTTTGATAGTATAGATAGAAATGCGGGTGGTACAGTGTGCGAGATTTCAAAATTTGAGTGAGATTTGGCCGCCCAAAAGAAAAGGGTATAGTTGGAAAGGTAAATGAATCTTGTGCTTTAGAGGGTTGTACATGATGCATTAAGGGTGTTTTAAGGGAATTGCAAATTACCTTAAATAGTCCTTCCTATATGCTTTATAATATAGTATATATATATATATGTATATATATATATATAGGTAAAGGATCCTGTAAAAAGTCCATCTTTTGTAAGAAGTGTAAGAAATAATCTTGGAATGACAAGTGTCCCTCCTCTTAATTAATTCAAAAGGGTAGATTAGTAATTGTACATTTTTGTCATTTAATTGATTTACAATATAACTGGAAAAAAAAACTGGCGATGAGAATTTTTAGGGATTGATCGTTTCATCTCCATCTTCGATTCAGATCATCTTCTCCGACCATCTTGAATCATAGTCAATTTATCCAGTTATTTTAAAACACCACGCCATGAATCTGATTATACAATGTCTCCATATAAAACACCATGACTTGAATCATAGATGTTTAAAACACCACACCATGAACAATGTTTACAGATAAAACATCATGACTTGAATCATAGTCATGGTGTTTTAAAATCTGGGAATGTTTTTGTATTGATAAAACACCACGCCATGAACAATGTCTCCTGATAAAACACCATGACTTGAATCATAGATGTTTTAAAACACCACGCCATGAACAATGTCTCCAGATAAAACACCATGACTTGAATCATAGTCATGGTGTTTTAAAATCTGGGAATGTTTTCTATTTGATAAAACACTACGCCATGAACAATGTCTCCGGATAAAACACCATGACTTGAATCATAAGCGTTTAAAACACCACGACATGAACAATGTCTCCAGATAAAACACCATGACCTGAATCATAGTCAATTTATCCAGTTGTTTTAAAACACCACGCCATGAATCTGATTATAGATCTATTTATGATAAAGTATGAAGAAATTCGTTGATTTTTTGGAGATTGATGACGGTTACCATATAATTCGCTGATCTTTAGGAAGTTGATGGGGGTTTTGAAATGGTTACCATATTTGAAACGTTGGAAAAGCCACTATTGCCCTTCAATTTTTACATAAGGTCCTTCTAATTAAAACACAATTTACATTTTATACCCTATTGATCTCAACCATTAGATCAAATATCCAATGGTTTAAAACACTTCTTACCCTTCTTACATTTTAGACACTTTTTACCATATCCCTACCCTATATATATATATACATATATATATATACATATATATATATAGGGTAGGGTTCCAGCTTGAACCTAATCCCATGCGTGAACTGCGTGAACTGATCTGGACCATTGATTTCCTTTTTAGTTGTTAAGGGTATGATTGTAATTATATAAAAAATTATATTTAAATCATTATTTTAATAACTGAATGAAGTTACATCTTTCCTATTTTAAATTCATTATCCACATTATCTTTTATTTCATTTATATTTTAGATTTCGCCACCAGAATTCGGATTATGATTTTTAAGATTCACGTAACCTTCATATTTCAACGGTATACACATGTGTACTTTGATATGAATTGAACAGTACACATGTGTACTCAGCATGGTACATATGTGTAATTAGCTACATAATACATACATATAAACAAACAAAACTTGTAAACCTATTTTATATTAAGCAAATAACAATTTCCATAATGTTTGCCAAACAAAAAAAACATACAGTTACAAGTTCCAGTTTCGTGAAAACAATAAACGCAACATAATCGGAAAAATAAAAAAGACATAGTCTTTTACAACTATTCGCCGCGTTGTATGCTGAATCATCCTTATCGACCAAGCAAATAAACATACGTGAATCATCCTTATCGACCTCATACGTGAATCATCGTTATCGACCTTCCATCTCCACTTTTCTCGTTAACGACATCTCCTAAAATATCACAAAAAAACTCAGCAGCTAATATTTTGCATAATTCACAAGTGTACATCAACAACTTTACACATTCAATGCACAAAAAATTATTAGATATCACAAAAGCAGACGCTATACACATGTGTACATTGGGTTAAAAATTATAGCAAAATCAAAATACACATGTGTACATCGCATTAAAAACAGAGCAAAATCAGAATACACATGTGTACATCGGATAGACGCTCAAAGAAGGGTTTCAACCAGCAAGATACAAAACAAAACATCAACGCAAATGTGAAGTTGAAAGATGTTTAATTACCATTCATCAAGCTTTGGTTTAACTCGCGAGGCGAGCTCGAGCTAAAATAAGTAGGCTCGAACCGAGCCGAGCTCGAGCTTCATAACGCCCGGCTCGTTTACACCTCTATTGACTAAAACATCTAGCAGGATTTTCAAGGCATTCAATCTTTACAATCAGTTAAGCAATTAATATCATCCAACGTATTGTCAAATTCAAATTAAGAAATTATTTAGCACAAGAGCAATAACAAGAAGTGCAAATAAAAGAATCCAAAACCATTCACCTCTCTCATCGATCTCGAGTACATACGGTTTCGCATTCAACTCCTTGAATACACCTTTAGCCCTTTTACAATACCTGATGATCAACACAATATTAAAAAAACATTTTCAAACATTTATACCAATAATAAACAAATCAAAAATATAAATAATTTCTTAATACACAATTAAACGAATGCGGAACTGATAGGGATATCATATGAAATGAAAAATACGTACGGATAGTAAGATTTGGAGAAGATGACTATGGAGTGAGAAGAGACTATTTTCTTGACGAAATCGACGGATGATGCTTCGGTATTGGATGTGAAGAGGGTGGCAATGGTGAAGAAGAGGATGAAAATGGAAGAACTGGTGGACATTTTTGCGACGGTGACAAGGGTTGTTGGGTGTTAACATTAGATCTGAAATTGGGTCTGAATGATGATTTAAACAACAAAACCCTATATTCTATTGGAAGCCACCTGTGAGTCGCCGCCGCCGCCGCCGTGCGACCCCCTCTTTCTCCCTCTCATCTCTCCCGCTGTTCTCTTTCGTTCTTCATCTTCTGCCGCTCGATCTCTCTCCCATCATGGTTAAGAGTTTTGTGTGTGTAGTATAGGAAGAAGGATGGTTGGGGAGACGGCAGTTAATGATTCTAGATCTAGGGTTGAATATATTGAAACTGATATAGGAATTTTAGGGGATTACAATTTAATTAGTTTCCATATCTTTAATATGAAATTTCTCTATTTTACCCTTTTGATTAAAATTTAAATTAAATTTATTAAACCTTTAATTACAATTCTGTCATTGATCTAAGATCTATCATCTACGAAATCAAGGGTCCAGATAAGTTCACGCAGTTCACGCTGGAGAAAATGTTCACGTTTGAACCTAATCCTATATATATATATATATATATATATATATATATATATATATATATATAGAGAGAGAGAGGGGGGGGGGGGTAATATGATTGTTGTGGCCATTAATAAGTATGTAGGGTTAGGTTCAAAGTATAAGTTGAAATGCATCGATCAATATAAATGTTAAGCTAAACATACACATTTTGATGGTTGAGAGATTTTCCAGATATGATATTTTACATGTAACATGCTTGTCAAATCTTTATAACAAAGGTATGCATCTTTTTTAGACAGGATACCAATACACGACATATTGAAGAATTATAATGGATTTTGATTTTTGGACTTAATTAGCTTGCCTGTCGTATTAAGCTTTGGTAATCTATCATGCGTCATCAAAAAATATATGACTGTCCATTTGAATTTGGTTTGATTTTGAACAACCCTTCATCTATATATAGACTCGTCTTCAATTTATATCGGTCGTCATCTACATAGGGGAGGATCTTGTGAATAGGTACAGGGTCAAGTGACCTCGGAGTATTTCATTAACATGTAATTTGTAATATCGAAAGTTGAGTGACATCGTAAGTTTTTGTGTCGGAGATCATCTTTCGAAAGAGATCAGTGGCTTTTTCTCAATGTTTTAAAAACCGGTTTTTAAATAATACCGGGATGGCCTTAAAAATGGTTCAACCGGTAGAACCGGGTTGTATCGTGTGGTTCAACCGGATGAACTAGTTAACTCTATAATTTTATAGAGATACATACGTACATGAATTATATTGACATAACTTATCGGTTTTAATTTTTTTCACTAACATAATAAATTATAATATAACTATTATCATGTCCTCTTTCTTTTTCAAGTTTCAAAATACAATCTTTCCAATAACATTGCTTTACCCGTATAGACATACATACATACGTATGTACGTAGATACGTACCTACTACGTACGTACGTACGCGCCCACGCGCACCAAAATAACTCTAGAATACTAAAAACCCAAACCAAAATAACCACGGGCCGGTACCGGTATTACGGTTCAAACCGGTATACCGGATTGTACCGCCGGTACGAATCTTATGCCGTTTCACTTATTTACCGGGGTGTTTCGTACCGGATTTGCTTCCGGAACCGGTAATACCGGTATAACCGGCCGGTATTTACCGGTTTTTAAAACATTGCTTTTTCCCCGTGATAAATCGTTTGTGTCGTCAATTGTTCATTGAATTCATCTTTATCTTATCACATAATTATCTTTATTTGTCTTATAAACTGTTTTCTAAACTAAGGATCCTGACTTTTAACCCAGTATCCTGATTACCATACTTGTTATTTTGAAAAACACCTTACCTCACTTTTTTAATTTGATTATATAAACACTCTTATCAACTTCTTAACCACGTCACCTTATCATTAAAACAACCATATTTGAATCATATACTCATTGTTTTATTATTTATAAGTTGGTATTTTTTAGGTAGGATTTATTTTAAGTTGAGGTCTAGCTAGAGTGAATATGAAACTCTCGAACCCTGTACCATTGCCTCCTCACTCTTGCCCAAGCCTCTACTTGGAATCGACCTGTCACCCACCAGGCACTGTAGTCGACAACTGCATAATCCAGTCGGCGTATTATCATCTTCTTTTTATGTTGTAACTTTTATCAATAGGCACATGAATTAAATTAAATACTCTAAAGTACCATGTCAGGTTACAATTAAGTCCTTATACATTTTTTTTTAAATAGTAGATATGAATTTTTATACATAGAACATCGGCATCTTAACACGTTACTATTGTTTTTTTTTTATTATCAACTGATCTGGTTTTTATTACTCGATATGTTTTCTGTTAGAATTTTTCTCAGATTTATTGGGTTTCCTTTTAAATTGGTGTATATTCATTATTGCCCAGTGAAGATGGATATGATCGAATGATTCCGCTAATAGCACGATGATACTTCAATAATCCGTCAGTGATCCAAATTTGCCGTCATTACAAGATACGTAGATAAGATACCTAATAGATACTTTAGTGGTATATATCATCTGATAGATCCTAAAAAATTATATTGGACATGATGTCATGATGATGGTTTCCAGTGCTTATGACGTTGGCCTCAAGTGTAGCAGGTAGGGTACTTAAATTTAAATACTGTGTACTTTCCATAAATACACGCACATACATAGAGAACTAAATTTAATTATCTTTTTTAACAAATAATATTTTATGTCTAGATATTATTTATTTTTGCACTTATAAAGATTTAAGCCTATATCACATTTGTGAGAGACAACCATTGTAACAGCACACCAATAGATCATGCCCATGGGTACATAGACGTTAGATACAAAATGAAACTTGTGTAGAAAACAATCTGGGCCCTTAATAAAATCTATTTACTGTTAAATTATTGATTTTTTTTATATGAATGTAATAATCTATTATATAAAATACTGGCCGAGTTACATCAATATCGCAGGTAAGCGAGCAACAAACTGTGCCGCTACCCCTTTCTGAATAGCAAACCCTAGCCTATTAAAGACAAACCCCTGCCCCCTGTTGACGAGCAAACTCCTGTGGACGACCTTTTGGACCCTAGTCAACAAACGGATAGCTTCTGGAGCTAGGGAGCCAAAGGTGTCGAAGGCGAAGAGGACAAATGCATCTTGGTTATCAGCACATGCTTTAGCGTGTTTATCCACCTTTTTAGATTCCGCTTTCCTTATAGCTTGTCCTGCTACAAACCCGCTTTCCCTTAAACCAGCTAAGGGGGAGACTCCTGTGAGATCCACACAAGCATGTTTCCCTCCCGCCCAGCCAAAGATGAGCAGATCCGCTGGTCTCAATGTAGATCTCCCATCCATCGGATCTGTAAGGAAATTCACAGGGGCCTCCTTCTTGGCAGAAATCCCCGCTCTCCTCAAGATGTCCCCCAAAACATCTCTCACCCAGTCGTGCCGATATTTGAAACCAGGGAGCTCCTTACAATGAATAGCATGCTCCCCGTATTTATCCATGCAGGCTTTACGGCAAATTGGGCAGGTTTCGTCTTCTGAATACATAGGGATCATCAGCCGGTATTTGAGGATAGCCCTATACTCAACAGCCGACATGCATTGCCCAAGCCCCTGGATCGGGATAATAGTCAAAAAATCTTACGCATGGGGGCCTTTCAAGCACTCAATCACCGCCTTCTGGTGGGGAGATAAATCGAATGTTTCTCCCAGACTCCGAGCGATTTTGTCAAATAGGGCATTCGCCAAAGTTTTTTTGTGGCTTTGGGGGGGGGGGGCGGTGTCCATATTAGAGAAACTGCCAATATCAAAGTCTGGAAGTGAGATACTTAAGTACTCAAGGGCATGTTGGTAGTCTACATCAAGCTTAACAACCCCACTGTTCTGAAGGATATGGTCTTGCAATACACACAACTGAGCTCTAGACGCCACAAAAGCATAAACTCCAACATCCCGAGCTGAGAGGATGCCCAAACCACCCAGACGCATCGGCAAAGATGCCAAACGCCACTGAAGGTCACCGAAGTAGGACCCCCCACAAACAACAATGTCTTCGATAGCCTCTCGAAGACCATCATCAAAACAGGATACCGCATTGGCCATCAAGTGGGGTTGGCAGGTCCGTAGCCCAAACAGTAACTTAGCTACCCCCATGCATGACCTTAAAAGAAGAAGCTCGCACTGGGGGTCCTGGAGGCAGGGCAAGAGTTTCATAAGGTCAACCGCTGTCAATGCCCGCCGCCCTGCTAATTCCTCGATAAAAACAGAATCTCGGCTAACCGCCCCCCAAGGAGCTTAACCCCCCTCTCAGGTCTGCCTATCCCTCTCGGGAAAAGGCCGTCCTGAACCTTGAGACCGTCACACGATGGCTAGTACACTTCCGTTTTCTTAATATTGAGATGGAGCCCTAGGGATGGTCCCTCCGTGTTGATGAAGTCCAAGGCTTTAGCAACTTCCATTGCATTACCTATAATCGTGCCATCATCCAAATACCAAGCATGAAAGGGGAGGTTACAGTGCTCCTGGACACGGAGAATAAGTGGGTGTAAGGCTAGGGCAAAGAGAAGGGGCCCCAAGGGATCTCCTTGTTGCACTCCAGTGGTGGCCCCAATACAATCGCTGCCAACATACAACCTAGCGGGTTGGGCGTACAGGAACTGGACCCACCGATAGATAGATGGACAACGTTGGTGGACCTGTTGGAGGAACGTTGAGCGGTCAACCATGTTGAAAGCATTGGTGAAGTCTACCGTGAGTAAGGCCATGGACCCATCTTCATGAAAAGAGTTCAGGAACCTGTTCGCACTATGAAGCACCGCCTCCGCCCCATTTGGTGTACCAACCCCGAATTGAAAATCCCCCAAATACTAGGCCATGTCCTTCCCAACCTTCTTCATAGCCACCTTAGATACCAACCTACGCCAGATGCCCCCCCCCCCCCCACGGTGATAGGCCTAATACCATTATCAGGTTTCAATAAGGGTGAGGGGGGCTGAGGCCACAAACTCGGCCAACACCTTAGGGCAAAGCCCCTCAAGCCATAGGTTGATAACTCCAGTAATGGTTGTGAGCAGACCCGAGTAACTTACCGAACCCTCACAACCAATAGCGTCCAACAAGTGTTGGGCCCGCATCCCATCTCTGCCACAAGATGTCCCTCTAGGGAAGGATTGGATACATTTAAGTACGCAATCCTCTGCTACAATAACAGTGGGCTGGATAATAGGGTTGGAAGGCAATGATGGGGGTGGCACCACAGGGTGTTTATCAATAAGAGCTTTCATGGTCGATTCTCCTAAGGGGGCAATCCCACTGGAACATAAAACTTTGACCGCCGCCGTAAAATGCCCATCCCTGACCTTCCGCAGGCATTGCTTGATATTGGGATCCTTTTTATTATCTTCGCCCCTTCCGGAATCCCTCCTAGAAACCTCAGCATCCCCCCACTATTCAAGAGAGAAGAGACCAGATCTGTGAAACCAGACCCATCTTTCCACAATGCAAGCGCCTGCAAGATGCTGCTGCACTGCAGAGATTTTCTATTACCTGATCTCCGCTCTTGCCTGGAAGAAGGCCTGAGAACCCTCAGTGTACAACACGGCAACAAAAGCAACTGAACCCAGTTTTCAACCGAGCCTGGAGATGCCACCACTTTACGTAGGGCACCCGTTAAGACCTGAGCGAACGCCAGTCGACAACTGGGGGGAATGCATTTAATGGTTTGAGAACGGAGTGAAAAAACACGTTCGAGAAGGGCAACATCGGTTACCATCCTTTCCGGGGAGAGTGTAAAAGTGTCGGCTACCACTTGACATGGCTTCCTAATCCCAGCAATGAAATCATCCACATCCCCCGAGTTTGGAGCAAAAGACACCATCTCATCACCATGCTTGCACCCCCTACTAAGGGCATGCATAACCATGCACTCCCCACATAACCATTTGCCTCCTGCCCTTAGGACTTCCCCCACATCCAGAAAAAGGTCCAAATTCTTAATGATAGCCTCTTTCACATAAATCTTCCTGTTTTCAGTCTTAAGGTGGGTGCTTTGCATGTGTTCAAGAAGGCGAAAAAACCCACTAGACCCCGGTTTACCATCCTTGCATTCGTGGAAACGCTTAAGGGGGCAAGCCCTTAACCCACTATCACACGCTGACGCCAGTCCAGCAGTCTTGACGTTTCTACCTCTACGCGGGGGGGGGGGGGGGGGGGGGTTATGCGCAGAGTCAAACGCAAACAGAAAAACAACACAAAAAACTGCCAACTCGAGGGGAGTTAGGGGTAAAAGAAAAACAAACACAGGGAGCAAAAGGAAAGACCCTTTACAAGACGGGGAAGGGTAGCAACCCCAAGTTGCCCACCCTCAAAAACGCTCAATGCACAAACGCGTCACCCCATAACAAAATCAAAAAGGTTCCACTTTAAAATTCCATTTTCATGAAGATAAAACTGAGTCACAAAGTAGATGAGAACTTGGTAAATCAAAATCCAATTGAAACCAAAACACCAAAGTTTGAAAATTTATGTGGGTGTGGGTCAAGCATTTCTACAAACAGTTGGTGGGCAGAAGCAAAAACATCTTATGTGGGAATTAAAATGTGAAAATGTTTAAACAGCTAAAAGAAGAAGAGAAAAGAATATGGAAATCAAAATAGAAAGGTTGTATTTTGAGTTGTCCAACAAGCTGCAAATCTCAAGAATGAATTTGAGAGGAAAACCCCAAGTCACGCAGCTCTTGTGCTCAATCAAAAACGAAAAGAAAATAATTCAACGGTAAAGCTTGCTTCTACTCTACATTACACCATTTAAGTAAATAATTCTCTTTGTATAGATTTGAACCCGATAACTCCTTTTTAAGAAGCATGTACTTCTATCAAATAGGCTAACCCTATGATGACGGGGGTAGCCCAAGATCAAATAAAATGACTTAAGTACACACACGTCCGAAAGGTTAAATGGTTCAAAGGTTAAAAAGCTGTGAGGTGGGGAAAAGCAATACGGGAACAGTAACTAGTCACATCCCTGGATTGCTTCACCAACCCACCAGCCGTAAAAGCAATGCAGGTCAGCAGAACACATGCTATTATCCGGGGGACAAAAGGCTTCAACCCCCGAAAGGGTAAGCCCCTCACTGCAAGTGAGGTCACTAGTCAAAAGCACTCTTCTTTGGGAGATATATTCTCCTATATAATTGACACTTTATTTACTGAGTTGGGACATTCCGGATCAGACTTGTTTCCTTAAACTCTGGTCATTCACATCGTGTACTTGCTTCATGCAAGTTGCTCCTACTCACATCCAACTCACACATATTCTATTTTTTTCCTCATCATTTTCTGAACACACTTCAGAGTAGGATCTTCAAACAACAAAAATAAACTAGTGAACCTCCTTCCACGTCTTACAAACGTGGGGGGACCCCATGACCTGCGTTAGGCAAGGTTAAAATCCTCGCTACTACGTTTGGTCTATTATTTGTTGCATCAACAAGTTGGCGCCCACCGTGGGGCTACGCCGCTATTTCTCCTCAAAAAGACCTAGTAGTGTAGCTCTTCTCTCTTGAAATCACCATGTCAGAAAGTGGATCCCAGGGTGAAGTAAATCAGGTTCCAAACACTTCAACCCCGGGTAGCAGCCAAGCTCACGTGGCTATACCAACCTCTTTCTCAACTCCGAGGAGCACACCCGAGTTTCTTACCTTTAACACTCCAACTCCTTCCAGATCCGGAGTTCCTTCCCCTAATGTTGGAGTCACTGACACTCCAACGCGTATTGAGCTTACCCCAGAGGGGGTTGCCAACAACTTCCTTGAGTTGAGGTCTATCCTCAACTAGTATGTGAACAAAGAGAAGGATAAGGGAGTGAGGATTCGTCTAGACTATAATGAGCCTGAACCAACGCTGTCTCCCGGACCTCCCATTCCACCTTTTACAACCAGGAATGAGCTGGCCCCAGTAATCCACCAAATCCTGTTCCATATTTGTCTACAATGGCAAACCCCACAACACATCCTCTCTTTTCATCTCAGCCAGTTATGAGTGGTGCTCCTCTGGGCCACGAGCTGACCCTGGATCAGCTCCTACAGTCCCCAGTAACAAGCTTTCCAGCTTCTACAACAACCTCATGGGAACATGCCCTGTCCATGTTTCCATTGGCACGAAGTGCAGTTATAAGCACCCCCTTGGAGTTAGCTGCCCAGTTGTACCTAGAAGCCTTCAAGGCTTCAATCCTATGTCCCAGATGATGACCCAGATGATGGCCAGCTTCCCGTGGCAACACTTCATCAATAAAGTGCTAGCCACTCAGGGGAACAACAATGGTAATAACAATGGTAATAACATTGTGGGTACAAGGGTCGAAGAAGACTTGGCCAAACCCTATAAGCCAAGTAACCTCTCATGCTTTTCACAGCAAATAGCCGATTATGATTTTCAAACAAAGATCAAGATGCCGTCCCACATCAGAACATATGATGGGTCTGAGGACCCAGAGGACCATCTTCAAATCTTCACCGGTGCAGCAAGGATTGAGAAGTGGTCAAATGCTGAATGTTGCCTAATGTTCATGCAAACCCTTATAGGATCTGCCAGGATCTGGTTCAACGATTTACCTGCTCGAAGCATTCGAAGCTTCGATGATCTTAGAAAGGGCTTTTTAGCCAACTTCTCCCAACAAAGACGATATGTCAAAGATGCGACCGTGATTTTTCAAATAAAACAACGTGACAATGAAAGTCTTCGCGAGTTTATTAAACGATACAAGAAGGAAGGTCTGACCTATGTAGGGGCAGATGAAAAACTGAGGGTAGCCGGTTTCATGAACGCTATCACCTCGAAATATCTCACAAGAGATTTCAACAAGTCCCTGCCCAAGACCTTGGAAGAAGCTATCAAAAGGGCAGAAGCCCATATTCGGGGAGAGGAGGCAGTTGATATTAAAGAACAAAGGAAAAGAGGGTCTAGTTGGCGAAGTAATAGCCCAGTCAGAAAAAGAGGGAACTATAACTCCTATGACAGACGACAGAAGGGTTCAGACCATCGAAGGTTTGAAGGCCGGAACCCTCAAACCAGGGAGAAGGGCATGAACTTCACACCCCTCACAAAGACTCCTCAAGAAATCCTTGCAACAGAAGAAGTCAAGCAGAACTTTAGGCCTCCTAGGCCTCTCCCCAAAAGCAGGAAAAATGAGAACTCCACACAGTATTGTGAGTTCCATGAAGAAAAGGGTCACCACACCAATGATTGCTTCCAGCTCAAGAAAAGAATTGAAGAGGCTGTTAAGTCCCGGGAACTCGCTCATTTGGTAAAAGGGGTTCGGGACAAAATGGCTGAAGGAAAGAGTAAGGAAGTCAATATGGCGGACTCTGATGAAAGTGTTCCTCATAAAAGACAACGGTTGGAAGCTTGGGAGCTTCAGTGTGTTTGTTTTTCCCCAACAGAAAAAGACCCTCTTTCAAGCCCTCTTGTTGTAGAAGCTACTGTGGGAACGTTGAAAACATATAGGGCATACATAGACACTGGGGCGACCACTGAAATCATGTTCGAGAAATTTTTCAACCGTTTGAGTAATGAAGAACGTTCAAGGATTCAACCCTCTGGAACCTCCATAAAAGGTATTGCTGATATCCCCCTCAAGCCTTTAGGGCAGCTGACACTAAATGTTCATTTTAACGAAGGTCAGAAGGAAAGAATCCATCCACTCACCTTTGTGGTTATCAACATACCTTCTAACTATGATGTGATCATAGGAAGACCTGGACAGTGTGCCTTTTACATGGCCGTGTCTGTTGGACACGGCACAGTAAAATTTCCAACTGAGAGAAGGATAGCAACCCTTCAACCCTCTCAAGAGGCCTACCTGGTTGAAGCTGAAAGTTCCAGAAGTGAAGAAGATAAGCAAAGGCTAATCATAAATCCTAAGTACCCTGAACAAAGAATAAGGGTCAATCCAGGCCTTTCACAGGAAACTCTCTCTTATCTGGAAAAGTTGTTGACACATTACAGCGATGTCTTCGCTTGGTGTCCAGAAGACATGACAGGGATCCCCCGAAACATTGCTAAGCATGAGTTAATAATACCACCCGATGTTAAGCCCGTGGTCCAAAAGAAAAGAAGCTTAGCACCCGAAAGAAGCCTGGCTGCTTACCAGGAGGTTGAAAAGCTTGTATCAGCCGACATTCTCCGAGAAGTAAAGTACCAATCATGGGTTGCAAACCCGGTTATGGTCAAGAAGCCAGACAACTCTTGGAGGATGTGCATAGACTTCAAGGATCTCAACAAGGCTTGTCCTAAAGACTGCTGATGTGTGTAAAATGCAACATATAAATTACATCAAATGAGGCATAAAACTAACCCTTTTTAAGTACTAATGTTGGAAAAAGTGTGCTTTTGTCTTCCTTTTGTATTTTCAGGGTTAAAAGAGCTTAAATGAACAAAAGAAGCAAAAATGCAGCCAAATCCAACATAAATACAAAGAAAAGGAAGAAACGTGGCATGCCCGACTCCTCGACAGCATCTCCCAAAGCAAAAACAAGAAGAAAGCTGAGCATGGGGCTGTGCCCAGCTGAGCATGGGGCTGTGCCCAGCTGAACACGGGGCTGTGTCCAGCGGACACGGGGCGTGTCCAGCTCAACACGGGGCCGTGCTCAGCGAGCACGGGGCAGTGTCCAGGATGGTCAGCCCTGGCACAAAAGACAAAGTGGTAGAAGCTTCTATTGCCCACCACGGGGCCGTGCCCAGCGGACACGGGCGCGTGGTCAGAGTGCTGCAGGTGCATTTATTGTAATTGCGAATTACAATTAATGAAGAGAGAGAGTGTCAGACGGGCACGGGGCCGTGTCCAGCGGACACGGGGCCGTACCCAGGCTTTTGTTCAGCCTATAAATAGGAGTGCTTGGCTTCATTTCAACTCATCCCTTGGCACACCACCTCTCTCACACTTCATCAACCACCCACCACCACCATAACACCATCATCCACCACCATCATCCACCACCATCGTAAAGTGTGTGTGAGTCGTCTCGGGATCCAAGATTGATCGTAAGAGTTCTTGACAATCAAGGCCATGTTTGCCTAAGTCTCTTACATCACTTGGTGAAGACAAGTGTTTAGTATAATACTTTTTATTTTTAATCTTTTGTATTTTTTATTTGGTTTTGTATTAATGACTTTAATAACTAGTTGCTTATGTTGAAGGTGATCTTTCCTTATCGTTTGTCCGTGGTGTCTTGGCATTATTTTACTGTCTATATAAAATAAAAGATTTTCACCATTCATATCTCCACGGTCTATATGGAGGTATGTTGGCTACTTGGTCGGGGGTTAAGGGAACGGTTTGGTAAGGGTCTTGCCCTTGTTCAGCGTTTAGAGGTCCTGCTTGGGACCTGGGTCAAATTTAGTAGGATCTCCTTCAATGCCCATAGGTATTGGATGGCGGGGATCCAAACTCTTTGACCCCCTCATAAGTTAACTACTATTAATACTATAACCCGGCTATTTAGGACTGTATCCCTGCTGACTCAGACTACTTAGTCGAGGGTAACGTCACCGCCAAAAGCGGGGCCTACCATAATTTGCATTAATAACTTAATTCATTATCTTCCAATAATCCGACCCTTTAGGATTGTATCCTTGCTGACTCAAACTACTGGGTTGAGGGTAACGTCGCCTTCAAAAGAGGGGCCTACTACAATAACTAAGATAATCTCTTAAACAAGTGCAAAAGTGCGAAAATAATCAAAGGTTATACTAATACACGAGTCGGATCCAAGTGATTCATCTTGTCTATCTGTTTTTATTTTATTTTTATTTTTCAGCATTTAGTTAGTTTTTATTTTCTTAGTTTAAAAACATTTTTCTAACTTTTTGATTTGATTAGACGTTGAGGATAAACCGGTACTAAAAGCTCTTGTGTCCTTGGACGACCTCGGTATCTTACCAACACTATACTACGTCCACGATGGGTGCACTTGCCCATATGTGTGTTTAGTGTTAGTGAATATCGTGTTTTATAAATTTAAAACTTGGCTAAAGGTGTAAAAAAAGGGCTTAATTATACATCTAAATTATATATACACCAACACACATCAAGTTTTTGGCGCCGTTGCCGGGGACACAAGGATTTTAAGAAAGCTTAAAATCGACGGCCTAATCAGTTTTTCAAAACCTTTTTTTAAAAAACGCGCGCTCATTTTTCTGCATTTTAGTTTAGTTTGCATTTACAGTAGCCTGAACACGGGGCCGTGCTCATTGAACACGCCCCCGTGCTGCATATTTTTAGTAAGATACCCAGATACAGAGTCTGACCACGGGGCCGTGCTCGCTGAACACGCCCCCGTGCTCAACGTGACCAGTAACTTTAATTAAAACGCCCAGATACAGACCCTGAACACGGGGCCGTGTTCACCCAACACGGGGCCGTGTCCAGCTTCTGTTTCCGTCTTTATTTTTGTTTTCTGGTCCCGAGGCTCAGTTGTGGTCTGTTGAGTGATTCTTATGGATCAATACTCAAGAGGCTACAACTATACCTATGATGAGGATGATTATAGGGGTAATTATTGCACTAATTGTCGTAACGCACGCTCGGTTCAATATAATACTTCATATCAACCATCCGATTCATACAATTATTATGAGGAGCCCAGGTACGAGCCATCAACTTCATATACATCCTATGAAGACCAAAGGTATGAACCTCCTCCCTCATACTCATATTTTGATGAACCAAGGTATGAGCCTTCATACTCATACTTTGAAGATTCAAGATATGAGCCACCACCTTCATACTCTTATTATGAGGAACCATGGCGTGAACAACCGACCTCATATGAGTACTATGAAGAACAAAGTTTCAACCCTTATCCATCATATACTTACAATGAAGAACAATGGTGTGAACCATCTACTTCATATGAGTACTATGAGGAGCCAAGGATTGAACAACCGGATTCAAGCTTTGAGGATCCAAATTCTTTTTCTCTCACCGAAGTGACCAATAGGATATTAGAACACATTAAAACTATCGAACGTTACATGAAAGAATCTCGCGCAAGGGAAGAGGAGTCCCGCGCAAGAGAAGAGTTAAATAGTAATAATAACGTAGAGATAGTTGAAGATGTAAAAATGGAAGAACAAGAAAGTGAAAAACCGACACATGAGTTAAACAACGAAAAAGGTGAGTCCAATAATGTTAAAATTCAAGAAGAGTCTAATTTTGAAGAAATTAATCTCTTGTCACCTACTTTCGAAAATCATTGTTTAGTAACCCCTCATGCCAAGTTTTTAAAAGAGTTAAACACTAGTGCTAAAATCAAAGAATTAGTAAGTGTTAAGTTAACTAATGATCAAACTTCGCTAATAAAAGAAGACCCTTTTGAAATTAGCATTACACCGGTTCCATGTTTCTTTCAAAATTCATTTATTAGTAATATCACCATTGATAAAGATCTTTGTGTTAACATAATGCCTAACTACATTTTTGAAAAATTAAGTATTAGTGATTTTACTCCACTTCAAATACCCATTTTTCTATCCGATCGAAAAGTGATAAGATCAATCAGTGTAGTTGAAGATGTTTTGGTTCACACAAATCAATTGGTAATCCCAACCGACTTCGTCATCCTTGATGATGCCCCTCTAGTCTTGGGAAAACCTTTTGTACAAACTCATAAAGCTTTGAAAAACCGGAAATTCAACAATCTACCTCTTCAGTTAGGGGCATTCAAAAGGAGCATAGATCTTGAGCGCTCAATGAAATATCCTTTTGGCAATGACGACCCCCTAATTGAAGATGAGCCAGAGCCACCTGATAAGGAGGGTCTAGCCAAGGACCCTTATAAACGTGGCGCACCACGGAGGCATTCCGCGGAACTATCCGTAGTTTAGTTTAGATTAACCTTTATGTTTTCTAGTTTAGTTTTTAATTTTCAGGAATAAAACACACTCGGGATGGTGAAGGAAGCTAAGGGAAGCTTGAACCCACACCCCAAGAACAAGAACAGAGCCTCTCGACAATTTTTCTTCATTACAGCAAGTCCAGCACGGGGTCGTGCTCACCCAACACGCCCCCGTGCCCAAAAATTTGCAGAAATGCCCAGTTCAGGTACCTGGACACGGGGCCGTGCTCATTGAACACGCCCCCGTGCCCAGCCTTTTGTTTACTTTTGGTACTGGCAGTCTGGACACAGGGCCGTGCTCAGCCAACACCACCCCGTGTTCAGCTACCCAGTACCATAAAATCTTGTTTTTAACCCACTTTTACACATTTTAATCAACCGAAAAAATTTATTTTTGGGACACATTGAGGACAATGTGTAATTTAAGTGTGGAGGGATACTAAAACCTTGAATTTTGCAAGTCCTATTAACAAGCCTTAGACAAAACTCTATTGGAACCGCTAATCACCCCAATTTTTTTCAAAAACTTTTCGTTTTTTTTACTTGTCTTGGTTTAATTTGGGAATAACAAGTTCTAAAAAGGTTATATTTTTACAAATTTACAACCGATCGCGTCGTGATAAAAAGAACAAACATAAGAAAATTATGAAAAGGCATGACAAATCTAGTTAAAATTTAATTATATATACTTGATCACATTATAAACCCATTCCCACAAAAGTGAGTTTTGAGCCTTTATTGAGCATACAAATATACATATTTAAACTAAATGCTCATTTTTCGTTTCTTGTGTGAATAGCCGCTTGGTTTCTTATGACTCTAGAACTTGCTACGACGATACATTCCCGGTCCTTATCAACTTAAACCCGAGTAAGTAAATGATGGAGGCATTAGGACTAACCCTTTTTCTTTCAACACCATTATTTTTCTTTTTTTACCACCTACCCAAAATCCCCCTAGTTAACCCCTTTTAGCCTAAACCTTTTCGTTTCTTCCCCCAAAACAAACACCCTTTACCCACCAAAACCTTTTTCATTTTAAACCCTTTATTTTAGTAACAAAGCTCGGTTTTCTTGTGACACAAAAAAAAAGAGAAAAAAAAAAAGAAGAAGAAAAAAAATGAAGTTAGCAATAAACAAACAAGCTCATCAAAAGAAACCTTGTTAAAAAAAAGAAAAAAAAAAGAAAAAAAACAAAGTGGTTTACGAAAACCGACGCTTTTTACGCTTTTCGCCCTTTTACTAACCACTAACCCAACCACACACCTTTAGCCCAAGCCTAACCCTTCACCCGAAAAGTCCTCTTGATATTTACAAAGGTATATAGTTAAAAAGGAGGAGGATTGATTGCTTGGCAAGCTTATGGTAGAAGTAAGTTCCATGCCGCTCTCGAGTGATTCACTAAAAATACACCTTCGGCCGAGTGTTGAGTGATCCCCCGTGAGGTATGTGAACTTGTATATAAATGAAATTTTAAAGAGGCATGTTATGCCCAAATAAGTAATTTCTCTTGTGAAACGTTCTAAATAAATCATAACAAATAGGACTGTAAATAGTATGAAAATAAAACCCAATAAAGATCTTGGATTCCCAACACTCAAAGACAAGCCCAAAACCTTCTCTTCTACCCATTCCATTTGGGAGTGTAAGCAACATATAAAAGAGTTTTGCTTGAGGACAAGCAAAGATTCAAGTGTGGGGGTATTTGATGTGTGTAAAATACAACATATAAATTACATCAAATGAGGCATAAAACTAACCCTTTTTATGTACTAATGTTGGAAAAAGTGTGCTTTTGTCTTCCTTTTGTATTTTCAGGGTTAAAAGAGCTTAAATGAACAAAAGAAGCAAAAATGCAGCCAAATCCAACATAAATACAAAGAAAAGGAAGAAACGTGGCATGCCCGACTCCTCGACAGCATCTCCCAAAGCAAAAACAAGAAGAAAGCTGAGCATGGGGCTGTGCCCAGCTGAGCATGGGGCTGTGCCCAGCTGAACACGGGGCTGTGTCCAGCGGACACGGGGCGTGTCCAGCTCAACACGGGGCCGTGCTCAGCGAGCACGGGGCAGTGTCCAGGATGGTCAGCCCTGGCACAAAAGAAAAAGTGGTAGAAGCTTCTATTGCCCACCACGGGGCCGTGCCCAGCGGACACGGGGGCGTGGTCAGAGTGCTGCAGGTGCATTTATTGTAATTGCGAATTACAATTAATGAAGAGAGAGAGTGTCAGACGGGCACGGGGCCGTGTCCAGCGGACACGGGGCCGTGCCTAGGCTTCTGTTCAGCCTATAAATAGGAGTGCTTGGCTTCATTTCAACTCATCCCTTGGCACACCACCTCTCTCACACTTCATCCATCACCCACCACCACCATAACACCATCATCCACCACCATCATCCATTGTCCATCGTAGAGTGTGTGTGAGTCGTCTCGGGATCCAAGATTGATCGTAAGAGTTGTTGACAATCAAGGCCATGTTTGCCTAAGTCTCTTACATCACTTAGTGAAGACAAGTGTTTAGTATAATACTTTTTATTTTTAATCTTTTGCATTTTTTATTTGGTTTTGTATTAATGACTTTAATAACTAGTTGCTTATGTTGAAGGTGATCTTTCCTTATCGTTTGTCCGTGGTGTCTTGGCATTATTTTACTGTCTATATAAAATAAAAGATTTTCACCATTCATATCTCCACGGTCTATATGGAGGTATGTTGGCTACCTGGTCGGGGGTTAAGGGAACGGTTTGGTAAGGGTCTTGCCCTTGTTCAGCGTTTAGAGGTCCTGCTTGGGACCTGGGTCAAATTTAGTAGGATCTCCTTCAATGCCCATAGGTATTGGATGGCGGGGATCCAAACTCTTTGACCCCCTCATAAGTTAACTACTATTAATACTATAACCCGGCTATTTAGGACTGTATCTCTGCTGACTCAGACTACTTAGTCGAGGGTAACGTCACCGCCAAAAGCGGGGCCTACCATAATTTGCATTAATAACTTAATTCATTATCTTCCAATAATCTGACCCTTTAGGATTGTATCCTTGCTGACTCAAACTACTGGGTTGAGGGTAACGTCGCCTTCAAAAGAGGGGCCTACTACAATAACTAAGATAATCTCTTAAACAAGTTCAAAAGTGCGAAAATAATCAAAGGTTATACTAATACACGAGTCGGATCCAAGTGATTCATCTTGTCTATCTGTTTTTATTTTATTTTTATTTTTCAGCATTTAGTTAGTTTTTATTTTCTTAGTTTAAAAACATTTTTCTAACTTTTTGATTTGATTAGACGTTGAGGATAAACCGGTACTAAAAGCTCTTGTGTCCTTGGACGACCTCGGTATCTTACCAACACTATACTACGTCCACGATGGGTGCACTTGCCCATATGTGTGTTTAGTGTTAGTGAATATCGTGTTTTATAAATTTAAAACTTGGCTAAAGGTGTAAAAAAAGGGCTTAATTATACATTAAAATATATTACACTACACACGCATCAACTGCTATCCACTACCGGAAATCAATCTCAAGGTTGACTCGCTCACCGGTTACCCTTTCAAATGCTTTCTTGATGCCTACAAAGGGTATCATCAAATACTCATGAAAGAAGAGGACGAAGAGAAGACGGCGTTCCACACTGATAAAGGAATCTTCTGCTACAAGAAGATGCCCTTTGGACTCAAGAACGCTGGAGCAACCTACCAACGTCTGGTAGACAAAGCTTTTGCAAGCCGAATTGGTAAAAACATGGAAGCTTACGTCGATGATTTGGTAATCAAAAGCAAGACGGAGTATCAAATGCTTGACGACATCCAAGAAACTTTCAAGAATCTCAGAAAGGTTAACATGAAACTTAACCCGGAAAAATGCTCATTTGGATTCGAGGAAGGAAAATTCCTAGGTCACATTGTCGGAAAACAAAGCATCAAGGCCAACCCAAACAAAGTAAAAGCTGTCCTCGAAACCAAATCACCAAAAACCAAAAAGGAGGTGGAAAGCTTAAACGTTAAACTTGCAGCCTTGAAGCGTTTCAGCTCCAAGCTGGCTGAAAGGTCCCTACCCTTCTACAAAACACTCAAAAATTGTTCTGATAAGAAGTATTTCAAGTGGACTGATGAGGCTAAGGAAGCCTTCAACCAGATGAAACAACATCTTGCTTCCTTGCCAGACATTGCAGCTCCGGAAATGGGAGAATTAATTTCAGTCTATCTATCAATTGCTGAAGAGGCTATAAGTGCAGTCCTTACCATCAAACGTAACACGGCTCAGGTACCTGTTTATTTCTTCAGCAAAACTTTAAAATTGGCTGAGACCAAATATCCTCCCCTTGAAAAGCTTGCCCTAGCCCTAGTCCAAACAGCTAGGAGGCTTCGGAGGTATTTCCAAGCACATCCTATACAAGTGGTCACTGACCAACCTATTAAGAATGTGCTTGAAGAACCAGAGAACTCAGGAAGATTGGCAAAATGGGCAGTGGAACTAGGTGAACACAGCATCACCTACGTCCCACGAAAAGCTATCAAAGCCCAAGTCTTGGCTGACTTCATTTTGGAAGTCCCGAACCAAATAATCAATGAAGTAAACACTACCACCACTAAACCCTCTAACCCTGAAGCCTGGAAGCTTTTTACTGACGGAGCTTCAAGTGTTGAAGGGTCAGGGGCTGGGCTAATTTTGATCAACCCAGAAGGGTTGGAATTCACATATGCTCTTCGTTTTGATTTTCAGACCACCAATAACGAGGCTGAATACGAGGCACTGATCGCCGGCTTAAGGCTGGCCAAAGAGATGAAAGTCCAAAAGCTTGAAGTGTTCACAGATTCATTACTAGTCTCGAGCCAAGTAAACGATAGCTATGTTGCCAAAGAACCCAATATGAGAAGATATAAGGAAAAATCCAAGGAGTTGATGAATACCTTCCAAACATGCAGTATCAAAAAAATTCCCAGATCCCAAAACAAAAAGGCTGATGCCTTAAGTAAGCTAGCATCTCTCACCTTTGCCCACCTCACCAAGAAGGTGTTGGTAAAAGTGCTGAAGGCTCCATCGATTGATGAATTGGAGGTTCAAGACGTAGTCACCGAGGAAGATCCAAACTGGATGACTCCCATAAAAAAATTCCTTAAAAATAGTGAACTACCCAATGATCAAGTAGAAGCTGAAAGGGTTAAAATCAAAGCAAGGCAATATGTGTTACAGGGAGAAACCCTTTACAAAAAGGGTTACCTTGCCCCCTTGCTAAGATGTGTTGGTCCTGAGCAAAGTAAGTATTTGATCAAAGAAATTCACGAAGGCATATGTGGAGCTCATTTTGGAGCTAGTTCGGTGGTTGCAAAACTCCCGAACCTTGGATATTTCTGGCCCTCAATGCATCGTGACACCACTGAGCAATTAAAGAAATGTGATGCTTGCCAGATTCATGCACCAATCCCAAAAAATCCCAAGCATGATCTTGTCCCAATAACCTCGGCATGGCCATTCCATAAGTGGGGAATGAACATTGTTGGACCATTCTCTCCAAGCAAAGGAGTAGTAAAATTGTTGCTAGTGACAATAGATTATTTCACCAAGTGGCCCGAGGTTAAACCACTCGCAAAGATCACAGGCAAACAGGTCATTGACTTCGTTTGGGAAAACATCATCTGCCGTTATGGATTGCCGGGAGTAATTGTCACCGACAACGGGAAGCAATTTGCCGAGAAGCCTTTCAGCGTTTGGTGTAAAGAGTACAGGATCAATAAGATCTTCAGCTCAGTGGCTTACCCGCAATCAAATGGCCAGGTTGAAAGGGCAAATCGAGCATAGTGGAAGGTATCAAGACAAGATTGGGAAGATACGAAAGCAACTGGCTTGAAGAATTGCCTAGTGTTCTATGGGCAATTAGAACAACCGAAAAAACAAGCCACAAGAAAACACCTTATAGCTTGGTATTTGGATCCGAGGCTGTAATCCCTGCTGAAATAGGAGTTGTAACCCAACGAATTGTCAACATGGATCCCGAAACAAACCAAAAAGAGACCATGTTGAATTTACAACTCCTAGAGGAAGCCCGAAATCAAGCCGTAATTCAAGAAGCCAAGTACAAGCAACGAATGGAAGCCTATTACAACAAGAAGGTCAAGAATGAACGTTTCAAGCCAGGGGACCTGGTCCTCAGAAACAATGAAGCTAGCAAAAAAGAAAGTCAAGGAAAGCTAGGCCCGAAGTGGGAAGGCCCATATACCATCCTTGAAGCTCACAAGGGGGGATCCTACAAGCTAGCAGATTCAGAAGGCAAAAGGCTTCCAAGGCATTGGAATGGCAAAACCCTGAGAAGGTTCCATGTTTAGACAGGAAAGTTTGGTTTGTATCAAAATGTATTTCGAACAACACTATGAATACCTTTTGTAAAAAGCAAGTATTGCTTGAATGAATGAAGTTGTTTTATCAAACTTGTCTTTCTATCCTAAGATCAGGTTGAGAACCTAGCAAAAAACTCCATGGCAAGGGCCATGTAAGGGGATGAGCTCCCAGGCCACATCGCTCAATAGGTTCAAGGGTTGAATGAACCTATATAAGGGGTGAGTTCCCAAATCAATACAACTCCATGAGACTTATTAATCCAAAGCAAAATTGTCTCATAGACAGGTCTGAACAACCTACACCAAACGTTTCTTAAGCCTTAGAAATATAACCAACAAACAGGCTTACGAAGTCAAATAAATAACAAAGAAATGATAAAAAGGATAGGTGCTATGTCTTCTTGTTAAAAAACACCAAGGCTAAGTGTCTGCAGCACTGAACCCTTTAAGGTGTAAAAAACATAAAGGCAACACAAACTCGACAAAGCCAAAGTTACAAGAAGATGAAAATTATCTAAGGAAAAATACAAGTAAAAAGAAAAAAATTTTGGCAAAAAATACAAACCAAATCAAGTCATAAAGAGCCGTCAAGGCTTCAAGCCACCTACGTGACAGCTCGAAACCCCGAAGGCTTCAACCCACCTACGAGTAGCCAAAAGGCTTGAAGGGTTAAAGCCAACCAAACTGCCTTAACAAAACAGGCATAAGTATAAAAACATAACACAAATAAAATAGTTAAACATCATACCATAGCAAAGAAAGCCCTGAAAGACTTTCAAACAAGAGTTAAGGCAAGTCCTAGTAACTTGCAAGTTTAGCTATTGTTTAAACGGCCATACAGGCCTAACACACAACCAACAGGAACCCTAATATTGTTCAAATTAACATTACAAACCACGAATTGTTTTTGATGCTAAGAAAGCTACGAATCAAACAACAGCAGAGGACTTAGAAACCCCGGAACCTTCACCTCTCACCTTCTTCGCTTTTTTAGACTTCTTAGTCTTTGCACCACCATCACCGCCTACCGCTGAAGCCTCCAAGCTTGCATCCTTTGGAATACCTTGTTCTGTTGAAAAGGTGTCATCACTATCACCCGAATAGGACCTTTTCCTTGAAAGAGAACCCAATATCTCAGCGCAGACCTTTTCATTAAGACCTTCCGGCTTCAAGTCCTGCAACACAGCAGGAGGCTTACCAAAACAAGCAGAAACCTGATGAATGTAAGGGTAGGTCAGCTTCTCCATCTGCTCAACAGAGCCTTTGAAAACATCGGAAGCCTTGGGACGTAACAAAGGAGACTTCTCCAAAGGTTGGCCGGATTCATGAAGCTTATAACCAGCAATGAGGCCTTGGTGTTGCCCCAGGTTGAGCAACTTAGTATAAACTTCACCAAGGGCAGAATTAAACTCCTTGGAATGAAGAAGGTAAGTAACAACCTGATGAAAACCTTGCTCAATTAACCATTGATTATCAAGGGTAGATCGAGCAACCGAAGCCTTCAACCCCTCCTTTTCCTCATCAAAAACCCGCTGCTGAACAAATAAGGCTTCCCTATCAGCCCTAAGTTCCAACCGATCAGCCTCAAAGCTCTTCTTCAAATCACTCATCTCAATTTCATGCATCCTAGTCAGATCACTAACCTTCTTGTCCCACGCTGCTTCTTTCTCAACAAACCATGCTATCTCCTTCTTCATTGCTGACATTGAAGACTTCATTTTTTCCCTCTTCTTAGAAAAATCTTCATATTCTTGCATCCTCTTACGAAAACGAGCAACCCCTTGAGAAAGCATAGCAGCAAGGTTGCAGGTGCTCAAAATCATGCGAGATAACATCAAGTCATCATCCATCTCAGTAATGGTGTTGTGGACTGAAGGGGGAGCAATGTGACTTAGAGCATCTTCACAAACAGCAGCATCCTTAAAGCTGTCATCATTCTTCACAGACCAATCAGGCACATAAACTTCATCCGGATCCAACCCTTCAACATCCCTACTTGAAGAACCCTGAGCAGGGGTAGCAATAACCTTCTGGGCAAAAGTCTTCTTACCATGAACAACAATTTTTTTCCCTTCACCACCAGCTTCAACACCTTGATCTTCAGAAACTTCAATGTCATCACTCAACTCCACTGGCTCAGTGGAAGTGGATTGAGGAGCAGCCTTCAACAAACGGCGGGTAGATCGACGAGTGGAGGACTTGGGAGCACTAGGCTTAGAAAACCCTTTGACATTGGAAGCACTAACATAACCAGAGCCCTCAAACCTTTGCTCAGCAGTTCTAACAATAACATTTTCACCCGGAACGGATGGAGCATCCCCAAACACAACATCAGAGGTGTCGTCACTCTTAATGAAATCCACGGCAGACATGACTGCAAACAATAAAAAACAAAAACACATAAGGCATAAGTTAAGAAAAATGCAAAGAGGGCAAAAAACAAAAAACACATACCCGTGCAATTTCTCATTAGAACCGGATCCCGGTCGGCATTTCCCCAGATTTTACTAATCCCTAATAGAACAAGCAAATGTTCAGGGAAGGGACGAACCCTCGAAGGGCACTCCCGGATGGCTTGGAGAAAAGTGTCATTCAACTCAGATTCAGAGGGCTCCGGTTCATTGAGAACGGCATCTGGGTGCCTCCACACCATTTTGATGGGACAATAGAATCAGAAACCCAGAAAAAACGATCCTTCCATGTCCCAAGTGTTGTAACCATAGACGAAATGAGACAAGAATCAACCTTGGACGTTTCAAAAGTGAACCAATCACCATTTTTGGCTAAACGAAAAAACCGGCGAAAAAGCAACAACGAAGGATCATATCCAAGGGCACGGCACAAAACCTCAAAATGCAAAACCCTAGCCATGCCCTTCGGATGAACTTGTCCAAAGGAAATTCGATAATATTCCAACAGATTCAAAACAAAGATAGAAAAGGGATAACGAAGATTCGAAAACTCAAAATGACGATAGTAAAGAGCAATCGAACCAGGGGTCGGTTTTTCAACAGGAACATCACAAGCAGGAACAGTCGGTTTAAACATTTTATCAATACCATATTCCATACAAAATAATTCTACTTTCTCTTGGGTTAATCGGGAAAAGGATTTTGCTAAATCCTTACGAGCACCCATCTTTGCAAAGAAAATACGAAGAATGTAAGGAAATACAAAGGAAACCGAGACTAACCTTGGAAAAAAGGAAGGGAATCGCAGAGAGGAACTTGATCGAGTTATGAGGAAAGTAAATGAGAAAATACAAATATAAAAAAGAAAATAACCTAATGTAGGGGTAATAATGGTAAAACAGTAACTCCTGCAAAAACCGCCACCCTATGAACTGCCATATGTCAATCAAATCAGTTGTCAGTTATTCAAAATTCAAACATTAACTGCCGACAACCTTTCAAGCCTTCAAGCATTGAACCCTTAAAACCTTCAGGAAATAAAATAGATGTATAAAAGTCAGAAGTCTTTGAGCTCATTCCCCAAAAACCTCTGACTTGGGGGGCTGATGACGGAGGTAGCCCAAGATCAAATAAAATGACTTAAGTACACACACGCCCGAAAGGTTAAATGATTCAAAGGTTAAAAAGCTGTGAGGTGAGGAAAAGCAATACGGGAACAGTAACCAGTCACATCCCTGGATTGCTTCACCAACCCACCAGCCGTAAAAGCAATGCAGGTCAGCAGAACACATGCTATTATCCGGGGGACAAAAGGCTTCAACCCCCGAAAGGGTAAGCCCCTCACTGCAAGTGAGGTCACTAGTCAAAAGCACTCTTCTTTGGGAGATATCTTCTCCTATATAATTGACACTTCATTTACTGAGTTGGGACATTCCGGATCAGACTTGTTTCCTTAAACTCTGGTCATTCACATCGTGTACTTGCTTCATGCAAGTTGCTCCCACTCACATCCAACTCACACATATTCTATTTATTTCCTCATCCTTTTCTGAACACACTTCAGAGTAGGATCTTCAAACAACAAAAATAAACTAGTGAACCTCCTTCCACGTCTTGCAAACGTGGGGGACCCCACGACCTGCGTTAGGCAAGGTTAAATCCTTTAACCCTTCTGCCTAACCATCCTCGCTATTACGTTTGGTCTGTTATTTGTTGCATCAACACCCTACATTGGCAATAGTTTTGTAATTAAAAGGTAATTAATAAAAGTAAGTGTTTTTTCTTTAAATACTAGTTCTACGTACCAATTTTTAAGACTAATCCAATAACTTATATATAATTCACTACTTATTGAAAAATCAAATATCGATCATTTTTTCTTTTTAATATATGTTATACATTGATACATTTTTAATTAAAAATGAGTTTTTATTAAATTTAGAACACTTCACGAATAACGGTGATTTTATACCATTTACACACTGTGCTTTGTGGCGAGGTACTTTAATGTTTTTTATTACAAAAAATACGGTGATGTTATCCCATGTTAAATGGTACTGTTATGGGCGTTGGAAGCTTTATATAAAATTAAAAGTTAAGAAGTTTTATTTTTATATAAAAGTATGAAACCAAACACTATTACTCTTAATATACTATTCTTAATATATCTTGTATTTTAAGATAAAACTGACTTCTATTAAAAATTTTTTATAGTATTTTAATTTACACAAATAACAAGTTTATATGTTAGTTAAAGGACTTGGTTATATCAACTTTCAAATCATACTAAAATATCAAATATAACCTTGTAAATGTTTGATTTAAATTGTAGTAGTAGTTTCACTTTCACATGTCCATAAAAAGTTAAAAATACCTTTTTAAGTTCAACAAATCAATTGAATTTAATACGAGATAATTAAAAAAAGTACAACCCGGAGAAAATCCGGTTGATGGTGTACATTTGTGCATTCATGTCCTAAGCTGGTACACATATTATCAGTAAGTACCTAACTTTTAACAAAAATTTTTACTTTTTCATTTCCATCAAATTTGATTATTTATCAACCCATAGACCATGACAATTGCCATAATTAACGAATGATCGATGTGGGGTTGTATTGTTAATGTAAATACATCATCTCCAAAGTGAATCCCGGTGGCTGTTTGCTTTTGTTTAATCTCAGCTACTAGTGCACCTTCTTCATCTTCATCTACAATCTTGAACCCTAATCTTCCATCCATTCTAACAATCTGGTATGTACATCCATCACACAAACTCACGCTAATATTTCGGTTTTTTCGTACTCGAAACCATACTTGCTTTTCTGAACTATGATCATCCCATTTGTATCCATCCCAGCATCCAAATAAACTAAATTTCTGTAACCACAAAATTACACCAATGAATATATCATTATGTAATTAAAAAATGAGTTAATGCAGGCACCAGCGGGGTATTCAGGATTTTTTTCCAAGGGGTTTCTTTTGGTATATTCTTACTAATTTTTCGAAATCATTCAAGGTTTTACACTAATTTTTTCTATTTGTTTCCAAACCGACTAGGAACCCCCTGGATTCGCCACTGGCAGTCACATTATTTATGACTGAAATTTCGGTCGCAAACACTCAGTTTTCTAGTAGTGACGTATATTAAATAAAATTGTACCTTTTGTAGTAATGAATACAGAACTTTGCCTTGAATATCCATAAGATAAACTTCTTGACCACCTTTGTTGTCGTAATTATCGACCCTATAGACAATTTCGCCTTTTGAATTATATACGGTGCATCCGCGGGTGTTGAAAACTAAAGATTTCATCCATATTGTAAAAGATTCAGGCTTTGAAGTTATGTAAGAAGGAGAAGAAGGTGAAGGTGTTTTAGGATAAATTCTAGACATTGAAAGATAAAAGAAAGAAAGTTTTGTTAAATGATGGAGAAGCTTGTATATATGTATATATATAGATCGACAGAAGAAAATGCTGGTTTTTATTTTATATGATTATGCATGTAGGTCAGCTTCTTGAAAGAGAATTCAAGTATGTCCAAGTGACATAGATGGCTAGCATATTTAGAACCCCACCATTTTTTTTAAATAAATAGTAAGAGTTATTTATTTAATAATTCACAATTATAGGCTCTAGAGCTATATGAATTAATAAATATTATGCAATAGTTTTTCTACAACAAAGGTTGGTGATTTTGTAGTTAAAAAACCAATTTTGCAAATAATTACTAAACGCCTTGATGGTTAAAAAACCAACTGATCACACGGTTTTCGTGGTGAAGTTAGTCTCTTAGTAATTTTTTTAATATTCTTTAGATATAAGATAAGAGCTACGGTTTAGCAAAACTTATCTTTAAACCAAGAAATATAATATTGATTTTTTCAAACACTAGAAAGCAAAGAAAATATTTTAACCGTTCACTATATAACAAGATTAATGTTTTACAACCACAAATAATGTTAAAGAGTGAATACGTACTACCTAATTATATAAGGCTAGTTATGTTTGAGAAAGCCAAGCAAGTCTAGTCGTTTTCTTCTAATTGATGGAATTGTATCGGGGGACCTAAATAATTTTTATGTCAATTTCATGTCGAACCATTTTTATGACTCGGTTTAATTTTATGTCGGCTTCTGTTTGTGCCACTAACAAATAAGGTTAAAGAGTGAATACGCACTACCTAATTATACAAGGCTAGTTATGTTTGAGAAAGCCAGGCAAGTCTAGTCATTTTCTAATTGATTGAGTTTTATCGGGGGACCTAAATAATTTCGTGTCAATTTCATGTCGACCCATTTTTTATGACTCGAGTTAATTTTATGTCAGCTTCAGTCTGTGCCACTAAATTTGTGTTAGGTTTTAGCCGTATTTCGTGTCAGCCTATTTTCCAAAATATATGTGTGTGGTTTTGTGCACATACGTATACATGTACATATGTACACATATATGTATTCTCTATATTTTCAGTAACAAATACGTAATTCACACTGTCAAAATTCATTGTCATTTGTATATAAGTAGTGTGGGTTAAGTTTTTTAAACATGAAGTTTAATCCTGACTTCTTATTAATTACTTCAAAAATCACATAATAGTTTGCAACTATGAATTTTTAAATAACTTCAGTTGAATTAGAAGTCATTCTTACCAATTAATCTTTAAGAATAACTAAACTGAATTCATAACAACTTGATAGACTTTTAAACACAAGCCACACGGGAACAATTTCATGACTATTTGTTACTATTTTTATATTGTTTAAAGTCAAAATCCAACGATTATTATAGCCGTATTTCACAATTCACATTACCTACAAAATTCTATTGATTAGTTTAATGGGTCATTTTAAATCTATTTTACTAACACCAATTACAAACTTTCATTTGGTCTTAATCCTAATTAACTATTCTCTTTCTATGGCTAGCTTTGTCAAAATGTACATTAGAATTGACCACTATATTAACTTAACTAGACATCAAATATTTTTGTAACTTGTGTTCAATAGTTGAACCGAAAATCACATGTGTGTATATATTTTTAGAATGATCTTGAATGATTAAGCCGCAGGTGATTAAAGTTGACAAAGAATAGTTCATCAGCAGAAGACTTTGGTCTAGCAATATCTAGGTGTATTTAAGGTGTCACTCTTCTAATGGTCCAAGGTTTAATTAAGCTCCATGATGTTTTTCAAATCCTTTTTTATATTAGGGGTTGTTTGGTAGCCTCTTAATGACCATTCAGATGCTACATCTTAATGGTTTAAAACCTCTGAATGAATAAGAGGTAACCTTAAGTCTGAATGGTTAAGAGGTAACATCTGAATGGTAAATCATCACATGTCACATTCTTCTACCTTCTCATTGGTAAAATTCTTAATGGTTTCATTAAGAGGTAGCCTCTTAATGACCATTCAGAGGCTACCAAACAGCCCCTTAGACAAATAAGTTTAGGTTAAATATTCTTTTATTGTTTGTGTATTTTTTTTGAACGGCTAACTACTTTCTACGTGTAAACCCACCTTTCGGAGCTATGTCCAGACGCCGACTACTCAACCACCGCTAGAAAACGTAGCACACCCCTGATGCGCGGAAACCCTGTGGAATGTGTAAACCCTCGCCCCCGTTGGACTCGAACCGGGGATGAATCCCGAGCCGAGCCTTCACCCGAATGTCTCACCTTACAGCACCCAGGCATCGAACCGACGCCTCCAATGGAGACAACCAACCAACCCACCAGCTGAGCTAGAGATTATTGACAATTGTTTGTGTGCTTAATTAAAAGCTTTACTAGCCCTACACATATCCTGCATAAAACATGGAAAAAAGTTGTTTTAATGCATTTGTCGCCAATTTTGAGAATAAGGATATGATTATGTCTCGCTTTATAAACCCATCATGATCAATCCAAAATTTTATTTGATGGTTTTTTTTTTGGGTCATCGTATTTTTATTTTAGTAGATAAACTCCAAGCTTGATTCTGAAGATATATGAGATAATAATAACATTAGGCACTGTTTTAGAGCAACAGACGTTTGAAAACATCATCGATTATTACGTTTGTAAAAGGCAAATATCTTGACAAATAAAAAACATGTAGAATCTAAGTTATCAAAGAAAATTAAATATACATGTTAACAAAAGGAAAAACATGTTGATTTTCTTTTTTTTTTTTTTTTTTTTTTTTTTTTTTTTTTGCAACGCAAAATCTATTTGTAAGCACAATATTAAACGTAATACAAAAACATACACATATATATACACATATATAGAGAGAGGAATGATTAGGTACAAATAGAAGTTAGAATACAAAGTATACGAAGAACTGACGTACTTTTTTAACTACACAAATTAATACATATATTACAGAAAAAAAAAAAACTAGCCTAATAATAATTATAGTAGTTTTAAATTTATTATATAGCTTAATAAATATATTTAAAGTAATTATGAAAATATCACCATGTGCCTTCTCACTTCGTATTGTTTGAAACTTAATTTGTATTTAATAAATTCAAACAACATATATGCTTTGTATTTAATAAATTCAAACAACATATATGTATTAAAGCACTACCAAGACGCATGTAAAGCATGAATTAGGTAGCGATTAACTATTTAAACCTATACACCACATTATTGGTCGTTTATCAATTAAAATATTACGTGTTTTGATGATTAAATATTATAAAGTTAAAACTTTGAAATTGGCATAGATTTAACATACCACACATATTGTATTTAATGTGCGAATTACGAAACGATAATCAAACAGCATATAGATTTAACATACCACACATATTGTATTTAATGTGCGAATTACGAAACGATAATCAAACAGCATCAAAGTGTTGTATTGATGTCCCTTTTTAAGTAATAAGGGTGTTTAGTCAAGGGCCGTTTGGCAACCTCTGAATGGGTAAGTGCTGAACCAGTAAGAGGTTTGAATGGGTAAGAGACTCTGAACCAGGAAGTGCTGAACCAAAAAGTGCTGCTTGGTTGGACCTCTGAATGACTATGCACAATGACTACTTTACCCCTCTGAACTTTTTATGCTGAATGAAATGTATCTGTTTGGTCAGTGCTCTGAATGACGGTTCTGAAAGATTAATAATAATAAAATAAAAACAAATAACATTATAGAAAATCCAAATTTCATATAAATCCTTCAAAATTCTTAAAAACATACTAAAATTCAACCAGAAATTCAAAATTTGCGTAGAATTTTAATTTTAAACATTTCAAATTAGTTGACTAGCTATCTGGTTACGCAAAGTAGTCATATACTCGATGTCTTGTGAACCCCATTCTATGTCGTGAACGAACTGCCCAACATTTTCTCCACCTTGTATTTCAGAAAACACAGTGTTCTCGCCATACTCCATAAATAATTGATCACAAATATTGCATTTCCTTATAAAGTTATGGACCGCGAAACAGGCGATCACTATGTCCCTTTGGATTGGAAAAGAAAAGGGAGCCATTTGCTTTAGGATTGGGAATCTCGCCTTCAAAACACCATATGAGCGCTCAATAACATTTCTGAGTTGTGCATGGGCATGATTGAATTTTTCTTCCTTAGTTAACGCACGTTGTCGTCGAAAATCGGCTAACCAATATCTCGTATTACGGTAGGGAGTCATAAAGACACGAGTGTTGGTGTATGCGGCGTCACAAAGATAATATTTATCTGTAAACACCAGTATCAAAACTGTTACATAAACAATAGGTAATTTATAAATAATTAAAGTTAAAATGATTAGAAACCTGGTGGGGGGAAGGAAAACCTGGAAGTCGGGTTAAATGCTACTTCTTTTAAAACTCGTGAATCATGTGCAATCCCCTCCCATCCGGCCCATACAAACGTGAATATCATATCAAAATCACAAATTGCTAAGACATTCTGAAAGCATTCACCCTTTCCTTTTCCCCTATAACGAGTCTGTTGATCAACAGGCACGACTGCATGTACAAGAGTTCCATCTAGCGCACCTATTGCTCCAGGGAATATTTGTTTTAGCTTTCTATGTCGTTCTGAGGTATTTGCGATTGCATTAGAAGATGTTGGATTTATAACATCTCTTGCAAAACTCATCATTGCATTTAGGACCTCATGAAAACATCTATGAATTGTTTCTGTTGAGTGCTGAAACCTTCGTTTAACCATTCGAAAACGTTCATTATGGCCTATGACTGTTAAAAACATAGTCAACTTTTCTTCAAAGCTTATTGACCTACTACTTTTCAACCAATTTTTTTCTTTAAAATGATTGCACAATAGTACAAATGCATCATGTGAAAGACGCATCAACTCATGACACTGTGTAGAAGATCCATGCAACAATTCTTGTGTGTATGCATGACTGGTCAATGCCGAATTCAGGTCTCTTATCTTTTCATTTCTTTTTCTTTTTGAGTCTAACCGTTTCCAATACCAACAAAGGAGAATGAAAACTATAATCTGATCGTCAGGATCCATAGGCTACCTGTCATAAACATTAAACAAAATTCAAGATGAACAAAAGATCCATATCGTAACATCAAAAAATATCCATAGCAAAATATTAAAAACCATCGATACATAAGATCCACAAAATTCAATCTAAACAAAAAACATCCTTGACATAATATCCACAGAATCATCTAAAAAAACATCCATAACAATTATCCACAGAATCATCTAAAAAAACATCCATAACAATTTGTGCAAAAAACCCTATGCATAAAACATCCATAACATGACACCCACAAAACCCTATTCGATCAATCCATACTTTGCTCCAGTATTCTAGACCCATAGCTCACAACTTTGCGGCTGAAGTCGTAACCACACTTTCCTAATATCAGCACTTTCACCAAAAAGCAAAAGTGTTGTTTGATATTTCACATCTAACTCTCCCCATCCCATTGTCTCCAACTTCTCCATGCATGCATCAATATCATTAGAAAGATTGTGTTTCTCTATCAAGATCTTTGCCACCTTAGTAATGCAATCCCCAACTTTATCTATTGTTGCCTTATCTTTTCGTTTCTCCTTTTTTTAGACCGACCGGATGCCTCCTCAGTAGCACCTTGAGTTGGGGGTTCCATTTGACCGCACTCGATATCCTCAATACCATTTAAATTGTGGTCAAACACTTCCTCAGAAGGATGAGGAAGTGTAGAAGATGGTCCCCAACTGTCAAAGCCGTTCGAAGTAGATCCCTCAAACAGTTGAACACAAAGCTCGGGGAAAGAAAGTGGCGCGCTTCTCAAAGCTTCTACGTATTTGTTTGACTGTGTAGAAAAATAATATAAAATAGTATAAGATAATTGAAATATAATAATAACTATTATTTAGAAAAACTAAATACCTTTATCTCTGGTTGCCATTCTTCTTCTGACAAGTTAAAGGTGTTTGTTACAGGATTATAAACGTTGCCGGTTTTGTTCTTAAGCTTTGACCAAGCAGCAAATTTTGATTTTAGATAATCATAGCGGTTCTTCATTTGTTTTTGATCCGCTATGAAATTGTGTTCAGTTTTCAACTTTTCCGCCACATTCTTCCATGAGCTTTGTTTAAGGCTGCTTCCTTCACGGCCATGGAGTGTTACTTCTACAATACATGCTTCAAGAAATGTTTTGTCAACACTCTCTTGCTTCCAACTAATCCTTCCCTTTTTATGTGCCATTTCTTTGAACATATCAAAACAAAATAAAAGCAAGATTCAATAACGTCAAACATCAAGTACCATACAAGCACATCAATAATTAAGCATATGGTTTTTATGTTCAGTTAAGGTATATGATGATTGGATATCAGTTATGACACGACACTAGCTCTTCACTTATAAGCAGGATAGTATCAGTTTTGTCAAGAATCTGTAAAACACAGAGATTATGTTGATAAAGTATACGTTCCTAATAACACAAATCGACATAAGAGAAAGAAGCACCAGCCAAAGTATACGTTTCTAACAGAAAAATACCTAAACAGAAAAAAGCCTTTTGGCGAACAATCGATCCACTGCAAAATCAAGCATCATCAGCAGCAATAATCCAAGTAAAAAAAGAAAGAAGGAGAATTCTGCTTCAGCCAAGGTGAAACTTCATAATCAGCCTAGCCTAGCTTTACTTATTTCTTTCTTTCTTTCAGTTTAAAATGTTTGTTGTTTATGGGTGGGTGGGTGGTAGGTTACAAACAAGTAAAATCTCAGATACAAAAACACAGGGTTAAAGTTTAGTCAACAAAAACATATATGAACACATCATATCTACAGAATTTAACAGTTTAGTCAACAAAAATCGAATCAATCTCCACCACACAAACACGCAAAACTTTAGGATAATCTACCAGACGACCGCGAATCAAACAGCTAATCAAATTCATCATATGTAAATAAAAGGTGAAATCGAGGCGATTCACTGATCATATCCGGAACTTGAACAATTATTATTAAAAAACTATAGGTCATCAATAAAAAAACATATGGACACATGTAAGAACAAGTGCAGATGCAGGCGATATTACCAGATGTCGAGATTTGCTTGGAATTGGGTAATCGAAGCCTTGATTTGCTTGGATGGTGGTGGTTTGCGTGATCGCCAGAAGAAGAGAAAGATGAGAGGAACGTGACGTGCGTGGGTATTTAGGTCAAGTTTTCATTCAGAGATGTCTTCAATCTGAATCAGTCAGAGGCCCACTTAATCATTTAGATGTGTCCACTAAGCAAACCAAACACCCTTAACTCTGACCCATTAAGATGTAGCCTCTTAATGTAATCATTAAGAGGCTACCAAACAGCCCCTAAGTGTCATTAGAGGTAAGTGGTTTAGATTTTAGTGGTAGGTGTAGTAAATGTGAGTTTATCATTAAAGAAAATGTATTGTGTGAATTATATTGCCAAATATTATGTTAACGGGTATGATGCCTGTGTGCGTTGCTTTACAAGCATCATGGTAAATACTAATAATACACGTTAAGATGACAAACGGTAAAAACTTAAAGGCACTAAATATTCGATTGAATGTATAATAGCATAAAACAAAATTACAATCAATTACGATTAGATTTCCTACCTAAAAAACTAACAGTACATAGTAAAAGCTAATCTAGTTTTTCTGTTTCCCGGTTCGCTTCATAACGTGCATATAACGCGTCAATTGCATCTTGCAGCTTTACCTGGGTCTGACGAATATATGCCATCTTTAATGCAAGTTCGTCTCATTTTTCGGTAATACATTGATCATATGCTACGACCTCGTCAACCAAATGTTGCAAACGTGCCAAAAGTTGTCTATCATTGAAGCTTGTCATATCCCCCACTATAAATATACCTAAAAAAACTTTTAGAAAAAGATTACAAAAGATACATTAATTTTTTGTAAAACACATGCGGCTCAGATAACATCATCGCCTACACGAATTCAATTTCAGATGTTACCCATACGATTAATCGAATCTCTAGCCAACGTAAGTAAGGATTCATATCGTTTTGGTGCCATTACACTATCAAATTACCATTGCTTCATTAGGAATTAATAATATGGCTCATCACATTCGTTTTGTTAACACAGTCTTCAGTCTAAAAATATGTACCAATAGAACAATCATAACCATTCACATTATTTGTTGCACACGGAACCCCCAGAAAAACAGTTATGTATTTAGGCAAAGCAAAAACATAAGCCGTAAAAACAATTTATATAATATCAATTATCAACCTTCATACACTTAAAGATTTTGTACCCTCAATGAGAATACTCGATAATTGTAAATATCAATTATCAAGTAAGCACATAAGAAAGATCAGTGATGACATAAGATAAGATATGATGTGTTGTAAAATACACATATTTATCCTGTGTAGAGTGTATAATTTATGTATAGTTTTTATTTAGTTTTAGTATTAAATTATATTATTTTGTATTTTGGCAGGTCCTGGTGCAAATGGAGCAAAAACTAGTAATAAGGAAATAACCAGCCAGTTGAGTAGAGTAGACCGCCAGTGACCGAAGGAAATTCGCCGCTATTTTCTATGAGTAGGCAGAGGCCACTATCTCTATTTTTTAAGTTAGAGGGCTGCTACAAGAAATATATATTTGGATCGAGAAAAAGGGCTAGGCCCACATCAATATACATTTTTATAATTTGAGTCCATTTAATTTATTGGTGTTGGGCTGCATAAGACTAACAGGCTATATATATTATATTTGTTGGAGGTGCTGCCAATAATTATTATTATTATTATTATTAATATTGAAAGGAGGCGGCTAATAGAGATCATCACAATCAGACGAAAAAGAAATCAAAGAAAAAAATGGGATAAAGCCCAACGGAATTATAAGTAGAATCATGATTTTTGGGCTTTGTGAACAATTATGTATATATTGTTTAGATAATACCTAAACTCTAAGGAACCTTGGACGCCACTTTTTTAATTGAGGATATATACATATATTCAAAAAGTAGACATCATTATTAGTGATACATAATCAACTTTATACGATCATACACCAGAGGGGACGCAATATAGTAAAAAACGGCGGGACATCAGACGAGCAGAGCTTGGGGGGAACGATTTTTAGAGGATTATTGGCAAGGGACAAGGCTCAAGAATTATTGGGATTGAAGATCAAGAAGCTTGGAAAACAAGGAATTATCGGGTTTTACTATTCGGGTTCTTTTATTTTCTAGTTTCTTTTATTCTTTGTCAATGAATTCATTATTTGAACCAGGTTTGCTTGTTTTTAAAACTGTGTTTCTTGGCTAATTTTCTATACTGATTGGATGATTGGTTTTGCAAAGTTTTGATTTTTATGATGGATAATTAGTTATTTATGGATTGTTTGCCAAAGTAGTTGACTCGATTATTATTTAAATGTATATGCATGCTTAAAAGTGTTTGAATATTGTTTATTGCTTCATGTGAATCTTGGTGACTGTCTATATCACATAACAGGTTCATGCTGGATTATGATTTTTAATTGTGATCTTTATGGTTAATTTGCCAATATACCTTAGAAGTGATATTCAGCAATCAAATAATTTTAAGTGTTCTACTAGTCTTAATAGCTGAGAGGTGCGAGGTTATTGTTAGATCTAAGTCATTAAATTGTTAGGTAGGAGCTTCGAGATGAGTCTGAACTAGTTGCTTTAGTGAGCGTTCTCTATCAAGTCTAATCAAGAACCCGAGTCTATCCTAGGTTTATGTCCTGAGAGTGAGTAAATCAAATTAGGGAACTTTCGTAAACCACTTAGATGTCTTGAGAGAGAGTCTATCCAACCGGTGTTTATAACAACCTTTAGAGTACCATAAGTGTCTTCCTGAGAAGGGTCGGGGGTCTTGTTCGGTATTTCGACAGGTTTAGTATTAGAAGATCCCGGTTCCATAATAACTAATATCCTTATAATATCTTTACTGATGCAAACCAAGATTCCAATCTAGGTAGTTGTCTTCCACCATCTGAGTAAAACCCAAGTTATTTTGTGATTATTTAATTTAGTATTTTATTTAATTGCAAATTTAGGATTTTTAGAAAACCCACCCTCAAACATAAAAACAGTTAGACTCTGTGTCAGTCTAAGTCTAGATAAAAGTTAGTAAACGTAATTAGAGAGTCTCGTGGGTTCGATACTCGGAGTTACTTAGGCTATACTTGTAACACCCCAATCGCGTAATACAACAACATGTGGCGGAAAACATTGGGGAGTCACGTTACAAATTGTTTCATAACACATGGTTCATAAAGTTTTGTTTTATTGAGTTTAACAGTTTACATTGTTTATTGCACAACAATTATCTTGTATGTTTTAAAGTCACTAAGGCCCAAGTCCGCCCTATGTGAAGCATGCTCATAGTCAAACGTAAACACCTGAAACATATGTGAAAATAGGTACGTTAGCATAAAAATGCCTATGAGTAACATAGGCTTTGTTGTTAGGATTCATGGCCTTGATTTTGTTAAAAGAAATGTTTAACTCAAAAGTAGCCATGAATCTTTGTAAAAAAATGATGTCTTTTGTAAAAAGATATCATGTCTTTGTGTAAAATGTGTCATGTCCTTGTATAAAAAGTATCATGTTCTTGTTCAAAATATGTTATATGTAAAACAATGCCTTGTGAAAAATGTGTCATGTCTCTGTATAAAATGTATCATGTCTCTGTCTTTGTCGAAGTGGTTTAAATAACGCTACGTTATGTAATATCATAAAAACACTTATATATAGGAAGTACCAGCGGTGCATCCACCATGCTTTTATCATATTACACACGCCTCGTTATTTAAATCACTTACTAAATAACCACCAAAAATGTCTTGTTTAAACAAATGTAAAAATGTTATGTGTAAATAATGTTCAATGTCAAGTGTAAACCATGTCTTGTATAATCAAATGTCTTGTATGGCAAGTAAAAAGTATTCCCTCAAACCATATGTATAATGTCAATATAACCAAATGTCATGTATGGTGAATAAAGAGTATTTACTCAAACCATATGTATAGTGTACAAAACAATGTCTTTGAATAAACCTAAGTTTAAATCAAAAGTTATGTTTTGAAAATAAATGCTTTTATCGATATGAACATTTATATGGTTTGTTAACGAATACATTCAAGCCTTGTCGTTTGTCAGATAAACCCTTATAAAGGCAAAGGTTTATCAATGTTCATCGGGTTCTGTCATTCCCCGGATGGATACTTCCAAACAAACTAGGAAGCGGGAATGAGGTTATCAAACCTATGGTAAACCATACATACTACCGGTCGGTGAGATAACGTTAATGAATGTATCTAGTCTCGTTTAACATACCAAATGTTGTAATCAATGAGAGCATGTCATGTAAGATGTCTTTGTAAACCATGTACTAAGTATGCTAAGTAAACATACCAAGTAGGAATGTTCATGAATTCAAGGCGCTAGATATGCTAAGTCAACATATGAAGCAAAATGGATCCTTGAAATCAATGTGTTAGTATGTTAAGTCAACATATGTAGCAAAACATAATTGAAATCATGTACTATATGTGTACTAGTTGAACATAGCAAGCATATGTCATGAAAAGCATGAAAACATGAAAGTAACAAGTAGGCACATGTGTATCAACCCAAAATATTTGAAAACGGTAAAAGAGGGGACTATGTACTCACTTGGGGTTGCTTAATAGTTTTGGAATAAAGACCAATTAAAGCTCGAGGAATCACGGAATCAACACGGCACCTAGTTTAGGTAACTGTGTTAATAATCGGATCCTAAACCGGAGGATAGGATAGAATGAAGTTCTATAAATCAAATGAGTATTGGAACTCATATGGCATGATTTAATAGACCTAACATTTTGATTAGAAAGTTATCCTAAGTGCTTTTGACCCGTTTCGACCCGTTAAGGTAGTTTAAGCTACTTTAACGTGTCGTTTGCGTAAATATAAGGTCAGATGGTTATTTATGTCATATGTTAAGTCTTACATGCCCAAACATGTTTAAAAATGCTATTAAATCAGTTTAGATGTCAAAAGTTTGATTACATATGTTAAAAATGAATTTATGCTCAATAAGGGCATTTTGGTCATTTTTAATGGGCATATAAACGACTTAACGAATAACTAACCAAACAAGGTGACCATAAGGTATAACCTCAGTAGGTTATTCCCTATATAACTATGGTCACAAAATATGTTTGGTCGGATCCTAATGATCGACCAAACGGGTCGGGTTCGAAAGTCTAAGCGGTTGTTTAGACCGCTTGACTTACGACCCTAAACAAGCACTAAACTAGTAGTGACAAGTTAAACATGTTAAAACATGTTTAACTAAGTTAGAAAACTGATTTGGTATCAAAACAAAGTGTTTTGATACCTAAAAATAGTTCCACGTAAAATGCACGTGAGTGCGCATTTTGACCGAAACTTTGACTCGTCACTGCAACTAGTCAACGTGGTAATCAGTAGGTATAATCGCTAAGGATTATAACTATCGTGATTACGATCACGTTGTAAAGTTCAATTGAACTTTGATTTGACCAATTCACGGTCAAAACCGAAAGTTAAACTGTTAGTCAAATTGTTTGACTTTCAGCTTTTAATTGCTGAAAATAATAACTAGCCATGAAAGAACACTTACAAAATGTTCTAAGGCTGGAAAGATGCACTAGAAAACTTAGGTAGGTGGCCTCCAATTGATGGTAGCCTCCACTTAGAGTTTGAGAGAAGAGAAATGAGGAATGAGCAATGAGTGCAAGGGAAATCAAGGCTATTTATACTTGTTGGATTCTTGTAGGATCATTACATGTGTATTTTGTATTGCCCAAGCATTAATCTTGACCCTACAAGTGTTATGGCCAGCTTGTAATTCCTTGGAGAAGTGTTAACTTGGTCCCCAAACAAAGAATATCATCAACAAGCCAAGAAGAAACAAGCTGCAGCTGAAAAACAACTATTCTGTCGACAGAGGGCTGTTGCGTGGCGCGACAGATGGCCCCCTTGGCCATCGCACGGCGCGAGCGCATCAACAGTTTCAAAAATTACATATTTAGTCCCTTCACGCACATACATGCATATTTGACGTATTTATCCTCCGTTAAGCCATTTTCAAGGCTCTACAAGGACGTCAAAGTATAAGGGACTTGAAATATGCTTGGAAATATCACGGATGTCGGTTCGTTTGGTCGTACGGTCACGTTATTCGGTTAATTACGGCGAAACTCAAACGGACGCGAAAACGATCCAAATTAAGCGACGAATGGTATTTTTGCATTCCTATCACTAAAATAAATCATTTTAGTGACTACAAAAATTTTTGGATGTCCGGATGTGGTCATAACGTAAGATATGCGCGTATATGCAAACTTACGCAGTTTTTGACGCTTTTAGTCCCTGTGATCAAATAAGCGCGTTTTCGCATACCGAACCCCTCAAAGCTTATTTCTAAGCTATGTTAAGGTTATTTATGGTATGTTTAGCTTATGATCATGTTCTGGAATGTACGTTACCATACGAAACCGCAGACTTTTGCAGTTTGACGCAAATAGTCCCTGTGATCGAATAAACTTTTTTTGCCATACCAAACCCCTTAAAAACTTATTTCTAAGTTATGTAAAGGTTATTTAAGGTATGTTGAGCTTATGTTTCTGTTCTGGAGTGTTTGTCACGTTAAACTGATTACGTTTACGCATCAGTTTGCGTATAACTTTCCAGAAAGCGTTTAAGGGTTTGAATTTGAACAAGGATTGATATGTGCAAATATCATAGATAATTACACAATCCACTAAATAAAACACAAGGTTTTATTGCTTACGAAATTGTTTAGGATTGGTTGGTGATAACTGTAGTCACCGTTGTCACAATACTAAATTGACCGGTACACTTGCCGGTTGTGTGGTCTAGATTAGATAGTCTTAGTTTTATAAATTTAAAATTTAGGTGACTAATTTAGGGTTAATCTAGTTTCATAACCCAGTGCCCATATTTGACGTTGGGCATTAAACGGGGAAAAAGTGTAAGGAGCTCTGAGTGACACATGTCCCAAAGCAGGTTTCTTTTATTATAGAGTTAACTGCCATTTTCGTCCCTGTGGTTTGGTCACTTTGGCCATTTCAGTCCATTTTTAAAAAATGCGCCATTTTCCTCCCCGACGTTCTGGAAAGGTGCCATTTCAGTCCAAAAATCATAACCCAGTTAAGTCGGTTTGTAAATAAGGACTGATTGTGTAAATTTGTAACATAAAGGACCATTTAAGTAAAATGTATAAATATTAATATAATTATATAATATAATATATATATATATATATATATAATGTATACATATATATATACAGATCAGACGAGAGAGGGAGAGGGTGAACCGGAGCCAGAACCGGAGCTCCGGTGGTCACCACCGCCGCCGCCGGAACCATCACCATCAACGTCATCATCGTCATCATCTGTTATCATCATCATCGATCATCATCGACCTTCATCATCATCGTGATCTTCATCATCATTATCATCAGACCTGCATTCTCACATTACCTGCATACTCACCACCGCCGCCGCCGCCTGCAACTCACCGGACCTTCATCATCAGACCTTCATCATCGACCTTCATCATCATCATCGCGATCTTCATCATCATCATCAGACCTTCATTACCACTGTCGCCGCCTGCAACTCACCGGAAAAACGGCACCCCCACCGTTGCCGGTTCTCTCTCTCGCCTCCTTCACTCTCTCTCTCTATCGTCGTTATCTCTCTCTCTCTCTCTCTCCGACTTTCTCCCTCTCTCGTCTGATGACGATGATGACGTTGATGGTGGTGGTTTCGGCGGCGGCGGTGGTGACCACCGGAGCTCCGGTTCACCCTCTCCCTCTCTCGTCTGATCTGTATATATATATATATATGTATACATTATATATATATATATTATATATTTTATAGTTATATTAATATTTATACATTTTACTTAAATGGTCCTTTATGTTACAAATTTACACAATCAGTCCTTATTAACAAACCGACTTAACTGGGTTATGATTTTTGGACTGAAATGGCACCTTTCCAGAACGTCGGGGAGGAAAATGGCGCATTTTTGAAAAATGGACTGAAATGGCCAAAGTGACCAAACCACAGGGACGAAAATGGCAGTTAACTCTTTATTATATTAGATAGATAGATAAGTTGTCGTGAATGGTGTAAAAAGGATATAATACTTGAATATCTTTATAGTTTATAAAAATAAAATTTAATTTTTTTAAAAGGATCAACTCAAATGGCTTTTAAACCCATTTTTAAAATCCATCTCTCAATATCTAGCAAAATAACATTAAACCACATTTAGTGTCCACTTTATGTCGTTAAAGATGAAACAATATTAGATGACAAAAGAAGAACTCATTCATTATTCTGGTGGGTGTGGTTTAAAGCCTATAGGGGCTTTATCACGCCATGTAAGCGTCACGTAGATTTTGTCACACCCTGACTTTTGCGGAAGCGTGATTATGGTGTGACTTTCTTAATATCATTGCATTCAATCATAACATCAACTATATGATAAAACATTTAGATGTTCATCCATTGATAAAGTTTGAAAACAACATAACATAATTGTCTGAGACGCTGACACCGAATTCAAATTACAAACCATAACATGTTTAAATGAGTTCACGAAGACTCAACAGAAAGACCTTAAACCAACCCGAGCTTAGAACCATGTATCTCGTCCAGGAGTAAGATACATCTCCTAAACTCTAAAGACTTGGATGACATCCCTTATTTATACGCAACTTGAAAAACATGCACACCTTCCAGATCCACTTAATTCCCTGAAATACATGTAATCTGAAAAATATCAACAAAAGTTGAGCGAGTTCATGTGTATGTGTATGAATAAACCTTTAAAGTATGTCTGTATGTATGTATGTCCCTGGTAGGTAGCAATAAGGAAAAACAGATCACCAATGGTTTGCAAGGCCAATGGTATGCGTGAAATGGTGCAGGAAAACTCAAACCTAGCAAATTTGTCTCCGGGAAGAAGACATAGTCACCACATGGGCCACCCTGGTCCGCATGGGTGTGGGCTCGCTACACCCAAATAGATCTATCACTCATATCCCTCGGTCCTACAACGAGGATTAATGGCCTTAAGTGTCATACCCACCACTCACATAATCAAGCAGTAACCCTCCTTAAGCTAATCATACCATGTATAAAACGTTTGTAAACAATTGTAACATGTATTTCACCCCCGAAGTTATAAAACTGAAAACAGTTAAAAGAAAAGGGGGAACATGAACTCACTGTTTTGCGTCTTCACAATCGTAACCCAATTCTCTTCAGCAAACGCGACTACCTAAAATGTGCTATGGTCTATTAGACGAACGGGTCGTGCCTTGGCTTAGAGTTTAACGTTTTTGAGTTACGTTCCTTTTATGTTCCCAATATTATTCCAAGTTATAATTTCTTGTTAACATAATAATTATTTTAACTTTACAATTATATTTAATTTTGGAATGATTGCCTAAACAATATTTTTGTATTAATACTTCTCAAGTATTTATTTTCGTATTTCCTTCCCAAGGATGGGGGTATCCCATATATGCATTTTCGTATTCTTGTATTTGTAGTTCCGAAATAATATATTTCCAAAACAATATATTTTCAAGTTTCACTTAGAGAGTATATATAAACTTATTTTGTCCAAAATAATGTATTTCAAGAAAATATATATTTTTCCCAAACATCATATATCTTCTGAATATACTAAGAAAATATATTTTAACTTCCCCAAAAATAATATATTTTCTCCTTTTATTTTAACTTCCCCAAAAATAATATATTTTCTCCTTGTCGAAATATGATATACCTTGTAATAATAATAAAAATCGTATTTTCGTTTCTTTCGTATCCAAAATAATATTTACCAAAAATATATTTATAACGGTATCTTCCGGAATATTTTGTAAGTTACATCCTTGCGTTCGATTTCACCATATTAAGTGTGTGACTTATATATGTATTCCTTGTGATTTTTGGTATTATTTGGATTGTAAATTCTTGGTATTTGTTAAGTTATATTACCTTAAATCCTAAAATAATATAACTATTACACCAAGTGTACAAATAATCACACAGTGTGTCTTTAATGTAAATATATATTCTAAATACATATTTATCCATTTTTATTTATAAAAACCAACCTCCGATACTTGTATTTTTTGTAACAGAATCTATGGCAACGTTTATATTGAAAACCATGGTTAAAACTCACTTGTAAATACTTGTTTAGAAAATATTTTTCTAAGTGTTTATGTTTTTAGAAAATTTCGCCATAGTTTCCTCTAAAAATGGAGGTGCCCATGCTATTAAAGCATATCATTTTCTTTTCAAAAATCATCATAAACAATCAACAATCAACCTACACTTACCAAGAGCTAAAACAAAGCTATCTACATAATGATCTTGAACTTGAGTTTTCGTAAAAAACTTGTAGTAACTTGGTAATATGTTTAGTAGACTTAGTTACCTTTTAGAGTGTGTTTATTTCTTTAAAAATCTCATTCTTAAAAGTTTTAAGTGTTTACAACTTACTAGATGATTTTTCCAAAAATCATTCTTTTCAATTTTTCTTGTAAACAAAGTGTTCTTATACTTGTTTCAACACTAGAAACATGATTGGTTTTCTTTAAAACAATGTTTATACAAATCTTGTTATTTAACTTGGTTCCTTTGGAAAACTATTTTAGAAATCATCCACTCACAAGACTTTTATCTTATTTATATCATCATTTTATGAAAACAACTTTTATCATTCAAGTTCATGTAACATGAAGCATGATGATCTTGGTCTTTCACAAGATCACCACTCTAACTTATTAGATCATGTGTTTAATCACAATCTAGTAGGTTACTTATGATGTTTAGCATCACTAACACTAATAATCCATCAACAAGAAGCAAAAAATCATAAATCAACATGATTTCATATGTTTATGAGCTTATGTTAGAGATTTATGATTATGTCTTTTATTGTTCATCATGTTTAACAATGTTCATCACTAATTAACCAACTATATATGAAAGATCAAGAGATCATAAGAGCCTTACTACCAGCACAAGGCTAGGGGAGAACACTAGATGTTGATGATGATAAAAGTGATGCATAAAAGCGATTGATGAAGGTCCTTCAAGATCCACAAGCACCAAGCTTCATTAAACACCTTCTAACACCATGTAGTGATCTTGGAATGGATGGAAGCAAAATGGAAATGATGATGGTGGTGTTGGGTGCTCACGGCCGAGAAGAAGGAAGAGAGAAGGAGAGTTGTGGTGTTGAGAAGTGTGGGTGATGAATGAGAACTCTTGCTTCTCTTATAACCATCTAAACCTTTTAACCATTGTATTATGTGTTGGTAATAGTACATGCATAATCTCAAATCAAATCTTACAAGATTTAAGGAAATCAAGCAAGATTATATAAATCTTGATGGTGGGCCACATAGGTGACCGTCCATAGGGGGGTATTAGTTTGATTTCAATGGTAAGTTAAATGTTTAGTTAGGATTCCAAGTATAATGGTTAGTGTTCAAGTGTATGTTGTGTTATTTAGTGTGTTAGGGTGTTCGCGGATGATAACTAGTCTAGAAACATTAAAACAATGTTTCTAGTATAATTTTGGTGTTTCGGGTAATGTCCGGTTGTTCGGTTAGATACCGGTTCGTTAAAGTGTCAAACTATTACGTTTAGTGATTTTTAGGTACCCTTTTGTGACACTTTTAATTCCCGACACTTAGGAAAGCATTCAGGACCATTTTGCCATATTTTTGCATGTTACTAGTTTATTAAAATGCTGAATTTTGCTTAAATGTGCTGAATTCGGCACTTTAAGTGGGTTTTAGGCACTTTCCGACACTTAAACTATCACCTAGTGAAGCAGTTTTATGGTCCTTACTTCCCTATACACCCTACTAGTGTAGTACCTTGTCTCTGGCCCATACAGGGTCTCAAAACACTGTCTGTCTATGTACTGGACATCGTCAGCATTTTTCTGAGTTATCCGCTAACTGTGCTAGTTGTGCTTTGTGCATCGTTTATGCCACTAAAGTTTGTATGCAAGAATGAGGTGACAATATGAAATGTGATGCACATGTATGTATGATACAAAAATCAGAAAGAAGTTTAAGTCATCAGTTGTAATTAAGCACAGTCATTAATCACTAATCAATATTAATTAATTGTACGGATACCTGGATTTTTGACGGTTGTCACATTCTCCCCCTGTTAAGAAAATTTCGTCCCGAAATTTGTACTACCTTAACTCCTTAGGGTTTCATTATGCGTGTATATATATGAATAATACGAGGGTAGAGAAAAATCGAATCTAATCTTATTCGCATCAGGTGGATTCTATGGATATATTTTAACAATAAGAGCCCAATGGTTACAAGACACGTGTTCTAGCATTTGATGTTAAAGGACACGAGACGTATAGTCTAGTGTAACTCAGTTAACAGGGGTTCCACAAAAGAGTTTTGACCAGTGGATTCTCAAACAATTGATCACAGTATGCAAACGAGTTTTCACAAACCATAGCATCCGCTATATGAACTCAAAATCAGCAACTTGAATATGAAAATGATCTGTCAACTTTCGAATAAATAAATGGTAAGGATTAGTGTGTTGACATTCTTGAATTGCGAAAATACACCGAATGAAATACAAGCGAATCTGGTGTATCATTGTCTTGATTCGTAGTTGCATCAGGAATGTTTAAATAACAAGTCAAACAAAAGTATATGTAGTTTTGTGTGAAACGATTGACCATGATTAGCACAAGCTACAAGTTGGAAGGACACCACAAGGTGTCGAATTCAACAAACGATTTAGTGGAGTCGTAGACCAGGCAAGTCTACTACATTTGCAAAAATATTTGAATATGATGCTCCCAATACATCATATGACACTTTAAATTGAATATGTGAAATGGATAAGTTCAAGCAATTGAACTTGGTTTCGACGTAGCCTGACAATAAACTTATGTATCAACAAGGGAATTTCCGCATGGTTACGAAGACAAACCATGAATGCAACTGGAAATAAAAGAAGACCCAAGAAAATGTGTTGGCTTGACAACAAAGGAGCCAACAATTACAAGAACGTGGGTTATTCGAATCATTAACCAATAGTTAGCTTTAGCGAAATAACATTTGAACTTTTAATGAAGCGTCTATTCGAAACGAAACCACATGCGTAGCAAATGGTGCATGTGTGACATATAAGTTTCCAAGTAATGAAACAATGAGTATTTGCTAAAATGAAGAAATGGTCAAGTACCGAAGCAAATGAGTGTTCGCTCTCAGCGAAGAAAATTGACGCGATGCAACTACCATTAAGGGGAGTAGAGATGCGAACATCTACTCGCTAGAAGCGAAAGTGGAAATTTAAATAATAGAAGTTTGAGTACTTTATCCGTTTGGTCAACTGAAATAGCGTATACGTCAGAATAATAGGTTTTGCTTGGGTTAACAGATGTGGTTCCTAAGTGATAACCCTTAACAAGTTTCGACCTACGCTCCTGGTAGTTGATGCACGTACGAAAACTATCGTCCTTCTTCTTGACGAGCAAAACTGGAGTTTCCCAAAACGAGAAACTTGGTCTGTTAGCTTCCTTCTCTAGCAACTCCTAAAGCTGCGCTGACAATCCTTGCATTTCTGGAAGTGTAAGTTGATAAGGCATCTTAGCTACAGGCGTGGTGCCTGGAACCAAAGCGATGTGGAATTCGACTTGTCGCTGAGGGGGTAACTCCTGGCGAGTCTTTGTAGAAGACTTTGGGATATCCCCTTACCACAGGGACATCTTCGAGCTTCGGTTCGTCGGTTTCTTTGCCCGCGACATGGGCTATGAAGGCGACACATTCTTTACGCAAAACTTCCGTGGCTTCAAATAGCCAGTAACTCGTAGTAGCATACCCTGCTTTTTCTCCAAGAATCACGATCCTCTCTTCACTCGCCATCGGGATGCAGATAATCTTTTCATGGTGAACAATTTCTGTACGAATATTCGGCAACCATTCCATCCCAACAACAACGCCGAAGCTTCTCAACTCTGCTGGCAGAAGATCTATCGAGAACTCACGCTCTCTAAGTTCTATCACGCAGTCTTTTATTATTTTATTGGCATCCCACTAGCTTCTCATTAGCCAGTTCTATCAGATACGGGACATCTAATTTACTGCTACTAAACCAAGTATATTCTTAAACTCTAGAGATACGAAGCTATGGTTGGCATCGGTCTCAAACAACATAAGTACCAAATTTTGGTTAATAGAGAACGTACCAGTAACCATAACTGGATCCTGGCATGCTTCACGAGCTCCGATGTTGCTCGCCCTTCCACGGTTCTGGTCATCCTTTAGGCATTCCTTCCTAAAGTGCCCCACTTCCCCGCATTTGAAGCACCCTGGAGTTCTACCATCATCGTTTCCGTCTTGGTTGCTGGTATTATTTCCTTCTTGTTTGGGAGACCTCGTTCGGCAGGCGTACTTGTTGTGTCCTTCCCTTCCACACCTATCGCACCAAGGCTTCTGGCATCGACCTTCATGGTGGAACTTTCACTTATCACATCTCGGCTTTAGTCCCCAAGTAAACTCTCTGGAAATACCCTACGCTACCACAACCTTGACCCGGTTCTTGATTAAGACTGTTTCCTTCCTGGTAATCGTTGTTGCTATTTTCTTCACGATTTCCGCTGCCATCTTGACCTTCATTCCTATGTCCGGTACCGTACCAACATGTTTCCTTAGGGTGACCAACCTTTCCACAGGTTCCACATTTCCCATACCTGCATCGCCCGTTATGATAATGTAGACAGTTGTTGCACTTAGGTGGGATACCTATGTGCTTTTTCCCCTTTTTGGTCCTGATCTTGTTATCTGCTTGAGTGCCCTTCTTGAACTTTGTGAATTTCCTCTTGTTATCTCCCGATGGCTCCACATGAGTCTCCTTCTTCTTGTCAGGGGTTGCAAGTCTTTCAAGTCTAAGTGCTTCCTTAGCGAGCGCCAAATTCAAGATATTCGCATCAATAGTTGTTGGAGGCGTTGACGCTGTGATCAAGCTTAGAGTCTGTGGCGCCAATTCCCAGATGCATCGCTCGATTTTCTTAATCTCTGGTTCCACCAGGTGTGGAACAACTCGCGCTAAATCATGAAGCCTCTACACGTACTCCACCACTTTTGGACCTTCCATCTTTAGCTTCCAGAATTCGAATTCCAGCTTCTGGATCTCCATCTGAGAACAATACTCCCTACGCATCATTTCCTTCAGCTCACCCCATGTTAACGCATATGCTGCAGTCTCGCCCATTATTCGAACCCGAAGGTTCCACCATATCAGAGCCTCATCTTGAAGCAATCCGGAAACGAATGGGACTTGTTGGTCTAGCGTACAACCGCTCATTCGCACAACATCATCGACATTCTCAACCCATTTTACAAAAGCTATGGCACCTCCAGTGCCACCATAGTTTAGGGGTTTACAGTCTAAAAACTGTTTGTAGGTACAACCTGTACCCAAGCAATCATCGTCACAGTAAGTATTAGCAAAGCACACTGGGAATTTTCCAAACGTGTTGTAATGTGTCTTGGATGACTTAAACATTACCGTTAGGTGGGTTATTCCTTGAGGTACCTTCGCTGCGTTTGTAGCGAAGAACCTCGTGCCGAGCTATGACTCGTGAGGCGTGCGCTTGCCATTCTGCCTCGGTCAGTCGAATGATCGCTTGATGAGACATCTTCTAGGAAGAAGTTCAGGTTAGTTAGGTCTCGTTTGTTTAGGGAATGTAAATAGTTGTTTGGAGATCATATGTATTTGCACGTAATAAATCATCATATTAACACATCAAGCAACAGCATACTCATAGTATAAGCAAGTAAATGGAATCATGTTAAATGAGGATATAACAAACAAACATGTACATTACAATCATAGCACCTTCCTGCATATTAGTAACACGTTTAACGAGAATTTTATGATTAAGCTTTCATTAAGCAGGTAAGCACATAATATCTCGATCATAGCATAAACAAGTAATTCAACAATGTATATAATGAGAATGTTGCGATTGAGCTCTCGTATATCATCGACCACAAATACAGTTTTTCAAGTTCTACAATGTACCATACATGAAATGGGACTCTAGGGTCACATCACCCTTGTCCAAATCGTCTAACCAACTACAGCAGTCAAAAGTCAATAAGTCAAAAAGTGGTCTTCAAAAGGCTATGCAATTTGGGCTCAATAGCTACACTCTCACCAATAGTGTGCTACCTGCATAAAACCAAAAACTGCTACGCTGATGGTGGAGGAGGAGGAGGTGGAGGAACGAATAGCAAACTGCGCAAATGCGCTAACTCCTCCTCAAGAGCATAAACGGTACGCAACAGGTAACTAACCTACTGCTCCATAGCAAGAAAACGAATGTCAAAATCTGGGTATGGCAGAAGAGGAGCCGGTGGAGTCGCGAATGGTGACTGACAAGTGCAAGGTGGAGGACGCGGAATCCTCTCTAACTCCATGACTCTACGGCACAACAACTCCTGCTGGAGCTGTAACGACAAAAGCAGATCATTCCTGGTGTAACCAGTGTAATGTGAAAGATGATATGGGTCGGGCACAGGCATCATGCTGGGCGGAAACTAAATAAGTGGCTCGCCCGTGGGTGCAGAAGCAAAAGGAGCGCAGAAGCAAAAGGAGCAGTGTGTGTAAACTGGGGCATGAAAGGATCGGCTGCTGACACAAACGGTATATGACTGGGCTGCTGACTCGATGGACCTTCCCCTGGATGGGGTGGAGGGATATCCTGTAAGAACGTGACCGATAGATCAGTACGGTGAATGTCAGACACATGTGGGTGAAACAGGGCACTGTCAACTGGTGCATGTGCAGGTGCAGGTGGGGGAGTAACAGGTCTAACAAAAGGAGGTAAGTCATCATCGTCCTCTATCCACCCATTCTGGGTGAATGCATATCTGGGCAGCAAAAGGAGCATGGTCGATAGGTGCAGGGATCGGGTCAGGTAATGGCGGTGCAACAACTGGTATATCAACAGGTACAGGGTCGTGCTTCAGGCAAAGGATCGTGAGCAGGTATAGGCTCGGGTGCAATCATAGGCTCAGGGTCAGCTGGTGCAAGCTCAGGATCAGCGGGTATCATGTCAGGGTCGACAGGTGCCTCAAAAGGCTGGTCATCGAGGACAAACTCAATCTCATGCTCAGGATCAAAGTCGTGTGGAAAGACAGGATCAAACTCATCATCAAACTCGAAGTCCTGTGGAGGAACAGGTGCGGCAGACATAGCTGTGTCAGAATCAGAATCGATGGGATAATGCTGTAATCCCAGTCCGTGCAGTGTAGTAGATGACACAGACTCGAATGAATCACGACCAGAATGGTCAGATGAAATCTCGACGACAGGAACCTCGACAAGCGGAACAGCAATGACATCGGCGACTGGAGCTCCATCATCCTGGGCACCCTCAGGGGGATCCTCAATAAAAAGGTCGATGTCATCGTCAGACATAGCATCAAGAGGCAGATCCTCGAGAGGAAATGCAGCAAGAGGAAAAGGAGCAGGGATCTGAACAAGAAGTAGATCCTCGCCAGGAAGACCATCAGCTAGCGGTATGTCATCGCCAAAATCTGGTAAAGCAAACGGCTGGAAATCATCATCGTCGCTACTCTCAGTGTCAGATGTATAAACCTCAGGGTCTGGGACAACCTCGTCGTCCGAAATTAGGGCCATAGGGTCTACGGTATCAGATACTCCACTCTCAGAGGAGGACATGGTGTCTGTATCAACACAATCACATCATATGCACATATATCAACAATCATCAAATAAGCATGTATGCAATAACAATGTAAGCATGTATTCATCCTAGTCTTCCCAGACTATCCCATCCAGCCTCTCAGACTGAACTACCTAGTCTCTCAGACTAACCTCCCCAGTTTCCCAAACTGAACTACCCAGTCTCTCAGACTAAACTTCCCCAGTCTCTTAGACTCAATTTCCCCAGTCTCTTAGACTGAACCAGAAACATATCCTTGTAATGTGTTTTGTGCCTTTTGTTTGTAAAAATGTTTGTCTCCTGGATCTGGACGTTGGTGTATGCAATGAAAACATGTTTGAAAACATTTTCGTGAGAGTCCTAATGATCGTAGTCTAGACTCGAGAAAGAATCCAAGTTCGCTACGATCGAAGCTCTGATACCAAGCTGTCACACCCTGACTTTTGTGGAAGCGTGATTATGGTGTGACTTTCTTAATATCATTGCATTCAATCATAACATCAACTATATGATAAAACAATTAGATGTTCATCCATTGATTAAGTTTGAAAACAACATAACATAATTGTCTGAGACGATGACACCGAATTCAAATTACAAACCATAACATGTTTAAATGAGTTCACGAAGACTCAACAGAAAGACCTTAAACCAACCCGAGCTTAGAACCATGTATCTCGTCCAGGAGTAAGATACATCTCCTAAACTCTAAAGACTTGGATGACATCCCTTATTTATACGCAGCTTGAAAAACATGCACACCTGCCAGATCCACTTAATTCCCTGAAATACATGTAATCTGAAAAACGTCAACAAAAGTTGAGCGAGTTCATGTGTATGTGTATGAATAAACCTTTAAAGTATGTCTGTATGTATGTATGTCCCTGGTATGTAGCAATAAGGAAAAACAGATCACTAATGGTTTGCAAGGCCAATGGTATGCGTGAAATGGTGCAGGAAAACTCAAACCTAGCAAATTTGTCTCCGGGAAGAAGACATAGTCACTACATGGGCCACCCTGGTCTGCATGGGTGTGGGCTCGCTACACCCAAATAGATCTATCACTCATGTCCCTCAGTCCTACAATGAGGATTAATGGCCTTAAGTGTCATACCCACCACTCACATGATCAAGCAGTAACCCTCCTTAAGCTAATCATACCATGTATAAAACGTTTGTAAACAATTGTAACATGTATCTCACCCCCCGAAGTTATAAAACTGAAAACAGTTAAAAGAAAAGGGGGAACACGAACTCACTGTTTTGCGTCTTCACAATCGTAACCCAATTCTCTTCAGCAAACGCGACTACCTACAATGTGCTATGGCCTATTAGACGAACGGGTCGTGCCTTGGCTTAGAGTTTAACGTTTTTGAGTTACGTTCCTTTTATGTTCCCAATATTATTCCAAGTTCAAATTTCTTGTTAAAATAATAATTATTTTAACTTTACAATTATATTTAATTTTGGAATCATTGCCTAAACAATATTTTTGTATTAATACTTCTCAAGTATTTATTTTCGTATTTCCTTCCCAAGGATGGGGGTATCTCATACATGCATTTTCGTATTCTTGTATTTGTAGTTCCGAAATAATATATTTCCAGAACAATATATTTTCAAGTTTCACTTAGAGAGTATATATAAGCTTATTTTGTCGAAAATAATGTATTTCAAGAAAATATATATTTTTCCCAAACATCATATATCTTCTAAATATACTAAGAAAATATATTTTAACTTCCCCAAAAATAATATATTTTCTCCTTGTCGAAATATGATATACCTTGTAATAATAATAAAAATCGTATTTTCGTTTCTTTCGTATCCAAAATAATATTTACCAAAAATATATTTATAACGGTATCTTCCGGAATATTTTGTAAGTTACATCCTTGCGTTCGATTTCACCATATTAAGTGTGTGACTTATATATGTATTCCTTGTGATTTTTGGTATTATTTGGATTGTAAATTATTGGTATTTTGTTAAGTTATATTACCTTAAATCCTAAAATAATATAACTATTACACCAAGTGTACAAATAATCACATAATGTGTCTTTAATGTAAATACATATTCTAAATACATATTTATCCATTTTTATTTATAAAAACCAACCTCCGATACTTCTATTTTTTGTAACAGAATCTATGGCAACGTTTATATTGAAAACCATGGTTAAAAATCACTTGTAAATACTTGTTTAGAAAATATTTTTCTAAGTGTTTATGTTTTTAGAAAATTTCGCCATAGTTTACTCTAAAAATGGAGGTGCCTATGCTGTTAAAGCATATCATTTTCTTTTCAAAAATCATCATTAACAATCAACAATCAATCTACACTTAACAAGAGCTAAAACAAGCTATCTACATAATGATCATGAACTTGAGTTTTCGTAAAAACTTGTAGTAACTTGGTAATATGTTTAGTAGACTTAGTTACCCTTTAAAGTTTGTTTATTTCTTTAAAAATCTCATTCTTAAAAGTTTTAAGTGTTTACAACTTACTAGATGATTTTTCCAAAAAATCATTCTTTTGAATTTTTCTTGTAAACAAAGTGTTCTTATACTTGTTTCAACACTAGAAACATGATTGGTTTTCTTTAAAACAATGTTTATACAAATCTTGTTATTTAACTTGGTTCCTTTGGAAAACTATTTTAGAAATCATCCACTCACAAGACTTTTATCTTGTTTAAATCATCATTTTATGAAAACAACTTTTATCATTCAAGTTCATGTAACATGAAGCATGATGATGTTGGTCTTTCACAAGATCACCACTCTAACTTACTAGATCATGTGTTTAATCACATTCTAGTAGGTTACTTATGATGTCTAGCATCACTAACACTAATAATCCATCAACAAGAAGCAAACAATCATAAATCAACATGATTTCATATGTTTATAAGCTTATGTTAGAGATTTATGATTATCTCTTTTAATGTTCATCATGTTTAACAATGTTCATCACTTATTAACCAACTATATATGAAAGATCAAGAGATCATAAGAACCTTACTACTAGCACAAGGCTAGGGAAGAACACTTGATGTTGATGATGACAAAAGTGATGGATAAAAGCGATTGATGAAGGTCCTTCAAGATCCACAAGCACCAAGCTTCATTAAACACCTTCTAACACCATGTAGTGATCTTGGAATGGATGGAAGCAAAATGGAAATGATGATGGTGGTGTTGGGTGCTCACGGCCGAGAAGAAGGAAGAGAGAAGGCGAGTTGTGGTGTTGAGAAGTGTGGGTGATGAATGAGAACTCTTGCTTCTCTTATAACCATCTAAACCTTTTAACCATTGTATTATGTGTTGGTAATAGTACATGCATAATCTCAAATAAAATCTTACAAGATTTAAGGAAATCAAGCAAGATTATATAAATCTTGATGGTGGGCCACATAGGTGACCGTCCATAGGGGGGTATTAGTTTGATTTCAATGGTAAGTTAAATGTTTAGTTAGGATTCCAAGTGTAGTGGTTAGTGTTCAAGTGTATGTTGTGTGTTAGGGTGTTCGGAGATCATAACTAGTCCAGAAACATTAAAACAATGTTTCTAGTATAATTTTGGTGTTTCGGGTAATGTCCGGTTGTTTGGTTAGATACTGGTTCGTTAAAGTGTCAAACTATTCCGTTTAGTGATCTTTAGGTACCCTTTTGTGACACTTTTAATTCCCGACACTTAGGAAAGCATTCAGGTCCATTTTTCCATATTTTTGCATGTTACTAGTTTATTAAAATGCTGAATTTTGCTGAAATGTGCTGAATTCAGCACTTTAAGTGGGTTTAAGGCACTTTACGACACTTAAACTATCACCTAGCGAAGTAGTTTTATGGCCCTTACTTCTCTATACACCCTACTAGTGTAGTACCTTGTCTCTGGCCCATACAGGGTCTCAAAACACTGTCTGTCTATGTTCTGGACATCGTCAGCATTTTTCTGAGTTATCCACTAACTATGCTAGTTGTGCTTTGTGCATCGTTTATGCCACTAAAGTTTGTATGCAAGAATGAGGTGACAATATGAAATGTGATGCACATGTATATATGATACTGAAATCAGAAAGCAGTTTAAGTAATCAGTTGTAATTAAGCACAGTCATTAATCACTAATCAATATTAATTAATTGTACGGATACCTGGATTTTTGACGGTTGTCACATATTTTGAGATAAAAATGACGCCCCCCCCCCCTCCCTAAAAATGATGGTGTGGGATAAAGCCCCACTAATGCCCCCACCTAATTAAATATTAAAAAAGAAAAAAATAAATTAACAAAATATGATTGGTTAAGAGGCATGGGGCCCACCAGATGCACCCATTCTCGCCCATTAGTGGGTTGCTGGACAAGGGGTAGCGCCCCCACCTAATTAAATATTATAAAAGAAAAAAGATAAACAAAATATGATTGGTTAAGAGGCATGGGGCCCACCAGATGCACCCATTCACACCCATTAGTAGGTTGGCGGACAAGGGGTAGCGCCCCTTGTAACATGCATGGGGTGGGGGAGGGCGCCAAGGGGCACAAAAATTGTTGATGTGGCGGGGTGGCGCGAGGCCATACCCCTAGCCTTACAAATAAATTTGTTATTGTCATTTAAATATCTCTAGGATTGTTTATTTGTACTTTTCTTTAACGGCAAATTTCTTTTATTTCTGTCATTTGTGGGACTTGAACCTAAAATATCACCCTCTCAATGTGTTTAAAGGTTTTGTCTTTGTCAATGGACCACCACCCCATTGGTGTGTTTAATTGAAGACATTAGTGTCTTTCCATCCCCATAGCAATTAAGTGGTGAGACATTGTATATGTCATTGTAAATATTTGTCTTATGTTTATCTTATTTTGCTTAATGTATTTTGCTTTTGTTGTAATTTGATTTAGGACATTGTATATGTCATTGTAAATATTTATCTTATGTTTATCCTATTTTGTGTTAATGGTTGTTATCGTGAAGTATATCTTATGCATTAGATTGTATTAGTGTATCTTGATTGTTAAACTTGGTATCCTAACATAATCGGTGGCCTATTACAAACTCCGTATCTTAATAATTCAACCTCTAACGCAACTAATACGACGAAACTCGTGATATGTTTTTCATTAAAGTAAAATCGTTAAATAAACTCATATTTTATTAAAAACTTATATGTCTTTAATTAATAAACTTATATTTTTATAAAACTGTTGTTAAACTCGTATATGTTTTTCGCTAATAAACTCGTATCTTAACAAAAACTTGTTATACGATTTCGTTTTGCAAATTCACTAAACAATCATTATTACGTTCTAAGCAATTATTTAATTGGTCAACGAAATTGAAGCATATCTACCTCAGATTTTATCAATCTCTTATTTGTTGCATTTTGTTTACTATTCAACAGTTTTTACAAGATTTCTTCTATTTTTCTTAGTTTGAGTCAATTAAACCAGTCATGTTTGGATTGACCAGTTAACTAGCTCCCTTAGATAATTGGGTTACACTAGAGTCATGTTTTAGCTACACAATTTTAAATGTATCCATGTTAAATTAAAGTAGACTCAACTAAACATATAAGTTGCATTCAGGTTCATGAGTTGCAATTGGCAACATAACAACACAAAACACATTAAACGGGCATGATTGACAACCTTCGGCTACAATGTGTCGATGTATATGTATGTGTAACGTGTGTGTTTTTATTGAAAATGGAAATAAATTAAAAAAGAATATAAAACTTAATTGCGTTTGTTTTGTTAAACTTGTCCAATGAAACAAAATACTATTGATCAAGTTATGAATTTTAGTTAAACAAGTTATGTGTTTATTTTGTACAAATACCATTGATCATGTTCCAAATTAATTTTTTTAATCCATGTTGTGGGAACCCAAGACTTTTAAAGACTTTTACTTTGCGAATGGACCATCACTTCATTGGTTATTTTGTTTCTTTATAATAACAACAATAATATTGATAATAAATTATTATAATAAGATAATGGAAAAAAACCATGTTATTAAATAATAAAATGATAAACCATCAGACAAATAACAAATTATCTTGACAACGTAGTACGAATGAAAAAACAAAACAAGTAAAACTACGTTAAAGTTAAAATATAATGCTACATTATATTATTCTCTACTTTGATTATCTTTTAATGTTTTAAAAACAAAATAGACAACAAAACTAGCAACTCCTACGCTTTACCGGCCCAAATAATCGTCTTCACAAAATACCCGGATGGTTCAATAGTACGGTCTATTCGTTTCTCGAAGACTCCTATTTGTGTCTTATTGAAGATATAAGTATCTTCCAACCCCAGATCAATTAAAGTGAATGGTCCAAAGAAATTATTAATGTCATGATAGCAACCGCAAAAGAAAAAGACATGGGCAAGGGGTGCATTAAACTGACAAGGAATAGCAATGACAATTTAATCGGTGGCATTCTTAACTTTTATTTTCATTTCCAAGACGTTCTCACTCGTAGGATCATATTGGATTTACACTAAATTTCGCTAATGTATAACGAATGCGAGATCAAATTAAAATTATGTATAAAACTATGATAATTTTACGAGTGAGGTAACTTTTGACAGTGAAAATAAAAGTTAAAGTGTCACTAGTAAATGGAAATTGAATTTTAACAATCCCACCTAGATGTGGTTCGCCAATATTAGACCTACCTTTGAATATTGTCGCTGGCAGTCCCACATTTTAAATATTTTTTTCTCACTGCATCTCCGTTAAAAAAATTAACGGAATTAAGTGTTTTTTTCTTTAGAATTTCAAACTGACGTTTTAGGGCTTTTGATCAGAACGAGGATACAAGTCGTTCTATGTAAAACTTACCTTGAAACAGTGCTCAACACGGCTTGATTTTTGTTAATTAGAAGTTTATATACCTGAATTAAAGCACCGTTTTTGTCGTTTAGAGCACTGTTTCGTGGTAAATTTTACATCAATCGACTAGTATCCTCGTCTTGATCAAAAGCCCTAAAACATCAGTTTCAAATTCAGAAAAAAAAAACTTAACGAAGTTAAGTTTTTTAACGGAGGTGCAGTGATTTTTTTTAAAGGTAAGACTACTTGTGACAATATATAAATGTAGGTCTAATATTAGCTAACCAATTCTGGATAGGATTATTAAAATTCACTTAGTTAAATTGTTGATATGTGATATTATTTTTAAGAGGTAAAATATGTGCAGTCTGCGGACCACATTTGCAAACCTCTGCAGTTTGCAAGAAGAAGTCTCTCTGTTTTTTAACGTACGTAGACTTCTAAAATAAACCGGTGGTAGTGTACGGACGGTAATGCTAGATGGTGGTGGTGGACGGTGGGTGGTGGTGGATGGTGGTGGACGGTGGGTGGTGGTGGATGGTGGACGTAGACGGTGGGTGGTGGTGGACAGTGGTGGTGGGTGGTGAACGGTGGGGGTAGACGATGGTGGTGAGTGGTGGTCGGTGGTGGTGGTGGACGGTGGTTGTTGGTGGTGGTGTTTAACCCTCTGCAGACCTTGAAAGATCTTAGAAGTAGCTAGGTCAAGTTTGCACCAAGAAGAGTTCGCACAGACGTTTTTAATGAAGCGTCTTCGGAAAAATAAATAGTCTGCAGATGACAATATACGCGTGTGGTCTGCACGACACTGATAGAAGAGCCTACACAAATTTTTTTTAGAAAAACAAACACCTCCTAAGTGATACAAAATCCAATTTACCTTTAATTTAGACTTCCACTATTCTCACACCCCTAAATTTTATTTTCACAATTTCACATCTCGTTTTACTCTATATATATATATATATATATATATATATATATAGGGTTAGGATCATGTAAGAAGTAGTAAGCTAATTTAGAAACTTGAGAAGCATTCTCTACCACACATTTTTCCTAAGCTTTTCGTAATATACACATATGTATAGTTTAAAATTGACTGTATACATATGTATCAAGATTTGACTATATACATATATGTATATAGTCAATTTTAAACAATACATATGTGTATATTACAAAAAGCTTAGTAAAATGTGTGGTCCAGAATGCTTTTCAAGTTTCTTAAATAGGGTGTACTTCTCTTAGAATCCCTACCAACAATACATATGTGTATATTACAAAAAACTTAGTAAAATGTGTGGTCCAGAATGCTTTTTAAGTTTCTTAAATAGGGTGTACTTCTCTTAGAATCCCTACCCTATATATATATATATATATATATATATAGAGAGAGAGAGAGAGAGAGAGAGAGAAAGGTTAACATACAAAAAGCCTTATCATACATCACGTAGGAGACAATGGTAACCGTTGGATCAGGGGTATAATCACGCATGGGACCACATAATCACACATGGGACCACATAATCACGCATGGGACTATAATCACGCACGTTATATTTTTTGTCATGTATGTTAATGTAGGTTAAGCCCTGAAGTACATTATACTTTATATATATATATATATATATATATATATATATATATATATATATATATATATATATATATATATATATATATATATATATAGGGGACCGAGAGTGCTTTTCAAGTTTCTTAAATAAGGTGTACTTCTTTTAAAATCCCTACCCTATATATATATATATATATATATATATATACTACTTTAATAAGGATATGTGAAGGACAAGATGGTAATTGAACAAGGTGTTGAAAAAACACTTAATGCACAATGTACAACTGTTAAGGCACAAGAAAACACAAACCCTTTTACCCTTTACAAGGGTATACATCTGCCGTCCAAATGTTTTACTTTCTCACACGGATCAACATCGGGACCGTCCATTTGACTTCACACGGATCACCATATGCTTTCTCTCTCAATGCTCACACATCTCACAAAACAACATCAGATCTTCTTCTCTCTCTTCTCTCTCTCTTTTCTCTCTTCTCGGCGATCTAGGGTTTCATGAGATCTATCACCAGATCCGTTTGAATCTATCACCAGATCCGTTTGATGAGCAGATCAAGGGTTTCATGAGATGTTCTGGCAAGGGATCCACAGATTTGAACAAGGGATCCGTTTTATCTGGCAAGGGATCCACAGATTTGAACAAGGGATCCGTTTGATGTTCTGATAAGTTGCTTTATCTTTAATCTTGATGTAGATTTGTTAGTAGATATCTTACCATGTTCTTTTGTGATTCTTACTTTTCAGGTGAAGCGGTTGACGGATGTTCGAAGGACGAAATCTGAGGTTTACGAAGGATTTTCTCATGTGTTTTGTGATGAATCGACTCAGGTTAGGTTCTAAATGTTGATTTATCTTTAATCTTGATGTAGATTTGTTAGTAGATATCTTACCATGTTCTTTTGTGATTATTACTTTTCAGGTGAAGCGGTTGACGGATGTTCGAAGGACGAAATCTGAGGTTTACGAAGGAGTTTCACATGTGTTTTGTGATGAATCGACTCAGGTTAGGTTCTAAATGTTGATTTATCTTTAATCTTGATGTAGATTTGTTAGTAGATGCGGTTATTTCAAATTAGGTTGAAAGTCTTGTGATATTTGAATTTGTATTTTTGGTGATGATAGTTAGATTAATTTCAGATATGACATAGTGAAAGGATAAATTGTTTTTGTAGTTTTGATTTTACTTTGTTCTGTTATATTTTGATCTTTTCCTTCATTTTTGGGACTGATAAGTGTCATGGTTGTGTGATAATTATGATATTTAGGTCATTTAGATATGGAATTGTGAAAAGATAGATTGTTATGTATTTTTGATTTTGGTTTGTTCTGTGGGATGCTCGATGAGCAGATCTAGGGTTTCATGAGATGTATCACAAGCTTTATCTGGCAAGGGATCCACAGATTTGAACAAGGGATCCGTTTGATGTTCTGATAAGTTGCAATGAGTGTTATATATCTTACCATGTTCTTTTGTGATTCTTATCTTTAATCTTGATGTAGATTTGTTAGTAGATGCGGTTATTTCAAATTAGGTTGAAAGTCTTGTGATATTTGAATTTGTATTTTTGGTGATGATAGTTAGATTAATTTCAGATATGACATAGTGAAAGGATAAATTGTTTTTGTAGTTTTGATTTTACTTTGTTCTGTTATATTTTGATCTTTTCCTTCATTTTTGGGACTGATAAGTGTCATGGTTGTGTGATAATTATGATATTTAGGTCATTTAGATATGGAATTGTGAAAAGATAGATTGTTATGTATTTTTGATTTTGGTTTGTTCTGTGGGATGCTCGATGAGCAGATCTAGGGTTTCATGAGATGTATCACAAGCTTTATCTGGCAAGGGATCCACAGATTTGAACAAGGGATCCGTTTGATGTTCTGATAAGTTGCAATGAGTGTTATATATCTTACCATGTTCTTTTGTGATTCTTACTTTTCAGGTGAAGCGGTTGACGGATGTTCGAAGGACGAAATCTGAGGTTTACGAAGGATTTTCGCATGTGTTTTGTGATGAATCGACTCAGGTATGTCACTCGCAACTCGCAAGGAAACCTTTTTTTAGGATCTGAATTTAATTAGTTATACCTTTGGTTAACGACTGTCACGATCACTATTATTACAGAACAAGCTCACTCCGATCTTCTGGCTACCGGAGAAAGTGTATCTGCTTGGAGAGTCTCGGAATTGGCTTTGGCGACGCTGAACGCTGCTTCATTCGAATCGATGGGGGCTTCATATGCAGAATGTTCCCTCACTTAGTGGTCTCATGCTCACTCAAGCAGAGGTAAAGTAAAGTTTATCATCATTCATCAATTTTCTTTTATTTTTTGTTTATAATAAAGGTTTTTATATTTGCAACTTGACAAAATGTGATTTATATTAAATTTATTTTAAGTTAATAGTGTACTGGTTATAACTAATATCAAATCTTTACTAATACTTGATTTCTTTTTATGATGGTTGACTTTGCGAGAACTAACGGAGCATTAGTGTCAAGAATGGGCTGAGATTCGAATTCAGTCGGTTTTTCGCTCTTTTTTGGTAATTTCTAAGCCTTGAATATTAATTTTTAACATGCTATGCTACTGAGAGAATATAAACTTGACTATATTCTCTGTTTTTTGATCAGAGGTAAAGTAAAGTTTATCATCATTCATCAATTTTCTTTTCTTTTTTGTTTATAATAAAGGTTTTTATATTTGCAACTTGACAAAATGTGATTTATATTAAATTTATTTTAAGTTAATAGTGTACTGGTTATAACTAATATCAAATCTTTACTAATACTTGATTTCTTTTTATGATGGTTGACTTTGCGAGAACTAACGGAGCATTAGTGTCAAGAATGGGCTGAGATTCGAATTCAGTCGGTTTTTCGCTCTTTTTTGGTAATTTCTAAGCCTTGAATATTAATTTTTAACATGCTATGCTACTGAGAGAATATAAACTTGACTATATTCTCTGTTTTTTGATGTGTTTTGTTATTTTTATGCTTTTTGTTTTTTAACTGATCTTAACCCATTTGACTTATGCTACAGACAAAAAGGGATCAAGATCGGGACCGTCCATTTGACTTCACACGGATCACCATCTGCTTTCTCTCTCAATGCTCACACATCTGACAAAAAGGGATGCCAAAAGCAGGGAAGTACAATCTACAGGAAAAAGCAACACTTTACTTTTGTGTGAAAGACAGCTTGCTTGCTGCAGTCTCTATAATATATCAACACTCTTCCATACACTGTTTGAAAGACAGCACTGCTTCCTTCAGTCTCTATAAATAATCCAGAGATATCTACACTCTACTCACACTTTACAAACTCTCAACTACACTCAACTGAAATTGTAAGTTTATCTCAGTTGAATAATCCTACTTTCAAAACATCAACTTAACAACTTCTATTTACTTCGATTTCAGAATATATCAACTCTTTGCATTCGGATCTTGCGTTGTTTCTCGGCTCTCACATCAAGGTTTTAAAATTTTTGTCGGCTTTTCACATCTCCCTCTTGCATTGTTGTAAGTTCTTTCAAATATGACATAGTGAAAGGATAAATTGTTTTTGTAGTTTTGATTTTACTTTGTTCTGTTATATTTTGATCTTTTCCTTCATTTTTGGGACTGATATGTGTCATGGTTTTGTGATAATTATGATATTTAGGTCATTTTTGGGGATGATAAGTGTTGTAGTTCAATGAAAATTATGATAGTTAGGTCAATTTTAGATATGGAATAGTGAAAAGATAGATTGTTATGTACTTTTTATTTTAGTTTGTTCTGTGGGATGTTTTGATATATTTTTTCATTTTTCGGGATAGTGAAAGGATAAATTGTTTTTGTAGTTTTGATTTTACTTTGTTCTGTTATATTTTGATCTTTTCCTTCATTTTTGGGACTGATATGTGTCATGGTTTTGTGATAATTATGATATTTAGGTCATTTTTGGGGATGATAAGTGTTGTAGTTCAATGAAAATTATGATAGTTAGGTCAATTTTAGATATGGAATAGTGAAAAGATAAATTGTTATGTACTTTTTATTTTAGTTTGTTCTGTGGGATGTTTTGATATATTTTTTCATTTTTCGGGATAGTGAAAGGATAAATTGTTTTTGTAGTTTTGATTTTACTTTGTTCTGTTATATTTTGATCTTTTCCTTCATTTTTGGGACTGATATGTGTCATGGTTTTGTGATAATTATGATATTTAGGTTCATTTACTTTGTTCTGTTATATTTTGATCTTTTCCTTCATCATTACAGGAATTTTTTTTAAAACAGTACTGTATTCAAAACAAAATAAAACGCCGTATTCACAAAACAATACTGTATTCACAAAGCTGTATTCAAAACAATACTGTATTTAAAAAAATATTGTATTCACAAAGCTGATTGTTATAGTTATTATGTGTATGTGTAAATTATAGTAAATTGTTTTTGTAGTTTTGATTTTACTTTGTTCTGTTATATTTTGATCTTTTCCTTCATTTTTGGGACTGATATGTGTCATGGTTTTGTGATAATTATGATATTTAGGTTCATTTACTTTGTTCTGTTATATTTTGATCTTTTCCTTCATCATTACAGGAATTTTTTTTAAAACAGTACTGTATTCAAAACAAAATAAAACGCCGTATTCACAAAACAATACTGTATTCACAAAGCTGTATTCAAAACAATACTGTATTCAAAACAATACTGTATTCAAAACAATACTGTATTCAAAACAATACTGTATTCAAAACAATACTGTATTTAAAACAATATTGTATTCACAAAGCTGATTGTTATAGTTATTATGTGTATGTGTAAATTATAGTAAATTGTTTTTGTAGTTTTGATTTTACTTTGTTCTGTTATATTTTGATCTTTTCCTTCATTTTTGGGACTGATATGTGTCATGGTTTTGTGATAATTATGATCTTTTCATTCATTTACTTTGTTCTGTTATATTTTGATCTTTTCCTTCATCATTACAGGAATTTTTTTTAAAACAATACTGTATTCAAAACAAAATAAAACGCCGTATTCACAAAACAATACTGTATTCACAAAGCTGTATTCAAAACAATACTGTATTCAAAACAATACTGTGTTCAAAACAATACTGTGTTCAAAACAATACTGTATTCAAAACAATACTGTATTTAAAACAATACTGTATTCACAAAGCTGATTGTTATAGTAATTATGTGTATTTTTCAGTTTACAAATCACTCCAAACACATATGAATTGAGAGGTATGGGCGGTGGTTATCCAATTCCCGTTGAATCACTAGGATCAACAAACCATTTAAACCTTCCTGATTCAAACCCTCTAACTTCAAACCCACCTCCGGTGTCAACCCCACCTCCGGTTTTAACCCCACCTTCGGTTTCAACCCCACCTCCATTGGCAAACCCTGAATATGATGATCCATTTGGTTGGACGGATGAAGAGTTGAATTGGGCGTATGACTATACCTTCGCTCAACTACAATTTGGTGGACTACAAATTGAGGGGTGCCATCGTCCGGTGCCAAACACTCCTATACTTCCTATGCATCCTCCACCTTCAAACCCCCCTTATGTGGAAAACTACAGTCAAACACAAGAACTACCGACCTGGGCTGAAGGGTACGAAACTGACCCTGGGGCGGTTTACGAACCACCATTGGATGAAAAAATGGTTTGGGAACCTTAGAACAACTTTTATGATGACTGTAGTTTTTTTTTTCTCGAATTAGTTTGAATCTTAATTATGTAAATTTTAATTATGTATTAGTTTAAATTTAAATTTGTTGCTGTTTAATTTTAATCATGTTTTAGTTTAAATTTTATTTCTGGAGTTTTTATTTTTTTAGTTAACTAATATTGAACACTTAATAGGATATGTCTGATCATTTTTCCGTTGAAGAATTTTCATCATTGACAAATGATAGAGCATGGTATAATATAATCTTTGTTAAGGTGGAGTTTATTTGGCATGACGTCGATGGAAAGAGATTAGTGGTTATATTTCTTGATCAACACGTAAGAACATTATTTTAATTTACTTTGTGTTATATAAGCGTTTTTCCACCACTAAATTTCTTTTCATTTTAGAGACAAAAAATTGTTGCGTTCGTCCCACAAAATTTGATACACAAATATAATGACGCGTCATTGATGGGTGGTTTTTTTTCGTTGAATCATTTCCAAATTGAGAATCTCAACTATCTTGAGTGCCCAAAGTACCAGAATTACGTGTTAGTTTGGTCCGAGAAGAAAATTGTCATCAACGAATATACAAAGCTTTCTTCACTTACGCTTACGATTCCAAGGGGTGCTTCTTTATATCCATTGGTCCCTTCCATTATAGAATTGAAGCATGACAGGAGACCTCAAATGGATATTGTTGGTACATATTAATTCTCTATCTATAATTTTTATTAAATATATAAAACTTTATATATGGTCTATACGATTTAACTGATTTGGTTTTAGATGTGGTTGGGAGAATAATAGAAGGCAAACGTGATCGATGTTGTTTTGAACTTTCTCTTCAAGATAAGACGTACGTTATTATTTATTATTAACATATTACAAACATAATATTTACGTTATATGTAAGAAAATATTATTATTAGAAGAACTTTAACCCAAAATCGTAATATACAGTGGTCACACAATACAACTGTTTTTGTCTGCCCTGAAGCCTTCCGATGTTATACGTTCCATTCGAGCCGTGCAACAAAGGTCCATCATATATGTATCACGTCTCAAGTTGGTTCATCTACCAGATAGTATGTTATGCTTTACACATGAACATTCTAATAATTAGTTAGATCTAATGGCTCATGTAGTTTAATAAAAGTTATATTTTATTTGTTATTTCAGTTAATATTTTGAAGTCTACGGAGTTGAGTACGATTACGTACGAACCGGATATGGTCGAGGCACGGGATATGTAAATTATGGATCGTTATCCAATTTGTGTTTAAGTTAGAAACATTTGGTGTTGTTATTTGTTTAGTTGTTGAATATTAAAGTCTCTCTTGGTGTTTCGTGTTTTGCTTTTTGTTTCCCTCATATTGATGTAATTGGAGAAGTATTTATAATCTATCACCAAGGTATAATCTTCTTAGATTGGACAACTAAATAATCATTATCTGTATTAAACGAAGGTATAACCATGGCTGACCTTCCCACTCATACAATCGTGTTTGAGATATTAACGAGGCTGCCAGCAAAGGATGTAGGTCGTTCTAAGAGTGTATGTAAGCAATGGTATGCGTTATTGTCAACACAAGATTTCGTAAAGATACATTGTTCTCGCTCAGTAGTTTCATCTAACCAGAGAGTTCTACTAATTGACGACCTAACGTGTTCTGTTCGTCCAATCATCTCTAATAACAATGACTATGGTCCAAGCTCAACAGTTACATTTCCATTCCATCACCAAAATAATGATGTCTCAATACTTTCACATTTGAACGGATTGTTGTGTGTTTGCTTGAATCATACATACGAGCTGCTTCTTTGGAATCCAACAACTACTGCTTTCAAGCGTTTGTCAACCCCTGATTCTCATGGATTCTATATAAATAACCTTGATGCCATTGGTTTGTACGTTGACGCTGACGATGATTACAAGGTCTTGCATATAAAGCGTAGGAGTGGTGTACTTGGTGTCTATGTTTATTCTAGGGAAGTAGACTCTTGGAGAAATATTCCTTTCATAACAAGACAAGAGTACCTAAGCCCTCATTTCAATTGGTCAGCTGGCACATTTTGTGGTGGTACTCTATATTTCACTGTTTGCGAATGTTGGATTGGAGGTACGAATGTGGTGATTTGTTTTGATGTTAATTCGGAGCAGTTCAAGGAGATAAGCTTTCCACCCGTTCCTTCTAATGGAATGGTTCAAGGTGTTTTAGTTAATGTAAAAAATGTGCTTCACATGTTTGCTAGCACTGGCATGTTTGAGATGACAATTGACCTATGGACACTACAAGGGGATTACTGGATTAAGGTCTTATCATGTCCTCCGATCCCCCCGATATCATTGTCATTGTGGTGCGATATAACACATTATGTGACAAATGGTAATTGGTTTGTGATGACTAAATTAGGGAAGTTGTTTACAATTGAAATGGATATGAAGCCCTTCGAATGTTTTTATCCCGTTTCTTGGTTTCGAGGTTTTAAGGGTGCGGTGTTTGTGCAGACCATTGTTTCACCAAGTATTTAGATTGGCTTTCACTTAATGTTATCATTATGTATGTCAATGTTTTAAGGATTTGTGTTTTTTTTTTCTGTAAGTCATGATATTCCGTTTAAGTCATGTATTTTAATGTTATCATTATGTATTTCAATGTTATCCTTCGGTTTGTTTTTCTCTAAGTTATGTGTTGGAATGTTGTTATGATTTGAGAATTTCATCATCTATGATAACTCTCTTTTATTTAATTTGCAAGGTATTTGTCATTTTTTCAATTTACAATGACTAATGGACTCTCAAACCCTCGAAATCATGCTTCTAGCTCGAGTGCATCTACTAAAGCTGAAAAACGAAAAGAGTATCAAAAAAGATACTATGCTGCACGCAAAGAAAATAACAAAGTATCTAAATTTGGGAGTGGTGATGCCCCCCAAAGTGCTTCATCAATATCTTTAATGAATAATAGGTCAACAGAAAGGACACTGTTAAGAAGTTTACAAACTAATATTACTCAATTTCTACAAACAACAAATGAGAACGCCTCAAGTGTTTCTACTACAAAATGCAAGGAGTACAATGAAGGATGTTCTAATACACCAAACGATAATGGAATGCGTATTTCAAATGGCAGTCAAGTCAACCAAACCCCGATAGATGATGTAATTGACGTAGTCAGGCATAGAACATCACGAGGTTTCTATTTATTTAACAAAGATTTCTTTTTCGAACTTGACATCTTTTACAACCTTCATTACTTAATACACCAATTTTTTAGGTATTCAAATTCATCCGCGTACTTTATTACCCCAATTTGCTGAAGTAGTTGATCAACCTTCCCTCCAACATGGGAGCGTAGAAGATGATCCTTATAATTTTGTTTACAATGGTGTACCTGGAGAGCATCGTGTTTTAAAGGAACGAGGCGCATGTCCTAATTGTGGAGCAAAACGATTTCAATTTGAATTTGATACCTTTTGTTGTATGAGTGGGAAAACCGTGTTAGCAAACTTAGAAATTCCAGAGGAATTGTACCGACTTTTCACGTCTCAAGATGAAATTGGAGATTTGTTTAGGCAAAACATCCGTGCTTATAACACCAATTTTTCTTTTGCCTCAATGGGTGTGACATTGGATGATACATTGAACAATATGAGAGACGGCGTATATACTTTTCGTGCACATAAAGGAATATATCACAGAATCGACCAATTAGTTCCGAGGGATGGGACTCCTAGGTACTTGCAATTGTATTTTTACGATCCTGATACTGAGTTAGATCACAGACTCCGATGGCCAAATCTTGATCGGCGTATTACTCAGATTTTAACACGCGTTCTTTCTACAAACCCATATGTCGATACATTTAGAAGACTTGCGGAACTAGGACCTCTGGACAACTATAGAGTCACTTTGAATACTTCGGTTGAACTTGACCAAAGGGTGTACAACCGACCAACGACATCGGAGGTATATATAATATATTATATTAATTGCAATTATTTAATATAATTGCTTATTTTACTTACTTATAGTTCACAATTATATAGGTTGCTGGTATTTGGGTTGAAGGTAATGACAATATCACTTCGTATAAACGAAGTATTGTAGTGTACGGTAGGTCTGAATATAGACAAACTATTCAGCCGTACTTCAGTTGTTACGATCCATTGTCGTATCCTTTATTTTTTCCTAATGGTGAGTCGGGTTGGCATGCTAACATACCACGTCAAGGAGTATCAATCAATGAGGTTCGCAACAATGACAACATCGAAGGAGAAATGGAAGGTACCAACAATTTGTTATCCTTTTTAAGTGAAGATCATAAAAATAGCGTAATGCGTTTTATTTTTATTAACTGTTTGTTTTTAATACATCTTCATCGTTCAGAGGCTAACACACGAAGTGGTAGAACAACCGTGGCTATGCGAGAGTACTACTGTTACAAGTTCCAGATTCGATCTACCGATAATGTGCTTTTGTTCGGTGGTAGGCTGCTACAGCAGTTTGTGGTTGATGTTTACATCAAAATTGAGACGTCACGCTTAGAATTTTGTGAGAGAAACCAGGAAAAAATTCGAGTCGAATTGTACCAAGGTATTGTGGATTGCGTCAATACTGGCGAGGTTCATGCAAACAGAGTCGGGAAAAGAATTGTGTTGCCTGCATCTTTCATCGGGGGGCCTCGCGACATGCGACGTCGGTTTCTAGATGCGATGACGTCAGTTCAAGACGACGGCAAGCCTGATGTATTCCTTACAATGACATGTAATCCTAAGTGGCCTGAGATATGTGATAACTTACATGTTGGTCAAACTGCTACAGATCGTCCAGACCTTGTTTCAAGAGTGTTCCGGGCTAAATTAGAAGATCTTAAGGATCAACTCTTCAAGAAACATGTCCTCGGGGAAGTTAAGTCATACGTCTATGTCATTGAATTTCAAAAGCGGGGTTTGCCGCACGCACATTTTCTCCTAATCATGTACCCGCAACACAAGATCAATAACGCGGACCATTATGATAAGGTTGTGTGTGCTGAAATTCCTAACAAACTAACACATCCCAGATTGCATGAGATGGTTGTCAAGCACATGATTCACGGTCCTTGCGGCAATTTACGATCAAGCAGTCCTTGTATGCAGGGTGATCCTAAAATTTGTCGTTTTCACTATCCTAGACAATTTAACGAACAGACGACACAAGGAGAAGATTCGTATCCGTTGTATCGAAGGAGAGACACCGGGATAGAAGTGGACCTACGAGGACAAACACTTGATAATAGATGGGTGGTCCCATATAACCCAAGGCTTTTGATGATGTTTAACTGCCACATGAATGTTGAAGTTTGCTCAAGTATAAAATCTGTGAAATATCTTTTCAAATATGTTTATAAAGGACATGACAAACAGGTTATTCAAGTCGATCAAAGTGAGCCAGGGGTTGTTATTAATGAGATAAAAAGATTTCAAGATGCACGCTACATATCGCCCCCAGAGGCTATGTGGCGAATTTTTTCCTTCTCTCTTTCTCAAATCTTTCCTGCTGTTCTAGCCTTACAACTTCATCTCCCAAATAATCAGATGGTTAGATTTAGAGATGATGACTTGATGCCTAATATTGTTGATAGGGAAAGGGATAAGAGAACCATGCTAACAGCATTTTTTGATCAGAATAGAAACGATGAAACAGCAAGGGTACATTTGTATAAAGATTTTCCAAAACACTATACTTGGAATGGAAGCACACGCCGTTGGAGTCGTCGTTTCGGTAAAAAACAAAGAGGTCGTATCGTTTCAGCTAATCCAGCCGAAGGAGAAAGGTACTACTTACGCCTACTTTTGTCAAATGTCAGAGGGCCTACTTCTTTCGAACATCTTTGCACAGTTAATGGTCAACGGTGTGCGACATTTCGGAAAGCAGCTCTTGAGTTAGGCTTAATAGAAGACGATGAATATCTATCACAATGTCTCGAAGAAGCCTCTACGTTTCAGTTTCCCAATGCTCTTAGAAGGTTATTTGCGACCATAATGATTTTTTGCCAACCTGGAGATATTCGAAAGTTATGGAATGACCACTTTGATTCACTATCTGAAGATCATCGGTTACACTGTCAAAGTATAGAACGAGTTCAAAATATGGTTCTTACCGAAATAAGTGTCTTGGTACAATCCATGGGTAAAAATTTCAATGAATTCGACCTTCCTAAGATAACTGACGATGTTAACTTACAAGATGCAGGTTATCGTGAGTTACAAGAAGAGTATGGGATTGTTTTGGAACCTGAACACTTGAGTGCCAAACATTCACTTAATCCGGACCAAAAAAATGTGTTTGATGAGATCATGATGCATGTTGATAATGATCTTCCAGGCGTGTTCTTTATTGATGGTCCAGGTGGAACTGGAAAAACATTTTTGTACATTGCCTTGCTTGCTGAAATTCGGTCACGTGGTCTTATTGCTCTCGCAACAGCTTCATCAGGTGCAGCGGCTAATAATATGCCAGGAGGTAGAACGGCTCGCTCGAGATTCAAGATTCCTCTTAATCTTGAAAATAATTCAATGTGCAATATTAAAAAACAGAGTGGGGCCGCTAAACTGATTCGCTCTGCCAAAATAATCATATGGGATGAAGCGTCGATGGCTAAACGACAAGCGATAAAGGCAGTCGATCGTACATTCCAAGACATTATAGGTGTTAGTCTCCCATTTGGTGGAAAGATAATGGTTATGGGAGGTGACTTCAGACAGGTGTTGCCGGTTATCAAACGTGGCACTCGAGCACAGATTGTAGACTCCAGCGTACGAATGTCACCTCTTTGGTCTTTGACTAAGAAGATGCGGTTGACCATAAATATGAGAGCGCTGAAAGATCCATGGTTTTCTAAATTTCTTTTAAGAGTCGGCGATGGAACTGAAGAACCAATCGAAGGAAACTATATCCGCATACCCGATGACATGACAATTCAGTGCAACAACAGAGAAAACGCTATAAAAGAATTGATCCATGCCATCTTTCCATCAATTGAAGATAATGTATATTCTTCAGATTATATAATCTCTAGAGCAATATTGTCCACTAAAAATGATAGTGTTGACGAGATTAATAATCAAATGATTGAAATTTTTCAAGGGGAGGAAAAAGTTTATTACAGTTTTGATGAAGCTGAAGACGATCAGCGCAACTTCTATCCGGTCGAGTTCTTAAATTCGCTAAATGTTAGTGGTTTGCCGCCTCATAAGCTTCATTTAAAAATTGGATGCCCAATAATATTGTTACGTAATATCGATCCATCACATGGCCTGTGTAATGGCACGCGGTTGATATGTAAGGGTTTCATGCGAAATGTTATTGATGCGGAAATTGCAGTCGGTCAACATGCCGGAAAAAGAGTTTTTTTGCCAAGAATCCCTCTAACCCTTTCTGAAGATGACATGTTCCCATTTAAGCTGAAAAGAAAACAATTTCCAATTCGACTTAGCTTTTCCATGACGATTAATAAAGCTCAAGGTCAAACAATTCCGAACGTTGGTATTTATTTACCGGATTCTGTATTTTCACATGGACAACTTTATGTCGCGTTATCAAGAGGGATTTCAAGACAAAGTACGAAGGTGTTGGTACATCTCGCCAAAGAATTCAAACAACGCGGAGTTTACACATCAAATGTTGTCTACCAGGAAGTGTTGCGTGATTAATTAATCGCATCCGTATCAAAACGAAGGTAAGTTAGTAGATTATGTGCCTTATTTGCTTCCTGAAATTACTTTTTAATTACTATTTTAAAGCACCTGTAAGCGTGTAACATTTTGTTATGTGTCGAAATCTGGTACAGGAGAGGAGAAGATACAAGAAAGTCATAAGCGAACGGATGTATTGGTAAAACAGGAAGAGATACAAGAGACTCCCCGCATTTTGTTTTTATTGTTTTGTCTAGCTACTTGACTGTTTTGAACTCTTCTTGTTTTTAATTACATCTACTTCCTTGTTTTGTACTATTCTTGTAGAAGATCACGAATAAGAAAACTAACTTAAGTACTATACGATATATCACGAGACGACGGATAAACTAACGGTAAACGAGTATCCTATTGTAAATCGCCACTCCCGCCGCATCGCGCGGGTAAGTGACTAGTATATATATATATATATATATATATATATATATATATATATATATATATATATATATATATATATATATGGCCAATTGGATTTAAATAATCCCAACTTGCTCAATTTGGCCGATAATAATCCCAGCTCAGTTATTGGACGATAATAATCCGAACTGGTCCACTTTTGGCCGATAATAGTCCGCTGTTAAAAATAGCTTAACGGAGTTAAGCTTTTTTCCGAATTACAAACCGATGTTTTATGGATTTTGATCAGAACGAGGATACGATTCAATTTATGTAAAATTTAACTCGAAACGGTGCTTCAAACGACTTGATTTTTGTTAATTGGAAGTTTAAACACCCGAATTGAAGCACCGTTTTCGTCGTTTGGGGCAGTATTTCGAGGTAAATTTTATATCAATCAACTCGTATCCTCGTTCTGATCAAAATCCATAAAACATCGGTTTATAATTCGGAAAAAAGCTTAACTCCGTTAAGCTATTTTTAACGGCGGGCTATTATCGGCCAAAAGTGGACCAGTTCGGATTATTATCGGCCAATAACTGAGTTGGGATTATTATCGGCCAAATTGAGTAAGTTGGGATTATTTAAATCCAATTTGCCTATATATATATATATATAGGGGACCGCTAAAATGAAAACCACCTCCAGTTGTAAGAACCGTGGAAACCACTTTCTGGCCATTAGATCAAGTAGATGGATGAATGAGATTGAAAGTATTAAAAAATAATATTAAGTATTTTTTGTCTTATTATGTTTTTAATATTTTATTCTTAAAGGGTATATAAGTAAAATTGTCTTTTTTGTCTTTTTGTATATATTAATTTTAAATTACCTTTTTTGTCATATTCATTAATTACATTTTTTACTTAATTGTTTTTTATTTTATAAACTGATTTTTTTTTTTTGTTAAACAAATTTTTTGAAATCAAATTTTCAGTATATTTTTTTTAAAGATTTGTTTAAAAAAAACGTTTTGAAGATCCGTTTTTTTACGCCTCGGTTTTTTTCGTTAACGTTTTTTTTTACATTTTACGCACCAATTTTTACGTTAACGTTATTTTACGTTTTAGACGACGGTTTTTTACATTTTACGCCCCGATTTTTACGTTTTACGCGTCGTTTTTTTACGTTTTACGCGTCGGTTTTTTACGTCTTACGCCCCGGTTTTTTACGTTAACGTTTTTTTTTACATTTTACGCGCCAATTTTTACGTTAATGTTATTTTACGTTTTACACGTCGGTTTTTTACGTTTTATGCCCCGGTTTTTTACGTTTTACGCCCCAGTTTTTTACGTTTTACACGTCGGTTTTTTACGTTTTACACCCCAGTTTTTTACGTTTTACGCGTCGGTTTTTTACGTTTTACACCCCGGTTTTCTTCGTTAACGTTTTTTTTCGTTTTGCGTTTTACGTAAAACATTTTACGTTTTACGTTAAACTTTTAATGTTTTTAAATTTTACGTTTTATGTAAAACTTTCTACGTTTTAAGTTTTACGTTAAACTTTTTACGTTTTACGTAAAAGTTTACGGTTGAACTTTTTTTCCACAAAAACTTTTTTACACGAAAACTTGTTTACGCAAGACGAACGCACCCATAAATCGTAAAGCCGGTAGGTGTCTTGGATAGATTTTTATCGTCATCGACGGGGGAAAAGAATATAAAAAAACAACAACAAAACAAAAGTGTATCTCGAAAAAAAACGAAGTTTTGGCTCAGATTTTCCGATAAATCAGAGGCTGCAAAGTGGGGTTGCGGGTTCAAAAAACCTACCCTCCGCCATCCTTGCCGCGCCATCGTCAGTTTTTTTTCATCATCACAGCCGATTCAAATAAGGCACCATATTCAAACGATTTGAACGTTCAAAACGAAACAAGAACAACATTCAAACATATTTCAAACCCAGATTCACCATGAAACCCAGATTCAACATCAAACCCATATTCAAACATCAAACCCATATTCAATAAGGCAACAGAATCAAAGAGGTCCCCAAAAACATCATTCAAACCCAGATTCAACATGTTCATCATTCAAACCCAGATTCCATATCAAGAACACATATCAAACACCCACCAGAGAATCAAAAGCACCAACAAAATAGAATCAACATATCAACAGTTGATTCCATATCAATATCAAACCCACATATCCAAAATAAAACAGATCAAACCCACATCGAAACAGATCAAACCCACATATCCAAAATTTCCACAAAACAAAACAAACCCACATATAAGATCAAACCCACATATCAAAAATCAAAGTTCATCAAAAAATCAATAGATGAAACCCACATATCAATAATCAACAGATCAAACCCAATTTATTTGAGATACCCATGAAGAAAATCAACAGATCAAACCCGGTATGCTTAAACATGCTAAAGAAGGTTCTTGTGTCACAAGACCTACCGGAGGAACACCACCGTCCAAATCCCCCAACCGCCGCCGATGTGAGCGGCGGCGCCGCCGCTAAAACGACGCCGGTCTGTCGGCCCACTCCCTTGTGTTCCTCTCTCTCCTTCTGTCTCTCTCTCTCTTCGTTCCCACTCCGGTCCGCCGGTCCGCCGTTCCCACTCTCGACGCTCACTGTCGTTCCCACTCCCGTCGCTCACCACCACCACCCAGACGATGGTGGTGGTGGTCCGTTCATCCATTGAAAGAGGGGGGTGACCGGAATACCAGCTCCGACAGTCGGCCGGTGTGGCTGTCAGACAGAGGACGAGAGAGATGAGACCATGAATTGAGAAATGAAGAGTTTGATGTTTCTGTGTGTGTTTATTTTGGAGAAGATGAGATATGAACTTGGAGAGATTGAGATATTAAAGAAGATGATATATAGATCTGAGAGTTATAGAGGAGAGAAGAGAGAGGTTTACAAAATGTCAGTGAATTTAAATGAAGAGAGAGGAACGATTTGATATTTAGGGTAAAAGACCAAAATACCCCTTTTGTTGGCTGAATATGATTGGTGGAGAGTGGTTCCCGCGGTTCTTACAACTGGGGGTGGTTCTTATTTTAGCGGCTCCCTATATATATATATATATATATATATATATATATATATATATATATATATATATATATATATATATATATATATATAGGGGACCGCTAAAATGAAAACCACCTCCAGTTGTAAGAACCGAGAGAACCACTTTCTATCCATTAGATCTTCAAGATCAATGGATGAGATTAAAAGTAACTAAATATAATATTAAATGCTTTTTGTCTTATTATGTCTTTAATATTATAATCCAAAATAGTAATTTAATAAAATGACTCTATTTTGTCTTTTTGTATTTATTGTTTTTTATTAGTTTTTTGTATTATTATATTACTTTTTATTTTTTAAACATAATTTTTTATTAAAAACATTTTTAAATTCAGATTTTTTTAAAAGATTTTTTATACTTTTTACAATTTAAGTTTTACGTTAAACTTTTTACGTTTTTTTGACGCGCCGTTTTTACGCCGGGTTTTTTCAAGAGTCGTTTTTTTAACACGCCATTTTTTTAACGCGCCGTTTTTTACGCGCCGTTTTTTTAACGCCGTTTTTTAACGCGCCGTTTTTTACGCGCCGTTTTTTTAACACCGCTTTTTACGCGCCGTTTTTTAACACGCCATTTTTACACGCCGTTTGTTTACAATTTAAGCATTTTCAAATTTAGATTTATTTACAGATTTTTACGTTTTACGTTTTTACGCCCGGCATTTTTCACGCCTCGTTTTTTGACGCGCCGTTTTTATGCCCGGCTTTTTCACGCGTCATCTTTCAACGCGCCGTTTCTACGTTAACGTTATTTACGTTTTACGCGCCGGTTTTTTACGTTAACGTTTTTTACGTTTTACGCGCCGGTTTTTTAAGTTAACATTTTTTACGTTTACGCGCCGGTTTTTCGAGTTTTACGTAAAACTTTTTACGTTTTACTAAAAAAAATTTTACGATTTACGGTTTACGAAAAACTTTTTACGTTTTACGAAAAACGTTTTACGTTTTACGTAAAACTTTTTACGTTTTACGTTTTACGTTAAAAAGTTTACGGTTTAACTTATTTTTTACAAAAACGTTTTACGCAAAACCCAACGCACCCAGAAAATCGCACACTCGGGGGGTGTCTCAGATAGTTTGCTATCGTCATCGACGCCTCAAAAAAAACCCAACAAACAAAAATCAAAAGAACGAGTGGATTCTTGAAAAAAACGAAGTTTTGGCTCAGATTTTCCGATAATCAGAGGCTGCAAAGTGGGGTTGCAGGTTCAAAAACCTACCCTCCACCGTCCTTGCCGCGCAATCGTCATCAAAATCTACGATTTTTTTTCTCATCATCGCCGCCCAATCCAACGGATCAAAACCCACACAATCAAGAATACAAATCAAAAACAGAAATCAAAGAACCCAATTCAAACCCCCAAAACATATCAAAAAATACCCATCAGAATCAAGAAGACAACTCAACCCCCAATTCGGGCACCATCGGCGCCACGGGGCACCATTGGCACCACCGAGCACCACCGAGCACCATGTGGACCACTTTCAATCGGTCACCTGTAAAAACAAACAAACCCACAGAATCAAGCAAACCACCCCACCTGCGGAACAACAACAACACCACCGACATCCACTTCTCACCAACACACCTACCACTCACCACTCCCTTTCTCCTCTGATTTCACCAACCAACATACCTACCACTCACCACTTTATACAATCTCTATGATATGATGATACCTGCAACCCCACCACTCACCACTCCCTTTCACCATCAACACCCCCTATTAACACCGTCGTCGGCCATCAAAACACCACCGTCACCATCAACACCCCTCCCCCCAACTGTCAACCACCACCTCCTGCAACCACAAGTCTGTTCAGATAATTAACTCATTCAAACGGATCTGAAAAGAAGAAGGAGAAGAAAAGAAACAAAATAAAATGGACTCACCCGAATTGGATGCTGCTGAAACCACCGGAGCCGCACCTTCGGAGCTCGTCGCTGGAAAATAAGTTACCGGAAACACAGAGAACATCATCGCTGGAAAATCAGTTACTGGAAAAGAGGGAGGAGGTGGTTGTAGGGTGAGGTTGTCGGTAAACGGGGAGAAGGAGGATGGTGGTGTGTGACGGAGAAGTCGCCGGTGAACGGAAAGGAGGGAGCTCGGTGGGTTTTTGGGGGGTTTGTTGGAGGTGCTGGGCGCCGGAGTACCGGCTGACATCCGGCTCCGGTCGCCGGTGAGATCAAAATATGAGAGAGAGATGGTGGTAAAGATTCTTTTACACAGGATGAAAAGGATGGAGTTTTATAAGGAGAGATAATAATGTTTTGAAGAGAGAGAATGTGGAGAGATTTTAAATCTCTGGTGTCATTAATGGAAGAGAGAGAGGGGGATTTGATGTTTTAGGTAAATGACCAATATACCCTTTCTGTTGGCATATTCTGATTGGTTGAGAGTGGTTCTCGCGGTTCTTACAACTGGGGGTGGTTCCTATTTTAGCGGCTCCATATATATATATATATATATATATATATATATATATATATATATATATATATATATATATATATATATATATATATATATATATATATATATATATATATATAGGGGACCGCTAGAATGAGAACCACCTCCAGTTGTAAGAACCATGAGAACTAATATTATCCAATAACAAGCTGACATGTCATTTACCCACATGGCTTTTCTGAAGGTTAATATGGTAATTTAACCCCCCTTCTCTTTTCAATCAGCCACCGCCCCCCTGTCATTTCCGTTTTCCATTTTTCGATTTGTCAGAAATAATACGAATAGCACTGTAGATTTTATTGATCCCAATGTTTTCCTTCATTCTTTATATAACGAAGCTCTACTTCTTGAATCACCCCACACATTCACCTTCTGGCCTTTTCTTTTCTATCTACCAATTCCTAAAAACCTCCATCAATCACCCCCCTTCACTGGAGAATCCCAAACCAAAATTCAGAAACACCCAGCAAAATGTATAAACCTCCGAGCGGCGACTTGGAAGGAGAAGTCGCCGATGCAGATAATCTTATCATTTGCACCCCACAACGGGGATCAGGAGCGGGGATTGATGTCGAAGGCACTCTGTTTCTGGAGCAGTTTGCTCTCTCTGGGACGCCGGTTACTGTGGGTGTTGAGCGAGGATCAAGTTCTGGTGGTTCCCGGACTCCATTGATGACCCCAAACCAGGCAACAGACATTGGTAACCCATATCCCGGTCAAAACCTTAATTTGACTTTTCTTAATTTTTTTTGGGGACTGACTTTGCATAGGTATCAAAGAAAAATAAAAAGCGGGGGTTGAATGATGGGGGTTAACTTTATACTTGCTCACCCTCTTATGTTAATTGTGAAAATTAGTTTTTGCATTTTTTGATGTCAGTTCACCCACAATTCTTTTATGTTGTGTTTGTTATTCCTTTTTTTTTTGTATACAAACATATGTTTTTTGAGAGTGGGGGGTTGATTTTTTACGTTCAGTGTAAAAAAGTAGTTAATTGTTGGTCATCATAGATTTTTTGTTTTTGAAAAAATATAAACACATGGTTTTGTGTGTATTCTTTTTTTTGCTGCTGCACCCCCCACCCAATATTAGTTTTTTTATTGTAGTCGGCTTTTTATGACTGAGGTGTATAAAATTTTTTGGTGTGATTTGTTTCGCAGACCATGCCCCAGAGTCAGAGGACGAGTGCTTTTCCTGGTTCACTCCAAATGGGACACGCTACTGGTGCCCAGCTGCTCCGGAAAACATAAAACCAAGAATCGAGGCCGTGTTTCAGCAATGGGAAGACGTCCTGGAGATGTATGACCTCTACGCAGGTCACTGTGGGTTTTCAACTAGGCTTGGGACAATTAAGCGAAAGAAAGGAGTTATCACGCACCGGTACATTATTTGTTCCAACCACGGGAAGCCGCATAGCCAGAATAGGGACTTCAATAGCCTTGACGAGACATCGCTGAAGATAAGGCAGGCCACTTTCCGTGTGTGTGACTGTAAAGCTTGCATACGTGTGAGGTTTGATGAGTCATCTGGTGTTTGGGTGTTGTATCACTTTGAAGAGAACCATAACCATCCTATGGTCCCATGGTAACAGAGATCTAACGAAAAAACGCCGGAAGCTTGATTTTTTTACTAAAGAATTCATCCATCGAGCAAGTCTTAGCAAGGTCGGACCGTCGATGGCACATAGGCTACAAGTTAACCTTAGGGGGGGGGGCACCACAACGTCAAAGGGACGGCTGATGACTTTCGGAACTTTGCATCAAGGGTTCGCATGTTCATTGGTGACAGGGACGCACATTTGGTGATCGAGAAGATGAAAGATCGGGTCAACCACATGCCGAACTACACCTTTAAGTACAGCGTGGAAAACGGCGAAATTCGACACATGTTCTGGGCGGATGAAATTTCCAAGGTCAACTATCAGGCTTTCGGCGACGTCCTCGCATTCGACGCTACTTATTAAACCAACAAGTAAATTTTCACAGCCTTCAAGTTTGGGTTTATATATATATATATTTTTTTCATTATATATCTTTTTTCGAAAGCTTCAACTGGGTTAATCACGTTATAACTGATTGACGTCGTACACACAGGTACAATCTGATCTTCGTTCCGTTTACCGGGGTTGACAACAACAAGCGATGCGTCACTTTTGGAGCGGGGCTATTGTTTTGTGAGACAATTGAGGCCTACACGTGGCTGTTAAGGGCTTTCCTCGACACGCACAACAAGCAGCCCACCCTGGTGCTAACTGACCAAGACCCGGCCATGCGGCAAGCAGTGGCTGCTGTGTTTGATCGTTCACTCCATCGCCTGTGCATGTGGCACATCATGAAGAAACTACCTGCGAAGGTGGAACTGTCGCCCCTTCATGTCTTTTTCATTTTTATTTCTATACGAGATTCTTTTTGTTGGCTGAACTAATTTATCTCATTTTTTTGGCATTTTTTTCTTTCCAGATTACAGGAGAGGTCGCGCATAACACTGAATTCAGGGCTGCCGTTCACAAACTGGTGTGGAACATTTATATTAAACCGGGGACATTCGAGAGGAGATGGGGGAAGCTTCTAGAGAAGTATGGGCTTGAAGGTCAGGCTGAGAGACATGTACAACATAAAGGAGATGTGGGTCCCGGCATACTTTAGAGAAATCCCATAGTCATGTTTGATGAAGACTACGTCCCGGTGCGAGAGTTCGAACTCTACGTTTAAGGTGAGCTCGTCCTGGGCGAACACCCTTGTCCAGTTTTTTTTGTGTTATGACTCCACGATGGAGTCCCAACGCTATAGGCAGAGGGTTGGGGACTTCAAGGCGGATGATCGCGCACACGAGTTCAGATCTGGTTTGGCGATAGAGAAGCACTGCGCATTATTGTATTCCCCGGCCATATTCATCGAGGTCCGCAAAGAGATCCTGAAGGGCCTTTTACACTGCTATACTACCGGGGTCGAAGAAGTCGACGGGAGAAAGGTTTATACTGTTACGCATTTGGACAAGCGTTCCGATGTCGTCAATGAATTCACGGTAATGGCCCCTCCCCGTTTTTTTTCTTTTCAGTACCCGCTTTTTTTATAACGTGGGTGTGTTTTCCGACATGGTGCAGGTTAAAGTGGACCCAGTCGAGGACACTACAACATGCTCATGTAACCTTTGGCGCCGTATTGGATACCTTTGCAGGCATATATTTTGCGTATACCGGCAAACAAAGGTGGACGAAATCCCGGCTAAGTATGTGGTTAGTCGCTGGGGACGTCACGTGTTGCCGAAGTCGGTTTTCCGTGTAGAATTCAGGTATGGGGTAGACTTGTCTCCGGTTTCGTTGACCAGGAACACCCTAGTGGACTGCTTTTCTGAAGCGTTTGAGGCTGTGATGGGCGACCGGGCAGCGATGGAGGATTTCGTTGAGAAAATCAAAGGCTGGACAAAAGAATTCAATGATGATCGACGTGGTAAAAGAGTCGCCGAGGCAACAGAGTCACAGGTTATGGCTGATATGCTAGGCGTGGTGGTGGAAGATGAGGAGAGCACCCCCGTTTCCTGCTCCAATACTCAAGGCGTACGCAATAAGGGATGCGGGACAAACAAACGCATGATTGGGCCGGGTGAGAGGGCAGTCCAGAACCGCCAAAAGCCCCAGCGATTATGCAGAACATGCAACCGATTTGTAACCGGGCATGACTCCCGCAACTGCCCAGAGAAACGCAAGACTGCAGAACCTTAGACCTGGGGCTGAAGGGGGCGGCGTGACGGGGGGGTTCCTTTTTTTGCATCGGGGGTTCACCTTATGACTTATGGGGTGCACGGTTGGGTTGACGTGTCTTTTTTGTTGACCAGTATGGCTGTGTTTGGACTAGGTAATAAGTTTTTGGTATATTATATCTGTAAGTTTGGTATGACAATTAATGTATAAAGCAACCCCCCCCCCCTTTGTGGTATGGTTAATAGTACTTAGTTTATCTTTTTTGTGTGTTCTCGTAAAAAGGTTAACGTAAAAATTTTGCCTAAACCGTTAAAAAAATATAACGCTAACTTTTTTTTACGTAAAAAGGTTTCCGTGAAAAGGTAAACTAAAAAAAGGTTTCCGTAAATTTTTTACGTAAAAAAGGTTTCCCGTGAAATTTTGTTACCTGTAAAGTTCTTGCATAAAAAGGTTTCCGTAAAATTTTACGCTAAGCAGAACCCACTTAAAAATGGGTTTCCCATAATATGTAAAAAGCAAAAAGGGTTTCCGTAAAAAAGAAAACTTTGTAATTCGCATAACAATACAAAAAGTTTTACGTAAACGGTAAAACGAAAAACCTTAATATGTTTTGCGTATTCCTTAAAAAGTTTTAAGTAAAAATTTGCGTATTCCTTAAAATGTAGTTTTGCGTAAAAGCAAAAAAAGCTTTTCCGTAAAAAGTAGATCGTACCCCATAAAAGGTTAAAGTTAAAAAAATGCCTAAAAACGTATAAAAAACTTTTTACGCTTACCGTATATCTGTAAAAGTTTGGGCGTAAAAAAGTGTTACGAAACCTTAAATTTAGCACATGCACCGCGTTCCATTTTTATTGATAAAAAAAAAACAGTACAGCACATACACCGCGTTCCATTTTTTACGGTCCAGGCAATTTTTATCATTGCTAAAAAAAATAACATTACAGCACATACACCGCGTTCCATTTTTATTAGTTGAACGAAACAATTTACAGACACATACGTTGCATTTTAATGCATAAAACAAGACACTACGAAACAGACATCGGTTACAAACGAAGTTTTAAAAAAACACAACACTGCAATGGAACACATGACACACAAAACACCCTAGCGACCAAACCCCACATGCACTACACATCCAGCGAAACGCTTGAAAACCATTTTCACCAATGGCTAATCCAAATCAGAGTCGCAGTCCGCGCCCCACGAAAAGAATCCCGTATCCGAACCAGCCGCTGCATCCTTGGAACCATGATAGGGATCAGGATCCTCCCCTTGGGTCGCCTTAGGAACCCAAACCTGAGTCATTGGCTGCTTGCCCTTTGACCTCTCGCTTCCACCCACAGATGGTGGCGTCCTGAAAGCAGCTCCTTGGGGAGTACGAAAAGCAACTCCAACAAGAGGGGGCGAAGCAAAACGGGCTGGCGGGGAACCAAAGTTCCCACGAACCGGCGTAACGGGCCCCGGCGTGCTCAAGGGGGCAGAAGGTGAACCTCGCCGGGGAGCCGGCGAACCAAAGGCTGTTTGCGGGGGGCGGCGGGGGGTCGGGGGAGACCCCGTGGCTTGCCTGGGATACCAAGCCAAATCTGGTTCCGAATTCATACCCAGTCGACGACGATCCCATACTTGCACCCCTGAGACACCGTCTTCGCGCTGTATAGGGAGCCAAATAGTGTCTGGGTTAGACACCAATCCCGTCTTGCTCCACACTTGCACTGTTTTGGCTTTCGCATTTTGATTGGGAGGTCTTGGTGACGAGCCTGGACAGAAGGTAAACAAAAACGTTTTTTTAAAAATAAAAAAAAAATTAAATAAGCGACGCGCTTAGACAATGTAACACATGTATGTTTTGTTAGTTCACCTCCGGGGGGGACAGGTTTGCGTGGGCGCCAAACTTTCCGGCCATCTGCCATCTGCTTTTCCTTTTTGGTTGTTGAAGTCGGTTAGTGGATTTAGAGAATGTCTTTTTGTTCTATGGTTTGGGATGAAAAACAACCTAATTCGGTATACTATATATAGAGATACAAACATAGAGATACAAACAAAGGAAGGTGACAAGAGGAGGTGTGCTTTTTTCTCCAACTGCACTTATAGATATTCCTGACCTTTTTGGTGCATGACACTTGACCCTTGTGCAGTTATCACTTCAACTCCAAAGGAAAAAATGTGTGGTTCCAAGCCCATTACTATTTTTGACTAAATGACAAACTAAGAAAAGATGTTTTGTCCAATTCCAAAACACCTCTCCTTACAGACATACCTACCACTTCCTTTTTTGTGTGTTTACAAGTTGAGTGTGATTATTGATTTTTATTATCCTTTTTTGTCCCACAGAATGTATTAAGTTTTAAAGAAAAAAATTCACGTTTAATCGATCCTATAGAATATGAAGGTTTTATGTTTGCATTTAATGATTTTCGTGTATGTCTTACCGTAAAAAAAAGCTTTTTGCGTTTCACATAAATAAACGAAAAGGTTTTTACACTCTACGTTAAAATTCCTGGAACATTTCTCGGTTTTTATGTTGCCACATTGAAAAAGGTATACGTCCTACATTATGTTGGTTCCTGCTGATTTTATACGTCTTCTATAAACTTTATAGGGAATACGCAAAACATATTAAGGTTTACGTTTTACCGTTTACGTAAAACTTTTTGTAATGTTGCGCAAATTACAAAGTTTACCTTTTTACGGTAACCTTTTTTTACGTTTTACATACTGCACACATTTTTAAAACGGTTTATGCTTGGCGTAAAAAATTTACAGAAACCTTTGTACGCAAAAACTTTACAGGTAAAAAGTTTACAGAAACCTCTTTACGTAAAAATTTTACGGAGACCTTTTTTTAGTTTGCCTTTTCACGGAAACTTTTTACGCAAAAACTTTTACAGGTGTAATTTTTAACGGTTTCCGCAAATTTTTTACGGTTTACGCAAAAACCTCTTTACGCGATGTTCGTCCTTTTTTTTTTCGCAAAAACTTTTTTACGGGTTATGTAACTTTTCATTTTTAATTTTTTACATAAAAGCTTTCGCGAAAAAAGTTTACGGGAAGTAACTTTTTTACGGGTTGCGTAACTGTTTATGTAACAGTTATGTTAGTGTAAAAATTTTACAGAAACCGTTTTTATGCAAAAAACTTTACAGGTAAAAAGTTTACCGAAACCTTTTTACGTAAAAATTTTACGGAGACCTTTTTTGTGTGTACCTTTTCACGGAAACTTTTTGTAAATGTTGCGCAAATTACAAAGTTTACCTTTTTACGGTAACCTTTTTTACGTTTTACATACTGCACACATTTTTTAAAACGGTTTATGCTTGGCGTAAAAAATTTACAGAAACCTTTGTACGCAAAAACTTTACAGGTAAAAAGTTTACAGAAACCTCTTTACGTAAAAATTTTACGGAGACCTTTTTTTAGTTTACACGGAAACTTTTTACGCAAAAACTTTTACAGGTGTTATTTTTAACGGTTTCCGCAAATTTTTAAAGGTTTACGCAAAAACCTCTTTACGCGATGTTCGTCCTTTTTTTTTCGCAAAAACTTTTTTACGGGTTATGTACCTTTTCATTTTTAATTTTTTACATAAAAGCTTTCGCGAAAAAAGTTTACGGGAAGTAACTTTTTTACGGGTTACGTAACTGTTTATGTAACAGTTATGCTAGTGTAAAAATTTTACAGAAACCGTTTTTATGCAAAAAACTTTACAGGTAAAAAGTTTACCGAAACCTTTTTACGTAAAAATTTTACGGAGACCTTTTTTGTGTGTACCTTTTCACGGAAACTTTTTACGCAAAAACTTTTACAGGTGTACGCTTAGCGTAAAATTTTTTAACGTTTTACGCAAATTTTTTACGGTTACCTTTTATGGTTTACGTTTTTACCTTTTACGCAAAAAGCTTTTTACAGGCATTTTTGGGCGATGTTCGTCCTTTTTTTTTTACGCAAAAACTTTTTACGGGTTATGTAACTTTGCATTTTTTAAATTTTTACATAAAAATTTTCGCGAAAAAAGTTTTACGGGAATTAACTGTTTTTACGGGGTACGCAACTGTTTATGTAACAGGCTTTACATGAACCTTTTAAAACTATTGTACGGTTTACGTAACTGTTCATGTAAAAAAATATACGATTGGCCCTTTTGTACGTATAACTGTTTACGTTATTCCCCGAATTTACATGCTCGTTTTAACGTTTTACGCATACCTTTTGGAGTTTACGTTTTTTACCTTCTAAGCAAGAAAATTATTTCGGGTTACGTAAAGTTTCGATTAACCAAGAAAGAAACAAAAAAGGAAAGGGAATTTTTTTTTAAAACCACCCCCTACTGGGTGTTTTTAGTCAACCAACATGCGGTTGTCCTAGTGACCCACAGAAACACATCTGTCAATCGTCCCAAAACAAAAAAGTCATTGTCTAAGCTTGCTAAAAACCACCCCAAAAGACGCCCAACCCATAATACCCCCATTCAAAAAAAAAGTGACTGGCTAACATGTCAGAACAATGACTACACAAACTGCAACCGATGTCGAATGACGTCGCCATATTTGTTCACGGGGGACAACATTATCTCCGCAGCATACCTTTTGCGTAAGTAATTGCACTGGACTTTTTTCCGCGCCCCGTGGACACTAAACCCACAGAAGAAACTTCGCCTGGAACCCACAAACTGTTCCATATGGCGCATTGCGAATATGCCGGACTCAACAAACGGCGCTACAATTCTGCGGGTTGTAGACCATGGAAGGTCCTCGCGCATAATGAGACTCGCTTGCATTGCTGTCGTTTTGGGATGATTCACCAACTTCAAGTAATCGACGAAAATATCTTTCTGCGGGCAAGGGGAAAAAAAGTCAGACGTAACACGACCTGAGCTTTAATTATACCAGAAAGGACAAAAATACAATATCAGTACTAGGAAAAAAAACATGCAACACATACCACTTTAAACGGTGTTGACTTCATGATATAGCTGTCGTCATCCCTTAACAATGCCCCAGACCCCCTGTCGCCCAAGTGGTCAACGAGGTGTATGCACTCGGCCTCCAAATCAAAAACTACAAGGTAGTAGTGGTCTCCCTCTAGCATTGTCACAAAGACCATGTCGAACGCTCGCAGGTCCAGCAGGTGATGTCGCCCGGCCAGGCTACTCTTGAGCCCACATTCAAACGCAGACACGCGACCCCCATCAGGGTCTGTCTCCAAGCTTAACATCCAGTCAACCTGCATAATTTTTTATTTATTTTTTTTTACGGCATAATTTTTTTTTACGTTTTATTATTTTTTTTACGGCATAAGGAATACGCAAAACATATTAAGTTTTTCGTTTTACCGTTTACGTAAAACTTTTTGTATTGTTGCGCAAATTACAAAGTTTTCCTTTTTTTACGGAAAACCCTTTTACTTTTTACATATTACGCACATTTTAAGCGGTTTTATGCTTAGCGTTAAATTTTACGGAAACCTTTTTTACGCAACAACTTTACAGGTAAAAAAAGTTCGCAGAAACCTTTTTACATAAAAAATTTACGGAGACCTTTTTTTAGATTACCTTTTAACGGAAACCGTTTTACGTATAAGGTTAGCGTAATATTTTTTTGACGGTTTAGGCAAATTTTTACGTTAACCGTTTTATGGGTTACGTTTTACTTTTTACAGAAAAAACCTTTTTAGTTTTTCGCGAAACTACGGTTTAATGAAAACGTAATTTTTACGGGGAACTTTTTGCGGTTCAGGCACAAGTTTTTACGGTTCAGGCATAATTTTATGCCACCATGCTTCGGCCCCTAGCTGTATGCGGGCTGTTTTACTTTTGTACTTTTTTTTATTTTTTATTCTTTTTTGCTAATTGCGTACGTTTACTTTTTACAGTTGTTGTTTTACCTTTAAGAAAACTTTTTTGCGGTTTTACACTAAATTTATGTTTCACCCGTTTAACTTGTTTATGCCAAACTTTATACGGAAAACATTTTTTAAGGTTTACGTTTTACCGCTTACGTAAAAGTTTTTTGTTATGTTCGCAAATTACAATCTTTACTTTTTTACGGTCCCCTTTTTTAGTTTTTACAAGTTATGCACATAAAAAGTTTTTTTTTTTTACAATCTATACCTTTTTACGGAACCCTTTTTTACTTTTTACAAGTTATGCACATAAAAAAGTTACTTTTTACAACTTATGCACATAATTTTTTTTACGGGCATAATTTTTTTTTACGGCATAATTTTTTTTTCCTCTTACGGTTTACGTAAAAAAGGTCTACTTGTGTTCTGCGAAAATTTGTAAAAAGGTCATCTCAACAAGGATTGTACGTTTTATGTGGGAAAAAAGGTGTACGCTTAACATCTTACCACGGCTGTGTGGACGCAAAACAAGCGTCTAGGCATCCCGGGGATTGAAAATTTTGGGTCACCGTTGAGGACGTGCGCCCATGCATCGACTACTGACCGGGCTACATTGCTTCCAATCTCCAGGGATTGAAGGGCTATAGTTTCCACCCGTGCCCCAAACATGTCTTCAAACATCACATATCTACGGGGCATGAACAAGAAGGAAAAAAAAAAGTTTACAAATTTAAAACGGGGAATTTCCAGAAGTTTTCATATCAGGTATGTTTCCTAACAAATATCCGACCGATAGGGTTCTTCATAAATTTATTTTCGATTGGGTAACTTACGGAAAGTTATCGCATGCATCGTCCGGGTTGGCCTGTATGGATGGATCACTGCGAAAAAAAAACACATAAAAAAACCCGCTTATCCGAAAACATAAAAATCATTTTTAGACTTGGTGTAAAAATGGCGACACGAGCGCGGCATAATAAATCGTGGTTGTTTATCTTTTTTACCTCTCGGTCATTTCAAATAGTGCTTGCTTCAACAGCCCATTCTTTGTCCGCTTACGGAAAAGCCACCGCCATGCCGAAAGTTCCAGCGTCGTGCTTTGTTTTGGGTCTATCTCGACATCATTAGGGTTGGAACGCAAGCGCGGCTTCTCGTGAAACGCTCTGATTGGTCTTGCTTGATAGGCTCCGTTTGCTTCGGGTGCCCCCCAGTCCCCGTGCGCTTACTGCCCTCTGCCATGTCGAACGGGCCCCGGGTTGCAATAGGGACCCAGCCGCAGATATCAGCTCCTAAACGTCTTCTTGCACCGTCGGTGCCGCCCGCACCACCACTACGTACGGAACCCGATCCGGCCTCATTACCTGCTGGGTGGTGGGGATTACACAGGAAGAAAACAGAACGAGAGACAAAAAATTAAGATACATAAAAAACAAACCATTCCCTACGTAGCGCAAGGAAAATGAAAAAAAATAAATAAAAAATATTAAACAAAGGTGATAAGAAAGTGATTTGTTTTTTATACAGTCACGGCGCACGTACTCGAGTTTTTCCCGTTTGGCTGCCGCTCACAAGGCACACTCTGCGATATCCCCAGACTGAAACTAGGTTGGCTACCCGACGCAACATCAACCTTCGTAGGGGCCTCACCTTCGCGCACCCATGACTTGAAGCTTAGAGGGCTTCTGACAGGGCTAGATATGGTGGCCGACACGTCCAGATCATCCGAAGGCCCGGGTCCGAAGTCAGTCTGGACACCTGCTACTGGTGGGTGGTTTGGCACAGGTTAAAAAAAAATTAAAAAGAAAGGACCAAAACGAAAATAAGAAACATAATAGCACCCCACGGAACGTACCAGGTGATTTTTCGCCTGCTCCCGCGCCACACGCTACTTCCTGCGAGATCCCCAAGCTAAAACTCGGCTGGCTACTGCCCCCCACCCGGCTTCTGCCACCGTCAACACCTACGGGAGCGATAATAAATAGTTAACACATGAAGGCCCACATTTTTACCGTGTTTAGACATTAAACCCAAATAAGAAACGTGAATTGGTATTTTTTTATATACACTCCACTGTGCGTACCCACGGGCTGTTCCCCCTCGCAAGATACCCCGGGCACGTAGTCTGCTGCACGCAAGCCCGAGGAACAGCCTGCGCTGACAGACGGGGGCCCGATAAGAAGCCTCGCGGCAATTGATGACTTGGTCCAGCCTCGCCCCCGCCCAACAGACCCAATCCCCAGTTCCATCGTCGAACTGCGATTAACAACCGTCTCACCTCCGCCAGTCTTAACGCTCACTTGCACCCCTTCCGTTGTCACGCCATCAGTCCGTTCAGCGGCCACCCCTTGGTTAGAAGCACAAAAAACTCATGCATCAGAGCATTTTTTACTAGCTTGAAAAAAGAATAAAAATTAAAAAAGTACAAAAATGTTATAAACAAGTTGAATCCCATTTATTTTTTCTGGTCACATACCTGTTCCAGGTTCTGAAACATTTTCAATTTCGGCTGCGAGCCTGGGTGATCCAACCAACGGAGCAAACAGCCCGCATACAGCCAGGGGCCGAAGCAATGAGGCAGCCTGCTGCTGCAAAACGTCGGCGGCAGGTGGGCTCCCATCAACATCCGCCTGTGCATTTTCAACACCGTCGTCGACGGTTGCGCCCGTTTCTTTGTTCCCATCATCGGGCGTGGCTTCAGGACCGCCCGTAACGTCACCCGAGTCTGAAAAAAAAAGTAAACAAAGGAAGTAGTTACCCAACAGGTCCATTTCTTCCATTCATGGGGCCTTTTTTCGTTACCTGACTTGCCAACATTCGCCGGGCTCTCAACATCCGAGCGCCCCACTCTCGTTTCGACCGGCACGCTAGCATCGACTTGACTGTTATCCCCCAAGCTCACTGTACCCTGGCTGTCAACCGCCAACTGGTCTTCCCCGTGATTCACCCCCTCCAAACTTTCAGCCTGCTTGTACCCAGCACCGCCACTACATGCGGTAACAGCCCCAACATTGCCCATATCTGGTTCATCGGCGCCATCGTCGGCATCGTCTCCACCCGCAGCGCCACGCGTCCCTAATATGAAAATACATAAACACTTTTTTTTTCACAAAGACAACAATTCCAATGGAAAAAAATTCGAGGGGGCGTTTTGTTTACTCATTTCCTTCTTTTATTACCTGGAAAGGTGTCACAGACTATGCTTACATCTCTCAGGCTCGCGCCGTCCCCCTCTACTGCGGTTTTGGCGATACCTGCTATCAACACATTTAAATTACACTCTTCGTATTCGTCGGCAGAATCAGAAGCAACATTTGTGTCGTCTTGCGCCGCTTGCTCAACCCCCTCTGCATAAAAAACAACATGGTAAAAAAAATGCACCTAGCGTAGCCAAAAAAAAAATAAAAAAACAATTCAATTACCTGCTAGGGCGGACGGAGGGCTGGAAGAACGCCCGGCTGTTCTATTCAGCATGTCGCCTTCCTCGAAGGTCTCTAATCCCTCATCCGGCAGACATGGCAACACGTCTAACACTTCGAGGTATTTCCGCTTCAACCTCCTATGATCCTCGTTGTCCGGATCCAGGTTCAACCGATCGCTTAAGGTCTTCTCTATTTTGGACCTTAAAGCAGCTAACTCTTGTAACCATTCATCCACAATGCTCGCCTGCCCGCCCATACCGTCATCGTTAGGGTTTTTACAATTCACGTAGAACTTCCATTTTTTACGAAAAAAGTGTTTTGTGGTTCCTACAGTTTTATCGTTGAAAACGCTATGCTTTTAACGGTCTACGTAAATTTGTTTTAAGGCTGGACCAACAATAAACCAATTATAAGGAAATACGGGAAAAAGGGGATACCAAAAATTTAAATATGGTCATACCTGTTCAGCTCCACCGTTTTCAGCTGGGGCCTCACTTAGAGGTTTCACCCGTCCACGCCCGAACCCTCCGTTCGCTATCTCGTAGTCCTGACGACGCGTCAAAAGATCTTTTGTCCAGTAATGAAGTGCGCGGACCCCAACGCCGGTGTTGCACGCTGGCTGCTGCGTGCAGTCTACATACAACAACTGTAGGAAAAGATAAAAACACAATAACATATAAACGTAAACTTTTAATAAAAAGAAATCAAATTAAAACATAACGACCAAACACATGCTCACCGTCAGGACCGTCAACGGCCCAACCCAGCAACACTTGGGGTCCGATGGCCTCCATTTTTTCTTACACTTCCTCAAACACTCGATAATGAATTCACACAATTGTAATCTTCGTATCTTGTTTCCGCTGTCAAACGCTTCAAAATCTTGTCTTTGACATAACCGTTCTGCTGTGAACTGCCCATCGCAGTGAGGAAAAGCAAGGCAAAATCGGTACGAAAAAACGCCATGTCCGAATACGTGTCCTTCTGTATTTCGGCCGAAATCAGTGAAGGGGCTATGTAAGTTGTTGGTGGGAAGCGTGCCCGCCACGCCTTCAACGATGGAGGAAGCGTCTTGGCTACCTCGACATCAGCAAACCTCAAACCTGTGTTTCGTATCCCTAACAATTTGCTAATCAACCCCGCGTCAACCACCAGGCTGGCGTTACCTATGTTTAACGTCATCGACTTCGCATCAAAACTATCCACCACATGGAAGGCTAACTTCTCAGGAATCCCATTGACACTCAGACCTAACAAGCCCCCGAAACCCATTGCCTTAATAGACTCTTTCTGACGATCACTTAAAACCATCATGGCACTGAATAATTGCTTCGGGGAAAATCGTGTATTCAACGCTGGAATCTGCTGTTGTGCTGGTTGTCTGTGTTTCTTCCTCTTTTTCGTCGGGGAGCCACAATAGTCCGTTTGCTTCCGCTTCGTTATCTGCCGTTTGATGTTCGCCCGTGGGGGCGTGACATCTTCTTCGGTCGAGTCAAAGAGCACACAAGCGACATGACTATTGCGCTGACGCCGGGACCTCGTGCCTACATGTACGCGGGAGGAAAAACATTTTATGTACATTTAGGTTTTCATTTTACACGTGGTGTAAAAAATCCAGCTGTTAATTACGTAACGAAAGAAAACTATCTTTTCTCACCGGAACTAACGCATATAACATCTGGTTCTAAATTTGTCTTCCCCTTCCCCCGGCTCAAGCTTCTGGTATGTGTAACCATTTTTTCCTTGTAAACACCTACGATATATAATAAAATACTGAATCATCGCCAAAATATACAAAACCCCCCCGGAGGATCAAACCCCAAACCCCATTCAATAAAGGACCCCAACACCGACCCCCCGCCACCCAAACATCCGCTACATAACTTGAAACAACCCACATTCGTTCCCAATAAAAATATCCAAAAGAATCATTCAAAAAACCCTATTACAGAATTCTCACTATTAAAAGGAAAAGGAGAGACACCAACCTGTTAACGTTTTTTCTCCTGGATTTGAACCTAGGAGTCCTCGCCGTTTCAAATGTGGACGCCGAAATCGGAATCGCCGAACGAATTTTTGGGTGTTTCTTCGTCGCCTAAGAGAGGAGAGCAAATAGTTTCTCTAGGGTTTGATGTTTTTCTGATTGCTTATGACGAAGATTGGAAGAAGGCAAGAAGTAAACATAGAGAATTGAAAGTTTTTAATATTTGATTAGACATGCATGCTGAAATGTGCAGGATATGACTACTGGCATTAAAATTAGTTTCCATAAATACCCTTTTGTGAATAAAAAAATCAAAATCATAAATGACAAAAAGAGTTGGAAAATATTTTTATATTCATTTAATCTCATCCATCCATCATGTTGATCTAAGGGCTAAAAACTGGTTCCTATGGTTCTTACAACTAGAGGTGGTTCTCATTTTAGCGGTCCCCTATATATATATATATATATATATATATATATATATATATATATAGTGGAGAGTTCAAATGAGAAGAAATTTTTTGTAAGAATAAAAAAGATGAAATTTCAACCAATAAGAATGCTTCATTTTATTTCATTTAATTTTTGCATTTAATATTAGTGTAAGGGTATATTGGTAAACTTAGATGGATTATTAATTGGTAGTTTTCCTTTTTAATAGCTAACTACATTAAATTTGTAACTTATTTAAAAAAAACATATTTTTCAAAAAAATAAAAAATAAATAACTTAAAGTGTAGCATAAATTACGAGGTGTGTAGGATGAATTACGAGGTGTGTAGGGTAAATTTCAATACGTGTAGGATAAATTTCAAAACGTATATGAATAATTTTGATGTGTGTAAGCAAAATTTAAGTGTGGAGGATGATGGTGTTTATGACTAATTAATTAGTCAAATATAATAATAAATGAATTAAGAAAAAAACTATTTAATCTTTTACATTTGTACCCTTTATTCTTTTTCTTCTTAATTATCGATGAATTGAAGTTACATTCTCCCTTCACGCTTAACAATGTATTTATTTAGATTTCAACGTCAAAGTTCCTATTTGAAAAGAAGAAATAAGAACAACGAAAGTGACATACAAAGACAAGATATTTGTCACAATAAATATATGATTTAGTTTAGTTATATAATAAACTGGTTTTGGATACAAAATATTATACAGTCTTATCTTTATTTAATTTAAGACAAAAAAATAAATAAATTATCTTATTTGTTTTGAAACATATTAAGCCTTTTGTACATGTATGTTTTGTCTTGAAGCATTCTTAAGATACCCTTCTGGTCCTCTATATTAGGTATTGAAAATTATGATGATAATTTAGTTATAATTTTTTAAATATAACTTCAGCATTTAAAAATTTTAAAATAGATATTAATTACACAAATATTCTATATGGTTTGGTATTTTAAAATAGATATTAATTACACAAATATTCTATATGGTTTGGTCATATTGATGTTTGGGTCTATAACTTTCAGAAATTACGGCATTGCATGTTTAGACCATTTGTTTGCAAAATGTGAAATGTTTGAGCCTTGAAGTGGATTAGTTAGGTTATTTATTAATATTAATAATTTTTTTAAATACCCTTATATTTAAAAAAATATTATTGTGGTCAGACCCAATCATTTATAATATATTATAATATATTTGGAAAGTAAATTTTAAAATACCAAAAGTTAAGAATTTTTCTGAATCTTATGCATAAGGTATAACCCTAAAATGAGAGTAAACTAGTCTTTTAAACACTAATTACATTTTAATTTTCATCTTCAACTAAATTCTAATTAATTAATTAGTAATTAAACTTAATCTTCCTTTTAAAAAACTAACTACTTCACGATTTTTAAACAACCGTAACTTTTTCGTACATCAATATTTAAAAAAAATTACACCATACAAACAGTCATGTTATTCACTTTAATTTGAGTATAATATTGTTATAGTTTCTAGTTAAACAAATGATATGTTACATGATTAATAATGTTTATAGGTGAGCAATAACTAAATTGGTAACCGACACCAAATCGAAATCAGACAAAATCGAATCAAAATCAACCAAAAACTGAATTAACCGAAAACCAAATTAACCAAAAACTGGTTATCAATTTTTTTATACCATCGTTTAACCAAATTTAACTGAATCGAATCATTCATATTTTATATATTTCTAACTTTTATACCTTAAGTTCATGTATTTCATATTTTATACCTCCATTTCATGTATTTATATTTCAATTTCATGTATTTATACCTCCATTTTATGCATTTACGTCTCAATTTCATGTATTTTTAAGCAAAAAATTTAGCTGGTTTTGTCTATTAACCGTAATTAAACGAACCAAAGCAAAAACTGTCAATCTAACAGAGTACACTGAACCGATTAACCAAACACCATTTGGTTAATGAAATAGACTAACCAGTGACTTTGATTTCAGCTTCGGTTGAGGGTAAAAACCAAACCGACCAAACTACGCACATCCTGGTAGTGTCTGTGTTCCCCACCACATCGCGCGTACACCCTAATACAAAACCAAAATCAAAATAGGCTCTTTTAAAAACCGGTTTTATCAATCTTTTAGAAACCAGTTCAAACAGGCCGATATTACCGGTTGAACCGGCTACCAAAAACATTAACGGTACGATTAGGCTCGATATAACTAGGGTACCAATTTAGTTTTCAAACCATTCAAAAATCTAGTATTACCAGTGCATACTAATGAATCGGTTTATACCCATGTTCAATTTTGAGTTTGTAACCTTCCATTTTAAACTCCAAATTTGGAGTTCTAAACTCCCCCTTATAACCTAGTGTACTAAAACTTCTTATTGTATATTGTAGGAAACGAAAATAATTATGTTCTTATTGAAGAGGATAACAGTGATAGTGAATTTCGTCTTTTAAGGGACTATGAACTTGGTGCATTCAATACTCTAATGCTATAAACAAAAACATATTGTAGACTTTTATTTAAAATAAAACTTTGTTGGAAAATTGATTTTGATCATGGGTTTATGTTGTTTTAGATTATTTTTTGAGCTGAAGTTTTATATTTAAGAAATTATACGGTTGGCGAGTCACCCGATTGAACCTTTCAATCAGTGGCGGCTATGATGTTGTGCGGGGAGGACCTCCGCACAGTGCCCATGATTTCGAGGGATATGCGATTTTTAAAAAATTATGATATATATATATATATATATATATATATATATATATATATATATATATATATATATACGGTGTTTATATGGTGTTATATAGTATTACATATAGTGTTATAATACACTTCTCACACTTTTTACAGGATCCTCTACCTATATATATATAGGGTAGGGATATGGTAAAAAGTGTCTAAAATGTGAGAAGTGTAAGAAGTGTTTTAAACCATTGGATATTTGATCTAACGGTTGAGATCAATAAGGTATAAAATGTAAATTGTGTTTTAATTAGAAGGACCTTATGTAAAATTAAAGGGCAATAGTGACTTTTCCAACGTTTCAAATATGGTAACCGTTTCAGAACCCCCATCAATCTCCTATAAATCAGCGAATTTATGGTAACTGTTTCAAAACCCCCACCTATCTCCTAAAAAATCAGCGAATTTCTCGTACTGAAATAAATTCTTCGATTTCCTTCACAACAACTTTTTATAACACTATAAAGAACAGTATATTACATGATAAAACACTATAGGAAGATATAACACTATCTGTTTACTGTAAGACACTATACATAAATAAAACACTGTTGATGGAGGATAAAACACTATGAAAAGGAACAGTATATTACATGATAAAACACTATAGGAAGATATAACACTATCTGTTTACTGTAAGACACTATACAGAATAAAACACTATTGATGAGAATAAAACACTATGAAAAGGAACAGTATATTACATGATAAAATACTATAGAAAGATATAACACTATATGTTTACTGTAAGACACTATACAGAATAAAACACTATTGCTGGGGATAAAACACTATGAAAAGGAGATTAAAGATACCTGTACATAATATAACACTATTGACCGGGGAATATAACACTACAACAAGAACTTACCGTAGACAATTAAATGTATAGAACAAATTGAATTCGAATCACATCCCTAATATATCGCATGATATTTTTGGCAGTTATCTTTGGAAATCAATTAATTGATAAGAATGAACAATTACTAATATACCCTTTTGAATTAATTAAGATAAGGGACACTTGTCATTCCCAAATTATTTCTCACACTTCTCACAAAAGTTGGACTTTTTACAGGATCCTCTACCTATATATATATATATATATATATATATATATATATATATATATGTTATTTTTTAAATAGTAAACACAATATAGGCTCATTTACAAATCATTTTTTATAGTTTAGAATTTAGCCCATTTGGCATTAGGTTTATTTAGTCCAATACTAATTTGGATTTTTTAAATAATAATAAAACATTACAAAAGACACATTTTTTTCAAGCTCGAATAGAGTATTGAATTCTCAGAGACCCCTCTCCTCTCAATATAGCTCGATCCAACTAAGGGGCTGTTTGTTTACCCCTTAATGAGGCTCTTAATGGTTCAGACCTCTTACTGGTTCAGCACTTAATTGTTCAGACTGTTTGTTTCACGAGCAGATGTCTGAACCGTTCAGACATCTGCTTCTGAATGGTTAAGATTTATACAGAGTCTGAATGGTTAAGACCTCTAATCTGAATTGGTCAGACATTTGCCTCTGAACGGTTAAGCATTATACATGCTCTTAATGATTCAGACCTCTTACTGATTCAGCATTTAATGGTTTAAAGCTCTTACTGATTCAGCACTTAACCATTCAGATTTGCCAAAGAGTCCCTAATTAAACTCTTTTTCTAAACCCAAACCCGATACGATATAAATACCGTTTTTTAAAACATTGGCTAAGATCCAAACAACCCACAGTTTATTTAAAAGTTTTTACCAGAAACAAAAGAAGCTTCATCAACCTCCCATCAATCAACAACATTCCCGCTTCAAAAACCCCTCTTTCTGCATATACACTTTGCTTCAGAAAACAAGAATCTTGAACCCTTCAGCAGTTTCACTTACAATATTCTTAATTTAGTGTTTTTACCCATTTGTTTCTTGAATTTCTGTCAAAAGACTCTTATATTTCAACACTTCTAAACTCTACACAACTGTTCATCAATTTTCTGTGCAAAAAGATTCTTCCTTTAACAGTTTTACTTCAAATTCTTGATTTTTCTTCATGGGTTGTTCTGTAATTCAATGGAGATGAAGCATTTGGGTTTATTTATACTTTTCTATGTTACTTCAGGGCTTTTTCTGCCTGCTTATGGGGATGTTCAACCAGTTGAAGGTATGCTGGTTTATTATTATTATTATTATTTTTTTATAGTGACAGTTGAAATTTAAGATTTTTTTTAAGGGAAGATGTTGACTTTTAGCAAGAAAGACTCCCAATTCTTGATTTTTTGCAGTTCATGCCTTGAATTCATTCAAAGAAGGTATTTATGAAGACCCATTTTTGGTTTTATCAGACTGGAATTTCTTTGACTCTGATCCTTGTAATTGGGTTGGTGTCACATGTTCTGGAAATCAAGTTAAAAAACTGTAAGTAAAATGTTTTCTTTTATGCAAATTTAAACATTCCCTTTTAATATTTAAGCATCTTGTTGTTGGGTGTGTGTATGTGTATGTGTTTTTTTTTTTTTTTTTTTTTTTTTTTTTTTTTTTTTTTTTTTTTTGGGATGATGAAGCTGATAAGGGTTCTAAATATTTGGTTTTACAGTAACATATCTGGTTCTTCCATTAGAGGATTCATTGCTGAAGAAGTCTTTCTGCTCTCTGCCTTACAAGAACTGTAAACTTTCTTTTTCACATCTTATTTTATCTGTAATCCATTATAAAGAAATTGAAAATCGATCGGTTAATATTAATTGATGTAGGGTCGGGTCTTACATGGAAACAAACTCATTGGTCCAATACCCGCGTCAATTGGGTCATTGAAGTACCTCAAGGTCTTAGATTTGAGTAACAACGAGCTAACCGGGCCGATTCCTTCTGAAATCGGTAATTTAGTTAGCATCATTACAATGTAAGTGATAATATAGTTCAACTTTCATCAAGTGATGAAGTTTGTGTTTTTCGATAACTGATTTATGTTGGTACAGAAACCTAGAATCGAATGGGCTAACGGGTCAATTGCCTTTCAAGATTGGTAATCTTCAAGATCTTCGGTTAGACAGAAATCGACTGCATGGAACAATTCCTGGTGCTTATGCTAATGCCTCGGGTGAGAATAAGCATGGTTTTTGTCGTTTATCGTCCTTAGAATATGCGGACTTTTCGTATAATTTTCTCACCGGGCGCATACCCAAGTGCTTGGAATATCTTCCAAGGTATTAGCCTTTCCTTCGTGCTGTGTAGAGGTGTTAGTTTTGACCCGTTTATTTATTAACGGGTCGCTTTGGTTGTGTTTTATCTCAAAGGTCCAACGATCAAATTATAGATTTACCTAAGAGCGAGAATAGGTCAAATGTGTTGAAAGCTATTTACAAGTCTATTCATAATGCATAATAATAATTAGAGTTAATTGCCCGGATGGTCCCTGTGGTTTCACGTTTAGTCCCCACCTTTTGAAAATAGCAGGTATGCTCCCTATGGTTTGTTATTTTGTTGCTCGGATAGTCCCCTGAGTAGATGTCAGTTAGTTTGGAAATGGCAGATATGCTCTCTATGGTTTGTCAATTTGTTACTCGGATAGTCCCCTGAGTAAATGTCAGGGGACTATCCGAGTAACAAAATGACAAACCAGAGGGAGCATGCCTGCTATTTCCAAAAGGTGGGGACTAAACATGAAACCACAGGGACCATCCGGGCAATTAACTCTAATAATTATATGTAACTCAATACTAAATTATATAGAAAAAAATGTAAAATGTTCGCGGGTCAACATGACACGACCCCTATTATAACATGACCCTTTTCAACCCAAACCTGTTTTGACCCGTTGTTACCCAACCCACCAAGACTGACTCGTGCCAGAGGTTGTGAGTGGTATGTGACTAACCGTTGTCACAAAATTGAATCTTTGCAGGATTAACTTTCGTGGAAACTGCCTAAGTTATAAAGATATCAAGCGACGCACTGATGAACAATGCGGTATGGTTACATACTTACAAAAACATTTCTGGTACATTTACTCAAAATTTATTTGATGTCGGTTTTCTAAATACAGCTCTTGTTCCACCTGCAAACGCCCTTAACACCCGTGATTCAAAACCCGCTTGGCTTTTAGCTGTTGAGGTTGTGACAGGTGTCACAGTCGGGTCTCTTTTTCTCATTGCCGTTTTCACATTTGTTTTGAGATGCAGAAGCAAACCTTCTATTTTGAACATATGGAAAAAATCCAGACGTCATATGGCGGTCTATGTTGATTCTAACATGTTAAAAGGTGTGACAAAATATAGTCGACAAGAACTCGAGGTTGCTTGTGAAGATTTTAGCAACATTATCGGTTCTTCATCAGATAGTTTAGTTTACAAAGGAATTATGAAAGACAGCGGTCATATCTGTTTGCGTTAAAGAAGAGCACTGGACAGGCCATCTTGAGCTCTATTATCAGAAAGAGGTAAGTTTTAACACATAAAATAAAAAAAGAGTAAAATGCCATTTTCGTCTGTGAGGTTTGGCCAGTTTTGCGACTTTCGTTCAAAGGTTTGTTTTTTCGCATCTGGTTTGAAATCTTGCCATTTTGATCCGGCTTGTTAACTCCATCCATTTTTCTCCGTTAAATCAGGGGTATTTTCGTCTTTTTTGTTAACTTGAAGGGCAATTCGGTCTTTTCAATACTTGTACATTATGCTAAATGCGTGTACATAAAGTGAAAAAGACTGAATTGCCTTTTAAGTTAACAAAAAAGACGAATATACCCCTGACTTAACGGAGAAAAATGGATGGAGTTAACGAGTCGGATGAAAATGGCAAGCTTTTGGATCCAGATGCGGAAAAAAAAACCTTTGGACGAAAGTCGCAAAACTGGCCAAACCTCAAGGACGAAAATGGCATTTTACTCGATAAAAAAGCTTACTTTTTTATGAACCCTACTGTATCATTCTTTTTCTGTTATTTCAGGTTGCTGATTTGGCAAGGTTAAATCATGAAAACACAGGGAAATTGCTTGGGTATTGTATAGATAGTAGCCCGTTTACACGAATGTTAGTTTTTGAATATGCGTCGAACGGAACATTGTATGAGCATCTCCATTGTAAGTCTTATGTCAAAATACATGCCTTTTGACGCGGTTCGAAAACGGGCCGGGTGAGTGGGTTGGCCTGAAAGGCGTTTTGTTCGTTCTTTTAATGAAGCATAGTGCTTTCATTTTTATGGCAGGCAGATGAAGAGGGGTGCCACTTAAGTTGGTCAAGGAGAATGAATATTATTATAGGCGTAGCTAAAGGTCTGAGGTATCTTCACACGGAAATCGAGCCACCGTTTACTATATCCGAGCTAAACTCAAGTGCAGTGTATCTTACTGAGGATTATTCACCAAAGGTATACTTTAGTAACACAATTGTTTGAATTTTTATTTAATAAAGTAACATAACATTTGTTTTTATGTCTTGAAGCTTGTTGACTTTGAAAGTTGGAAAACGATTGTGACGAGACCAGAAAATAGCGCACATTCGATTAGCCACGAAGGTGATATATGTGTTCTTCCGAGCTCGTTTGAAGAACGCGATCTGGATATTCAGGGGAACATTTACTCATTTGGAGTTCTTCTTTTGGAAATCGTTAGTGGACGACCTTCTTTCTGTAAGGACAAAGGTTGCCTTGTAGATTGGGTAAGATGATTCTTCGTGATTAGATAATCTAGGGGTGTTAATTTCTGGCACGAACAAGACACAAAAAATAATAAGGTTTTGGGTTGTCAACTTGTCATATCTAACCCTCGTTTAATAATAAATGATCGTGTTGGGGTTGACCTGTTTAATTAAATGGGTGGTGTTTGGGTCGACTTGCTTAACCCATTTAATTAACATGTTGACCCGCCATCCCGTTTAACACATTTATTACAACCCACCAACCCGATTAACACAATTATAACTTGAATACTAGTATACTACCCGCCAACCCAAAACCTGTCAGCCCGCCAACTTGACACGATTGACGCATTATCTAATATTGTGTACGTTTACAAATAAAAATGTTGAATCAGGCCAAAGATTATATTGAAAATCAAGAACAGATGGGTTCAGTTGTGGATCCTGCACTAAAGTATTTCAAGGATGCAGATTTGAAAGTGATTTGTGAAGTGGTTTCTATGTGAAGGCCCCAAGACCGTATATCCATGAAAGAATTGTGTGCCATGTTGGAAAACAGAATCGACACGTCACCTTCTTCAGAGATGAAGGCGACTTCATTAGCCTGGGCCGAGCTCATGCGAGTCATAGAGCTTGGCATCATATAGTAAATACTTCCTATATACATCATTATACTAGGACGCGTTTAGGAATTTTGTGTTCGTGATCGTTTGACGATTTCAATCAAGGTTTTTTTTTTTTTTATAAATCAAGATTAACCATATACTTGTGTGAGTCTAAAACGTCGTTTTGAAAGAAGAAACGACCAGAAGAAATATGAGTCCATGTGCGATTTTAAAATGTCGTTTCTTCCATTTGAAAGAAGAAACGACCAGAAGGACCGTCATCGGGCATCAAAGCAAGCCACACAGCACCTCTAGCTCCTTCCTCAACTGTGTACGTCCCTTTATGATGCGTCATGTCTGTCTTGGTAAAACCAGGATTAAATGCATTTATACGAAATGACGGATACTTGATTGCAAGAACCCGAGTGTATGCATTAATAACAGCTTTGGAAACAATGTAAGCCGAAAGTGGCGCATTCCACCCGTTCTCCTCCAACAAACCATCTTTCGCGTCGCACAGAAATCTGGTCACAACCTCCTCCACGACCTCTTCCGTGAGTTTATCAACGTCACTAAGCATTTGACTGGCTTTCTTGTCTTCAACTTTCTACAAATGACCATTGTTAAGTTTCACTAATCTATCTGACGACGACAGTATAATTAATGATCTGAAGAGACCATGTGTTACCTCAAGTTTCCCTACTCCAGACGAGATATTAACGATTCTTGGAGAAGACGACGACAAGCATAGAAATGGTAAAAGAGCTTCGGTGACATGTTTGGTTCCGTAATAATTTGTTTGGATGCAGTCTTTGGCTGTTTCGTATGTTTGTAACATTACCTGCTTCGCCATATAAGTCTTCACTCCTGTATCCTGTATTGACATTCGTTCAACTTTAAATGTTAAAAAGCTAATTTAAGAGTTAGCAGACTCATACTTGGATAAGCTAGCCAGAAGCAAAACGGGTAGAAATTGGCCAAACTATATAATATATAATTTAGGCTATGTTTGGAGTGTTACGGGCCCATAAGCAGTGGATAGAAAAGTCTCGATGAACACCCGTCTCATTTTTATCAATGTTTCTTTTTTCCTTGTATATTTAAAAACACATGAATCATTGATTTGAGTAATTTGAACATTTATTTAGCAAGTCGATTTATGTTTTTCATTTTAGGGCTCAATCCGCCATATATAGATAGACTCACCATATAAAATGGAGCCCACTATAATGATTTCGCCATTCAATTCAATGATATTTCGATTTTCCTATCAAAAGTACATTTTATCTTTTTGTACTTGCGCTTTGCATCAGTTATTAAGTATTCAATAATATTTCGATTTTCTACATTTTGTCTTTTTGTACTTCCGCTTTGGATCACTTATTAAGTTAAATGATTATTGAGTCAATAAAACAAAGAAAGACCAACCTCACCAGGGTGCGGTTTTAAGTTTGCTACTGACCCTTCATCAACAAAGATTCCAGTGATGCCCGCGTTGTTCACCTATCCAAAGATTCATAACCGGCATGATTTTCGTCAAAAATTTTAAATTTTCTACCATAAACTCTTACCAATATATCAAGTTTTCCAAACTGGGTACCGATGAAATCTGCGAACAATGTGATGCTAGAAGGATCTGTGACATCGAGCTGTCGGAAGACAAAGGTGTTTTCAGACAAACCTAAGGTTTTGAGCTTGTGAAGAGCCTGGAGACCCTTTTGTTCATCTCTTGCTGTTACTACAACAAGAACATCATGACTAGAAGAAGCTAGTAATTGTTTGCATATCTCAAAGCCAATACCTTTGTTTCCTCCTGTAACAACAGCTATCCTAAACCCAATTCAAACATCACACAAACAAACAACATTGTTAGTTGCTAAATTAAGGATGATGTCATATCAAGAACTGGAAATTAAAACATGAAGAATATTATTAAAGAGAGTTAATGACCTTTTTGAGGCCATATGTTATATGTTTGGCTATATAGTGGTTATGCTTTTTGTGATTTTGTTTATGTTTGAAGTATATTTTTACATATATATGGATTGATGGACAGTAAAATTGACGGATATCACTAGGCGAGGTTATATCTTACGGTGAAGTCTATGTAATTTGTATGTATTTGAGTTTATAATAGTTTATTTACATAGTTAAATATCGATACCAGATTAGTAGATGAAATCAACACAAATTTGTAATGTTCTATTAGCTATATTCTTTAATATCCTTGGTAAAGTTTTTTTTTTTTTTTTTTTTTGAATAATTTTTTTTAAATAATTATAAATTCCATTCAATTCATACTTGACAAGTTACATCAAAACAGAAGGTAGACGGGCAACAAGCTGCGACGCCACCCCTTTCTGAATTGCAAACCCTAATCTACCAAAGACAAAACCCCGTCCCCCTGATGCTGAGCAATTGTTGTGGATGACCCGTTGGACCCTATCAGGAATTGGATAGCTTCTGGCGCTATGGAGCCAAATTTATCAAAGGCAAAAGGGACAAAAACATGCCGGTTCTCAGCACAAACTTTAGCATGCTTATCAACTTTCTTCGATTCTGCCTATCTTGCTGCTTGTCCAGCTACAAACCCATTTTCCCTTAAACCAACCAGAGGGAAAACCCTCGTGAGGTCTACACATGCATGAAAGCGAAAATTTTTAAAGAAAAAAATGATACATATATTTTATAAACCATTATTCAATGCTTTTATTTATAGCCCTCGTGAGGTCTACACATGCATGAAATCGAAATTTTTTAAACAAAAAATTGATACATATATTTTATAAACCATTATTCAATGCTTTTATTTATAGATAAGTTATAACAATGACATATAATCTCAAATCTCAGGTTGAAATTAAATATACAAATACATATGCAAATTAATAAATTCCACGATTCACACACGTTTTACAAATCATTAAAATTGGGAAAAACTCGTCATTTGGGGCTTCATTGATGAGGGAATCTGTGTCCAGAGTTGGGCAACCACAACGCTACTGGGTATACTTTAACGCCCTTTAACTACATGTAGGCATCACATCACCTACTTGATCCTCTTTCACCTTCATAATACACCAAGGAAATGGTTTAACCTCATTAACTCCTCTTAAAATTAATTAAAATACATATATATAGCATGTTGTGTGTGTACAAATTTTGCAATGCTTGATTCTCTCCCTCTCTCTCCTAGTTAACATCTTAACATGTGAAGTTTTTAATGCCTCTTAACACCCTTCAGGAGCGGTTTAACAAGTGTTAACGGATGCCAACTAGGATTAACACCAATGGATGTTAGAGTATACCTGGTGGCCTAACAATTAACAACACCCTACCTGTTTCTTTTGTAATCGTCGATATTTTATGCACTTTGTAACTCCAAACGAATATAATTACGCATGTTTTAAGTTGGACTAATCGGCCCATGATATGCACATATAATGTATATATGTATGAGCGTCCGGGGGGCAAAAGTGAAAGTGCATTAATTTTAACATTATTTTACTAATTCCGTAAAAATAACGTTAAAAGAGGGGATGGTTAATCATGCATCATGTGGTGGCGTTGATAGTCGAAAGGCAAGGAAGTACATGCACTAATCGGTCTTTGTCTTAATTGCTGAGTGTTATGTGACTTATGTCCAAGGCTTGATGCAAAACTATTATCGAGTCGGGGGTGCCACTAGAAGCAGCCCTCTATTCCTAAGGGGTAGAGGTAAGACTACATACATCTTACCCTCCTCAGACCCTACCTTAACTTTGCTATTGGTGTGATTTACTGAGTATGATGATGATTTTAAGTTGGATTCTTTTCCAACTCACTTACTTTTATCAAACTCTATATTATCTTCGTATCATTCCCCCTCACTCAGGGGCGGACCCAAGTTATGGGGTGGGTGGGCGGTCTCACCTCTTGGAAAAAAAATTTTAGTGGTATTTTTGCAAAAAATCCAGACCGCACCCCTTGAAAATTTTCGTCCGCACCCCTTGAAAAATTCCGACCGCACCCCTTGGAAATTTTCGTCCGCACCCCTTGGAAAAAATGTTAGGAATTTAAAAAAAAATTGTGAACACGGATTGAAACCCGATCAAATTATGTAAACAAGTTAGCCTACTAACCCCTTTAATAAAACTTAAATTCAATCCATCAAGCCCAATAACTTAATACACATTCAAGCCCAACCCAACTACTAGTTTTGTTAAACAAACCAGTCCACATAATAAAAAAAAACCCAAATCGCTACCACTTGCCAACTACTAAAAGTAGGGATGGTTTGAACTTTGATGTTTTTTTGTTTGTTAATGTGATAGGAAGTTAGAAACTAGGGTTTGATTGTTTGAGAATTGAAATGGACCCGACCCGATCTGATTCGACCCGCTATGAAACTTTGTTTGTTTGTTTTTACTTGTTTTACATGACCTGACCCGATCCGACCCGCTATGAACCAATTTTTTTATATAGCTAGAGGTCTAAAATCTTTAAAAAATTTCCGCACCCCCAGGAAAAAAATCCTGGGTCCGCCACTGCCCTCACTTAAGAAGAACACAATATCAAGTTCTCAAGATATGCAATGTTGTCGAACGGGCAATACATGTAAATGTCAACCACATTAAACGTCTTGGAGACGAACATAGTGTTAGGGAGATCAACAACATATATATTAATGTTTATCTTCCAAAGGATTTTGTAAGAATCATATGTCTTTTGGCTTAGTATTCGATTAATTATTATGTGTAACGGGTCGGGTGAAACTTGATTTGATATGACAGCAATTGCATTTAACCATTATTGACAGTTCCAACAACCGTTTAATGGTTGGAAGTTACAAGCCCGCCACACAACTACATATTAAACATATGTATTATGTTTCAAACTACCTGACGTTCAAAAAAAAAGTTTCAAACTACCAAGGAATTTTTTGCAATAGTAGGTGGTTTGAACCACAAAAGAGTGCCATTAGGTGTTGTACAATATTGTTTACATCTTTAGGTAGGTTGCAAAATCATATAGCGACCTTGTATGGCTTTTCCTGCAAAAAAAACAGAAGTCTCTGCAAAAGCTGAATCAAGTTCTGAATGATATTAAAGGTCGCTGTTTGATATCTCAACCTTTTAAAGGTCGCTGTTTGATATCTCAAGCTTGATAAAGGTCGCTGTTTCATCTGCAAACCTTGTTAAAGGTCGCTGTTTCATATTACAAGCTTGATAAAGGTCGCTGTTTCATCTGTGAACCTTGTTAAAATTCGTTGTATCATAGAACAAGCTTGTTAAAGGTCGCTGTTTCATATTACAAGCTTGTTTAAAGTCGCTTTATGGTTCTGCTTTCTTGTTTAAGGTCGCTGAATGATAGTGCTTTCTTGCATAAAGTCGCAGAATGATATAGTTTTCTTAATAAATAACTTTCATGTTTGCAGAATTTTAAATTGGGGTACACGCAACTTTTGTTTGCTAGTAATAGGTCACTGTTTCACCTTGTTGTCTTTTTGCAGCACGAAATGTGAGTGGTGAATGTAAAGATGATATGACTAAACCCTAGGCTCTCACATGATATGGAATCAAGCCTGCAAACTTTAATAGGTTTGTGTAAGAATTCAACTGTAGTGTAAGAAAAATATTGTCTTTCAATATGAATTCGAAAACTGATGCACAGAATGAAGTCTTTAGATTTGAACATAAAGCAAAGCACTCGAGATACATTTTCAATATCAAACGAAGCTTCAATCCTTTCATTACCGATAAATATTCAGTCAACTTTTATCAGCCGAAGATGAATTTTGAATGTCATCCTGGTCCTCTTAATGCATCGGTGTTGTTCTTGGACAAGAATCACCGTGCGTTTGAGGTATTCAAAAATCCAGAAGAGTATAGTAACCCAATAAATATTAGACGTTCAGATCGAGCATTCTGCCAGCATATGAAAGAAAATCTGGTTGGTGGAAGGGTAGAAGGTTTAATACATGCAGCAGGATTCAACGGGATACTGCAAATTGGGTACCGGTATGTAGACCACGCCTTAATAACTGCGTTGGTTGAGAGGTGGAGGCTAGAAACTCACACGTTTCACCTTCCTTTTGGAGAAACGACTGTGACATTACAGGATGTCAACGTGTTGTGGGGGCTACCAATAGATGGGTTGCCTATATCTGGGGCTGACACTGGTATGTCAATGTATACTGTAAGAGACAAGTGTCAAGAGGTGTTGGGGTTTACCCCGGAGGAAGCTGATGTGAGGGGCAAAAGGGTTAAGTCCTCCTGAGTTTTACAACAAATAACGTCCAATTTTTCTGAAAATGAAGCATCAGATCAAGACTGCATTTTTCGTGCACGTCAAATAATATTTTATTTGATAGGGTGCACAGTCTTACCTGATAATGCAAACCACCTGATTGATGTCAAATTTTTAGAATTTCTCGTAGACTTGCCCGCATGTTCGGGATATAGTTGGGGCAGTGCTGTGTTAGCTCACCTTTACAGAAACCTTTATAACGCTGCAGCACCTAATGCTATAGCCATTACTGGCCCAGTTGCGCTTCTACAAGTGTGGGTTTGGGAGAGGTTTCGTTGTTTTTCTCCTGCTATTGCCCGGTTCCAGTACAATGCCCCGTTAGCTGCTCGGTAGTGTGAATTGGAAATAATTAAATTTATTATTTGGTATCTATATAACACTATGTTATTTTTTTATTTATCTTTTTAGGTGGAAGGGAAGCTTAACGTGTACAGATGTTTCCACACATTGCCTGAGAACATATAGATCTCAGCTGCAATTTATGACCGAGGCAACGGTATGGTTGTTAGTTGTTGACATATAAAATTTAAGTTTGTTTGAACACGTTTCTAAAGATTGAATTTTTTTTGTTTCAGTTTAATTGGAGACCATACGACGACATTGTGGGTAGACTCCCCGATATATGTCGGAGTGGTATGGGAATTTGGCGGAGTTGTTGCCCTCTGCTATACTACTCGGTTGTGGAGCATCACTATCCTCAACGAGTGATGAGACAGTTTGGCATGTTCCAGTATATACCTAACCCAATTGCCATAGATAATACTGAGCATGCCAAGCTTCATTCCATGAACCGGAGCGAGAAAACCGGCTGGAACTGGTTAAGTCGTCACGCAGCGTATGTTTGTCAGTGGGAGGCACGTCATCAAAACTTGGTCACCGGGGAACTCATCACATCTGTTTCTGTTGCCAATGATTACATGCCGTGGTACATGGAACATACCGTGTTATATGTGTCTAACCCACAGTTGCCAGCTGGCCCTACGAGCGGTTTTCAAGACGAAGGAGCAAGGGTCCAAATGATGGTATATACAAGTTTAAAATTATTGAAAGTTACCTTTATTATTGTTAGTAAAAAAATTAATTATTAATTATTTTTTTGCAGTCGGAGACGATGGGTCTAATTCACCGATCTGAAGATGTGGACGTTATTCATGGTGCGGCGTATCGGGCCCTTGAGATGTCTAATGTTCCACAATACACACAATATCCGACTCATCTGACACAGGAGCCGGTGGACCTTGTTTCATATCCTCGTACACAGAGGTTAGGGAGGCCCCGACGTCGTGGTCGTGGTGTAGAAACGTTCAAGAGGCCGGGACATCAAATTGGGGCACAAATTTCGAAACAGAGGGGATCAGGATCCGGTGTTAACGAAAATGAAAATTTTGCGGGAAACTTTGGCGGGTCACATAACGTTGGCACTATGTTTGCGGATGCTAATCCAGCGCCAAACAATGATAATACTGACATGGGTGGATCATGGCAGTCAGTGTTGGCTACGGCATGCATCTTCGAGGGTTTTGACGTCGGTGACTTATTGGACCCCCAACAGAATGATATGGGTAACAACAATCAGTTTGTAGACCCAAACCTAAGTCAGGTGGGTTTTTTTAGCCCCTCGTCACATATGATGGACCCCAACACAAGTCAGGCAGGGTTTGTTACCCCCGCGTCACAGATGATAACCTTTATGCCGGAGACCCAAACAGACTATCAGTACTGGGCCCCAAACCAAAGTAACGAAGATCATCGAAACCGTTATGAAAATGTTGAACCAAACCCCTTAGACTGGCGTCTCGACTTGAACCTGTTTCCACCACCGAATGACCCTTAGAGTGTAATACATTGTGAAATAAATATATTGTGTTTTTTGTTGTTGTTATTTGTGCAATATATTTTATTATTATTTTATTGTTCAAAGTAAACTGATACTGAACAAATACACATAAACCACCACAATCATGAGGTATTTATATTAACCAAAAAAAGACATCAATAACTGGTTCAGAGTAAACTGATACTGAACTTCTAAAACTTAAACTAAAAATACACATAAACCACCACAATCATGAGGTATTTATATTTGTTTATCATTAAGGCTATAAAGGACATTTCACAATTTTTAACCAATAAGCATTTTTCTCAAAAAGAAAAAGTATTTTTAATTCAATTTCCACCCATTATAAATACCCCTACCATAGGGAATGAGAAGTCCACAAAAACCACAACCACCTTTATGGCTAACCTAGGTGACAATCAAGTAGCTGATGAGCAAAACAATTTGCATGTGGTCCAGAGAAACTCATTTTCGATTCTAAACAAGTTAAGACGTCCAACCGGTCGTTCTAGCACTTTGTCTTTTCCAAAGCCGACCCAGGTCGTCCTAAATAACCCTGGGTCGTCCGCTCAGTCGAGTAAACCTGGTGGCAGCCCTCTAGAAAGAAAAAAATTTGCATTTCCAACCGAAAATTCCGAAAACTGGTCAAGGGATGCTGTTGATTTTTACCTAAACGAGGATTCCCCTTTTTGTTATTCTCGCTTTTTAGGGGAAATACAGCTACCTAGAAGCTTTTGGGGTAGCCTACTAGGCTACGAATGTAGTGCATGCCTAAATGACATTGTCAACCCAATCCTACCAGTATTAATTTTGATTATACAAATTACTGATTAGATATATTATTTTATATGGCAGAATGTTCAAGTGTGGACGTTAAGGCTGATGCGGCTTCGACAGTCTAAACTTTTAAAAGACCCGTCAAGGAAATTGCGTTGGACGGTTTTACCTCCTCAATTTTATGAAGACGTGTGTTATACGAAGGATTGTTTAAGAGCGGTAGACATGGCGAGAAGGAAGGAACTGTACCCTCCATTTTGGGAGGTTGATTATTTGTATATTCCGATATGGATTAAGCAGGAGGACTGGTTACTATTCCGTGTTGATATGTTTAACATGGAAATAACACAATATTGGACTGATAAAAGATGGGGAAATGAAAAAAGACGGCTGGTTGAAAACGTGATGGACATTTTTCCAATTTTCTTCAAGCATTTTCTTGACCAAATCCACTATTGGCGAAACTCGAGATACTGCACAAAGAAAAAATTTTCATTTGGTTTTGTTCAAGATGGTGTGCCTCAGGACAACGGTAACATTGCTAATTCAGGGGTGCTTGTCTGTATGATGATGGAGAACCTTGTAAGAGGCAAGTCGCTCATTGATGAAACTGACGTAGAAGAGACTTGTATCAACTACCGTCGCCACATGGCTAACGAGCTTTATAGATGGCGTTGTATGTAGGATGAATGTTGTTTTTGTTTATGAATTGTGCTTTCGTACTTTCTTTATAATAAAAATTTAATGTTTCCTCATATTCCGACATATTTGGCTTTTTGTCAAAAAGGGCCAACCTTGCGTTTTCTGGGTCTGTTATCTCACCGGTGCGTCGCAGTTCTCCATCACCGGGTTTCTTCGTGTCGTATGCTTGGGTGAATAAGGACTTGGGGCAGTGGCATCGTCTCGTCGGAGGTCGTTTCCTCTCGTTTTGTGGGGGGGGGGGGCAAAACGGCCTAAAAGCCATTTTTTGCTTTTTGTCAAAAAGGGCCAACCTTGCGTTTTCTGGGTCTGTTATCTAACCGGTGCGTCGCAGTTCGCCATCACCGGGTTTCTTCGTGTCGTATGCTAGGGTGAATAAGGACTTGGGGCAGTGGCGTCGTCTCGCCGGAGGTCGTTTCCTCTCGTTTTGTGGGGGGGGGGGGAACGGCCTAAAAGCCATTTTTGGCTTTTTGTCAAAAAGGGCCAACCTTGCGTTTTCTGGGTCTGTTATCTCACCGGTGCGTCGCAGTTCGCCATCACCGGGTTTCTTCGTGTCGTATGCTAGGGTGAATAAGGACTTGGGGCAGTGGCGTCGTCTCGCCGGAGGTCGTTTCCTCTTGTTGGGGGGGGGGGGGCAAAACGGCCAAAACTTTTTGTCAAAAAGGGCCAACCTTGCGTTTTCTGGGTCTGTTATCTCACCGGTGCGTCGCAGTTTGCCAACATCGGGGTTCTTCGTGTCGTATGCTAGGGTGAATAAGGACTTGGGGCAGTGGCGTCGTCTCGCCGGAGGTCATTTCCTCTCTTTTTTTTGGGTGGGGGGGGGGGGGGCAAAACGGCCTAAAAGCCATTTTTGGCTTTTTGACCAAAAAAGTGGAAAATGATATTTAATAATTTAATACAAGTACGATAAACAATTGCACGTTTTATTACATGTTTGGGGGTGAAAAACGAGCTGCATTAAACTCATTCGCCATCTCTCGTCTGTATTTCGCGCAAGCCTCGACAAGATCTCCCCCAATCCCGACGTCCTCGTCATTAACCAGTTTACTTAACAACATACAAACTAACACCCCTGAATCTGGTCCTGGGTTTTCCTTTTGATGTTGGCAAACTTCAGTATGTGTCACCATTGTCTTTTTCCACATGTGGGCGTCCAGAATGTTCCCAGTATGCGATTTGTTCCAAAAATGTTTTGAATAACGATTAAAATTTCATTAGGGTTGGGTATACCCTAACTTGAATCAAGCTTGACCCATTAGAAACACTTGAAGTACACATCCCAGTAAAATACAAAGTAAGGTGAAGTGTCCGCATATCAACACGAACCATGAACCAGTCTTGAAGGTCAACACAGATTGGAATATAAACCTGAGACAAAAATAAATACGTTAAACATATTTGGTTTAAAATAAACAGTGGGGGATGTAAGTGTTACCGTATCGATGTCCCAAAATGGAGGGTAATGTTCCTTTAATCCAATAGCAAAAGGTAAAGCACGATGGTTAGGATTCTCTTCCAAAAGGTCCAGAAATTGCGGTGGGAGAATCGTCCATGGAAACAGTTGTTCTGGTCTTCTGGATTTTTTTATTAAAATCCATCTGAACCTCATCATTCTCGTCACCCACCCACACACATGCTACAACGGTGAAAGTTTTATAACATAAGAATAAAACTAAATATTCGGAGAACCTATATTTATACTACTTACAAGTGGCGACAAGTAACCGTAGTTCTCGTATCCAAGTAGGGCACCCCAAAACTCGGAACCGAGTTGTCTCCTTCCAAGGAATCCGCTATAACAGAAAGAAGAATCTCCATTATGATAGAACGCCATTACATTTTTTGACCACGTTCTAGACTCTTCTGTTGGGTAATAATACCAGCGTGTCTTTCTGGGGATCTTTTCAGGGGGGGTATCGGGAACTTCCTCCAGCTCCAATAACGAGTCTTTCGGGTCCCCCATTTGTTGTGTGTCGTTGGTGCAATTCGAGATGGGGGTATGAGTGACTATTTATCCAGAGATGTTATACTAGGTCGCTGTTTCATTCAGAGATGTTATACTAGGTCGCTGTTTCATTCAGAGATGTTATACTAGGTCGCTGTTTCATTCAGAGATGTTATACTAGGTCGCTGTTTCATACAGAGATGTTATACTAGGTCGCTGTTTCATACAGAGATCTTCTAGTAGGTCGTTCTTTCATCTATAAAAAGGCCCTTGGAAAACACTCCTCCATTGATACCACCTCATCACTCTTCTTTGCAATACCATTCCATAGTAATGGATAAGCGCAATGGTAAGAAACGGTTGCCTCCTTTGTCCCACTTTCAAAACAATTGCATGACTGAAGAAGACATCAAAGCTTGTTTGGAATGGGAACTACCCCCAAAGGTTACGGTTCTGGAGGAAGGAAAGAAATTAAGAAAATCGGAACCTGTCGAGGAAGGTGATGGAGAGGGTGAAACCCGAGCTTTAGAGTGTCTAAATATCATGTTTTATGTGCATTTGATGTGTTTACTTGCTTAGAATGAAGTAACTACGAAGATTTGGTGATTTGCAGGTAAAACACATAATGTGGCGTTCTTATAGTGGTTAAAGATGAATGTCGAAGCTTGTGTGGATGATATGGAGGCTTAATGATACAATTGATATGAAAGAATGAAGTTAAAGGGGTATTTGGTAATTAGTCGGAAGTTGTTTGGTGTTCATACATGCAAGGAATTGATAGAAGAAAAGTTGAAGGGCCATTTGGTACTTAATTGAAAGTATCATATAGTTGAATATGTGAGAAGAATGGAAAAAATAAAGTACAGGGGCCTAAATGACATTTGTTGAAAGTTGGTGTGAAGAAGGGAAGGAATATTATGTGTTGCGATCGTAGTTTACAAGTTACAATTCGTAGCTTACAAGTGGGTTATGTTGGAGAAATAATGATCAGAGATTTCAAATCGTAAGCTACGGTTTGTACTCGTAGCTTACGAGTTGTTTGTGTGCAGTCAAGAAAAAAAAGAAACAGAACTTTTAAACCGTAACTTACGGTATGTTTACGTAAGCTACAATTGATTAAATAAACATCACATGACACGCAGACTTGAGGGTGGACGCATGTGAGGATCTTGACATTTTTAATTGGGCCGATCATTAGTGGGCAACATTAGAGTTTTGTTTTTAGGGGCCCACGATTTGGGGAGAAGACAATAAGAAAAAGAGGTAGCCGCCATTGAAAAGAAGAATGTCATCATATCAAGGACATAGGGCAGCCGACAACAGCAGGGAAGGGGTGGACTTTTGAGATTTGCTCTTGACATTACATCATATCATCATCATCATCATCATCATCACGGCAACAGTGGGGATCGATTTTCAATATTTGATTGTTATTAATTTTCTCTCAATCTTTATATTATATTATAATAAAGATGATGAATTTAATTATTACTCAAGCTATTGAAGATCAACCATCCACCATGAGCGGCTAGTCTTTTTAGTGGTTTCCTCCGGATGGAGGGTTTTTGTAAGTTAATTGATACTATGTATTTGGCACAATCGTTTTAACTTGGTGATCTAAGCATTCGATGCTTTTCACCTTTGATTTGATTTATTGGTTGTAAACAATTGCATTTATTTAAACCTTAATTTCTAAGCATTCATTTCCCGAGAGTTCTAGTAATTGGGATATATTTGACATGGGGTTAGGGTTTGTAATTGTAATTGATAATCATTCGATAACCTCCCGTTATGTATTGACCGGAGTACTTAGTCGTTGGTTATCACAATTAGTTAATCAGGTTAACACCTATGTCTATGTAGGTAACGGTTAAACACATAGTTGAAGTTAACTGGAAAACCTGAAATCTGGAGGAACCATCTTCTCTCCTACTGATTTAAACTTCACTTTTAGTCTGTAATTTTTAGATAATCAATCAAACCCACAACAAAGTTTTATTTTTTCGATTTAGTTAATCAATACTTAATATTATAACACTTTCCGCAATCCTCCTCTGGTTCGATATCCGACTTACTATAGCTACTAGTTTATTTCGGTTTTTGCATGTCCATAACGACAGACATCAAAATGGCGCCGTTGCCGGGGAGGCGTGCGCAAGGTGCTTAGTGTTAAGTTCTAGTTTTAGTTAAATATACAAAAATCCAAAAATAGTTTCTTTTTAGTTTGTTCGGATTTACGCGAGGTTTTCTTGTTTTTGTTTGTGCAGGTGATCTAGGAAGTGTATGCATCACACTCGAAATTCTGGGAAGTCATCACCATTAGTGTTCGACCCAGAGATCGAGAGAATAGTAAAGCATACAAAGCGAGTACTACATCGTGAGAACAAGATTTTATAATCACCTATACCAACATCTAAAACAATGGAGAACTTAGCAACACCGGAAAAACAACCCGCAACTTCACAACCGCAACAATTCTCGCCAACACCTACCCAACCTTCACCAAACACTACCATACCACCACCACCACCACCACCACGGTCTACACAACCTACTTCTACATCTCCAGTACCATCATTCTCAACCTTTTTCCCAAACCTTGATAACATTCAACCAACTTCCACCCAAGCAACATCTCTTCAATACCCAACTACAACCCAGACTGTCAATTTACAACAATCGTCTCCTTACATTAGAATCATTCCCGATGACACTCCATCACCGATTCAAACTCAAGCACCTAATGCAACATCCATTCCGCCAGCCACTCGACCGGTTATTTCACAGCAAAGTCAACCAATGCCATATCTTTACTGGTCGAACATTTATGATCAAGGAAATAACTCAGGAGATTTTGATGATGGTTATGAGGAATATGATAACTATGTGGGTCAAAACGAGAGACAAGTGGTTAACACGGGTAGCTATGAGAGGTAAACAGTCGGATTGGGTGCGGCCGAGAGAGTCAATCAAGGGAACGTAGGGTATCAACAATATGTGCAACCAACGCCAATACAACAACAGATACCACAACAATATCATCAACCTGACCCACTCAATCAGCAGCCTACTCCGAGAAGGCCGGTAGTGGACATTCCATCACCACCGCCGACACCTCAGATGCAGGGTCAGGCAAGACCGCTGCCACGAAACTTACACCGACCAGTGATTTTTGTCACACCCCCAAAATCCACCCGCGGAGTACCACCGCTTGGAGGCGTGACATGACCAGGATCAAGCCATCAATCATATCAAACGTAGCTTTTCATAATAAAAGTAATTAATGTAATTCATCATGACATGATTGATGTTTCAAAACCAAACATTGTTTAAGTAGCGGAAGCATAGTAATGTAAACTCAAAATAGTTATAAGTTCAGATATCATTCGTGATCCGTATGCCACAACGACCTGCTTCTCCTTGTGCAAGCTCCATAATGTACCTAAGGTCCTGCAAGGCATGCAGCAAATAATCAACAAACTAGTTGAGCGAGTTCACAGAAAGTAAGTTCATAACATAGTGCATAAGTTTAGCTAGTGGGGGCTTCCCATACTAGTACGTACTAAAGGTGGGGGCTTCCCAAACCTTGTGTTTATATTACCGGTTGGGGCTTCCCACGTTTATCCTTACTAACGAGGGCTTCTCATTAGTGGTACTTACTAGACTAACTTCCAACCATGTGTTCTTCTTTACCGAGAACAGGAATACGTACTGGGTCCCGTAGGCTTTACGTGACGTGCCCTTCCCCGAGGACAGTGGTACGCGTGGGGGCTACGTAGGCTTTACGCAGCGTATCCTTCCGACCCGGAAGACAGTAGAAGGTATTGGGTTACGTAGGCTTTACGTAACGTGTCCTCCCGACCCGGGAGACAAATGGCAAATACTGGGTTACGTAGGCTTTACGTAACGTGTCCTGACTATCCTGAGGACGATGGTCTATAGTCTAGTGAATGCGTAAGTACGAGTAACTCTTTCAATATCAACATATCCAACCCAATTCCCAACCCGGGAATCCCATGCCTTGGCTGTGTGAACTCACCTTGGTTTGCTCGGCAGATACACAAAGAGTACAAGTAGCAAGTAAATGGTCAACCACGTCCTATCACGGTTTTTATACAAGTCAGGTTTTGACTAAGGCAATACACGTATACATCATAGCAAACACGTATGCACGTAAACAGACAAGAGCATAGCATTAACATTCTTGTGCGTTTCAAGATATGAGCCCAATGTACCCGGTCCAAATATCAAAGCCCAATCTAAAGAAGTTCAAGTACAAGACACTCGGCCCAATTAACCTACGCAGTCCAATTAGCAGATATGTAAACAAGTCCAATTACTTGGCCCAATCAATTGGGCCCGTGACAATGTAGGGTCCAACAGTGTGTGCGAATTAACTGATCTCGAGTCGCAACCAGCGATCTCGAGTCGCAACAGGAGATTACGAGTCGCAATGGCTGGTCTCGGCTCGTCATGGTCTGGTTACGAGTCGCAACCTGACTCGCAACCATGATTGCGGCTCGTGCTGCTGTGTCGGTGTGGGGTTTCGAGTCGCAACTGGAGGTACCGACTCGCAACCGTGTGGCTTTCCAACTGTAACAACTTTCCTGATTTCATGCAGAATTCTTTCAATCTGATTCAAGGTTTCCAAACATAACCAAATCAGTTAACAACTTACAGTTTCACAATCCTGCTTCTAATCGATCAAACCAACATAATCTAAGCAATTCACAGGAACCCTAATATGAATAACAAGAACATTCAAACTACCCGATTTACATGAACAACAACATCATATCCGATTAGGCTAGAATACTATCAAATGGCTACGATCTAAAACATATATCATGGCAGTCGATTAACACAAGTAAATAGCCGATTACTAGATCATGCATCCAAGAATCATATAAACATTATATAGTTCATATTTACATCAAACCAATTACCCTAATCGTTCTAGTTTAAGCATGAGATTATGTGATCATCAATAAGCAAACAATACAAGCACTAACCGGTTGAATTGAGACAAAGGAAAAGTGAGCCGAAGATGGTGGTTGTTCGCCGTCGGGTTCTAAGCAAGCCGAGAGAAAGAAAGGAAAACTAGGGTTCTTGTGTGTTGTGTGTTTTGTAACAACAATGAGAATCAAACCCTTACCAAAAGGTTTTGTGTTTGCGAGTGGGGAGTGGGCCGAGCCCACTCGGCTGCCTAATGGGTCCGTGAACAAGGTGTGGCCCAAAGGGCTTGTGCACTCGATTGTAGTGTTGTGCGATCGGATCAAGTTGTGCGGTTTGGGTTCGTGTAACATTCACATAACATACATACACATAAGGCACATAACATCATAACATTCATTAGTTCAAAATGTCACATAAGCACGTAACGTTACATCTAAGCAAGTCTAAAGTCCGAGTTGTCACATTATCCCCAACTAATTGGAAATTTCGTCCCGAAATTTGGTATGCACTCACTGAGGAAGCTAGGTAAACTGTATTGTTCACTGATTTTCCTGGGGTGTCACATCCTCCCCCCGTTGATCTGGAATTTCGTCCCGAAATTCCGAAGTAGTAGCTTCAGCCTCAGTAGTGGTAGCATTGGTTTCGAATAACTGGGGGTACTTTTCTGTCATCCTGTCTTCGCATTCCCAGGTGTACTCTGGACCACGTTTGGAGTTCCAACGAACTCGAACAAGAGGGATTCTCTTGTGTTTGAGGACCTTCACATCCCAGTCCATGATTTCAACTGGTTCCTCGACGAACTGCAACCGCTCGTCGATAGTGAGTTCTTTGAAAGGAATGATGAGGTTTTCATCTGATAGGCACTTCTTTAAGTTCGATACATGAAAGACATTGTGAACTGCCCCGAGTTCAGCTGGTAGGTTTAGCTTGTATGCTACTTTGCCAATCTTTTCTATGATTTCGAATGGTCCGACGTACCGCGGATTCAGTTTGCCCCGTTTGCCAAAACGAACTACACCCTTCCAGGGTGAAACTTTTAATAAAACCCGGTCCCCGACCTGAAATTCCAAAGGCTTTTTACGCTTATCCGCGTAGGATTTCTGACGGTCGCGTGCTGCCGCCATGCGTTGTCGTATCTTTGCTATCTTTTCTGTGGCGTCCACTACAATCTCTGGACCCGTGATCTGACTATCCCCCACCTCTGCCCAACAGAGAGGTGACCGGCATTTACGTCCGTACAATGCCTCGAATGGAGCGGCTTGAATGCTGGTGTGATAACTATTATTGTATGAGAACTCCACCAATGGGAGGTGCTTTTCCCAGCCGTTGCCGAAATCGATAACGCATGCCCGAAGCATGTCTTCGAGAGTTTGGATCGTACGCTCAGACTGCCCATCCGTCTGAGGATGATATGCTGTGCTCATGTCTAACCGTGAGCCAAAAGATTTGTGCATCGCTTGCCATAGTTCTGACGTGAATCGTGCATCGCGATCCGAAATGATGGAGGTGGGCACTCCGTGCCTCGAAACAACTTCTTTAAGATAGACGTCTGCGAGAGTGGAAAACTTATCCGTTTCCTTTATAGTCAGGAAGTGTGCAGACTTGGTGAGTCGATCCACGATTACCCATATGGTATCATTCCCACGCTGGGATCTAGGTAGGCCTGTAACGAAATCCATGGAAATTTCTTCCCATTTCCATTGCGGTATCTTAGGCTGCTGAAGTAGGCCAGCTGGTTTCTGATATTCAACCTTGACTCTCGCACAGGTCAAGCATTTTCCAACGTACGTAGCGATGTGGGCCTTCATGCTAGGCCACCAATAAGTAGTGCTGATGTCGTGGTACATTTTATTCGATCCTGGATGTACCGAATAGCGAGACTTGTGAGCTTCATCCATTACAAGTTCGCGTAGACCGCCGTAAAGTGGGACCCAAATACGCCCCGTTACATAGTAGGCGCCGTCTGCCTTCTGTTCTAATCGTTGTCGTGAGCCGCGTAGGGCTTCAGCCTTGACGTTTTCTGGTTTCAATGCTTCTGCCTGAGCATCTCGTATCTGTGCAGGAAGGCTAGACTGAATCGTAAGCTGTAGCGCTCGCACGCGCCGTGGTAAAGTGTCTTTTCGACTTAGAGCGTCAGCCACAACATTGGCTTTGCCTGGATGGTACTTGATAGCGCATTCGTAATCGTTCAGTAGCTCAACCCATCGTCGTTGACGCATGTTCAAATCCTTCTGCTTAAGGATATGCTCGAGACTCCTGTGATCGGTGTAAATCGTGCACCTGGTACCGTACAGGTAGTGTCGCCATATCTTAAGCGCGAAAACAACAGCTCCCAGCTCTAAATCGTGCGTCGTGTAGTTCCGTTCATGAACCTTTAATTGACGAGACGCGTAGGCAATAACTTTATCCCGCTGCATCAATACGCAACCCAGACCCTGTATTGATGCGTCACAATATACTACGAAGTCATCTGTGCCCTCTGGCAATGAAAGAATAGGTGCGCTGCAAAGTCTATCCTTTAGGTACTGAAAAGCAGTTTCCTGCGTGTTGCCCCAACGGTAGGTGACACCCTTCTGTGTCAGTAGTGTAAGTGGTTGCGCGATCTTGGAGAAGTCTTTGATAAACCGTCTGTAGTAACCTGCCAAACCCAAAAATTGGCGTATTTCTGTCGGTGTACGCGGTGCAGGCCAGTTTCTGATCGAGTCTACCTTGGATGGATCGACATGGATCCCGTCCTTGTTCACTACGTGGCCTAGAAAATGGACTTCACGAAGCCAGAAGTCGCATTTCGAAAACTTAGCGTACAGCTGTTCCTTCCGAAGGAGTTCCAAAATGAGGCGTAGATGCTGCTCGTGTTCCTCCTGACTCTTGGAGTAGATCAGAATGTCGTCGATGAATACTATGACGAACTTGTCGAGATAGGGTTTGCACACCCTGTTCATAAGATCCATAAATACGGCAGGCGCGTTCGTTAATCCAAATGGCATGACGAGAAACTCGTAGTGACCATAACGAGTTCTGAAGGCTGTCTTGGAGACGTCCTCATCCCGGACTCTCAGCTGATGATACCCTGACCTTAAGTCTATTTTGGAGTAGTAACTTGACCCTTGCAACTGGTCGAATAAGTCGTCGATGCGCGGAAGGGGATAACGGTTCTTTACCGTCACCTTGTTGAGTTCACGGTAGTCGATGCACATCCTGAACGTACCGTCTTTCTTTTTCACGAAAAGTACTGGAGCTCCCCAAGGCGAAGAGCTTGGACGAATGAAACCCTTTTCCAAGGCTCTTGCAGTTGCTTTGACAGCTCTTCCAATTCCGATGGAGCTAAGCGATATGGTGCGTGAGCTATGGGTGCTGCTCCTGGAGCGAGCTCGATTTGAAATTCGACCTGACGATGAGGCGGTAATCCAGGTAAGTCTTCAGGAAATACCTGAGGAAAGTCACGTACGACTGGTATATCCTCCAATTTCTTTTCCTTTACTGATGCGTCTGTAACGAGTGCCAGAATGGCAGTGTGACCCTTACGTAAGCATTTCTGAGCCTTCAAGAAAGAGATGATGCCGACCACAGCACCACTCTTGTCGCCTTGGACTTCGAGAGGTTCTTGACCAGAACGTGGAATACGAATTATCTTCTCGCTGCATAAGATTTCTGCCTGGTGTTGGGATAACCAATCCATCCCAATCACGACGTCGAAACTACCCAAAACTATGGGAATGAGATCAATAGAGAAGGCTTGGCCAGCTAGGATAAGATTACAACCCTGAACTACGTGCGTGGCTTCTAGACTTTTACCGTTAGCTAACTCTACTACATGTTTGGTGGGTAAAAGTGTTGGTGCACGTTTTAGCAGTTGACACATTTTCACAGACATATAGCTTGTATCCGCACCCGTATCAAACAAAACAGTAACGTAAATATTGTCGAGGGGAAACTTACCCATAACTACGTTGGGATCGTTCACTGCGTCACCTCGACCTAGCACAAAAGCACGTCCCCTAGCTTCGTTGCCATTATTGTTGTTGTTCCCACCGTTGTTGTTCCCGTTGCCCTGGTTATTGTTGTTGCGATTCTGGTTCAACTGAGGGCAGTCGCGTTTGAAATGACCTTCAGCCCCACACTGAAAACATCCCCGGTTTCCACGCTGTGGCTGCTGCTGCTGGTTCTGTGGAGCTGGTTGCTGAGGCTGCTGATTCTGATTTGCAGGCCGTGGACTCCTACAGTCTTTGGCCTCGTGACCCATCTTAAGACACCTTTGACAACGACCCTTGTTACACGAGCCATTGTGATGTCTGTGGCAATTGTGGCACTTAGGTTGACTTCCCTGATATCTCCTCTGTCTGTGACCACCAGAGGATTGCTGACTGGGGCTCTGGTAGTGGTCAGTCTTCTGTTGCTGAGCTTGAGACTGAACGGATGCTGAACCTTTACTAGAATCTCCTTCCCACTTTCTTTTGCTGTCGCTAGTAGTAGCAGGAGTAGCTGAAGGATTGATTGTAGCAGTAGCGTTGACACGCTTAGGCAGTTTATTCTGATCCACTGCCTGGTCGGTGATGCGATGAGCGAGACGCTGGATTTCCTGGATGTTATCGAGGTTAGCCGAGGTAACGTGGCTCTGGATTTCTGGTGCCAACCCCTTGAGATACATCTCGATGCGCTTGTATGGAGGGTCCACCATAGTTGGGCACAGTACGGCCAGCTCATTCGACCGTTTAGTATACGCTTCGATCTCTGATCCAACCATTTTCAAATTATACAGCTCGTCTTCCATCTTGTGAATATCTTCACGTGTACAATACTCCCTCTTGATAAGTTCCTTAAAATCGTTCCAGGGTGTGGCGTTAGCAGCTGCCAACCCCAGAATTTGCACCTGCGCGTTCCACCAGGTTAGCGCGATTCCTTCCAAGGTGCCAGTGGCAAACTTGACCTTGCGAGCCTCAGGGCACTCGCACATTTCGAATACTGATTCTAGCTTTTCAAACCAATGGAGGAGTCCCACTGCCCCCTCAGTGCCACTGAAGGAATTTGGACGACAGTCCATGAAGTTCTTGAATGTGCAGACAGGCTGCTGCGCGTGTTGACCTATTGTGTATGAATAGGACGAAGTTAAATACGAGAGTTAATGTAGGATCTAAAGATCCTAGTGTGTGCCTATACTGCAGGATATACTACCTGCTTGAGCAGCTGCAACTGCCGCAGCAACTTGAGCTTGAACGAGAGCCTCTAGCTGGGCTTGTGTCATGTTGATTCGTCCAGACATGATCTTCATTGTAACAAGTAGCATAAGTAAGAATGGTTCGCGAATAGGGCGATGACAGAAAAGAGTAAGCACGTAGGGATTCTCATGCTATAGTATCATGTGTATCTAAGCGTAATGCGAGCAAAGTTCTAAACAATTCTAGCAAACAGGCAATAAACATAAACCTTATTACCTAGGATGTCGAGTCTTGCACGTGGAGCGAAGCGTCGTTGTGGATCGTTGAGAGCACTGTTCTGGTTATAGTCTGGTTTTAATAAAAACGTTTTCCCATATTAAAACCAAGTTCTCTATAACCAATGGCTCTGATACCAATCTGTCACACCCCCAAAATCCACCCGCGGAGTACCACCGCTTGGAGGCGTGACATGACCAGGATCAAGCCATCAATCATATCAAACGTAGCTTTTCATAATAAAAGTAATTAATGTAATTCATCATGACATGATTGATGTTTCAAAACCAAACATTATTTAAGTAGCGGAAGCATAGTAATGTAAACTCAAAATAGTTATAAGTTCAGATATCATTCGTGATCCGTATCCCACAACGACCTGCTCCTCCTTGTGCAAGCTCCATAATGTACCTAAGGTCCTGCAAGGCATGCAACAAATAATCAACAAACTAGTTGAGCGAGTTCACAGAAAGTAAGTTCATAACATAGTGCATAAGTTTAGCTAGTGGGGGCTTCCCATACTAGTACGTACTAAAGGTGGGGGCTTCCCAAACCTTGTGTTTATATTACCGGTGGGGGCTTCCCACGTTTATCCTTACTAACGAGGGCTTCTCATTAGTGGTACTTACTAGACTAACTTCCAACCATGTGTTCTTCTTTACCGAGAACAGGAATACGTACTGGGTCCCGTAGGCTTTACGTGACGTGCCCTTCCCCGAGGACAGTGGTACGCGTGGGGGCTACGTAGGCTTTACGCAGCGTGTCCTTCCGACCCGGAAGACAGTAGAAGGTATTGGGTTACGTAGGCTTTACGTAACGTGTCCTCCCGACCCGGGAGACAAATGGCAAATACTGGGTTACGTAGGCTTTACGTAACGTGTCCTGACTATCCTGAGGACGATGGTCTATAGTCTAGTGAATGCGTAAGTACGAGTAACTCTTTCAATATCAACATATCCAACCCAATTCCCAACCCGGGAATCCCATGCCTTGGCTGTGTGAACTCACCTTGGTTTGCTCGGCAGATACACAAAGAGTACAGGTAGCAAGTAAATGGTCAACCACGTCCTATCACGGTTTTTATACAAGTCAGGTTTTGACTAAGGCAATACACGTATACATCATAGCAAACACGTATGCACGTAAACAGACAAGAGCATAGCATTAACATTCTTGTGCGTTTCAAGATATGAGCCCAATGTACCCGGTCCAAATATCAAAGCCCAATCTAAAGAAGTTCAAGTACAAGACACTCGGCCCAATTAACCTACGCAGTCCAATTAGCAGATATGTAAACAAGTCCAATTACTTGGCCCAATCAATTGGGCCCGTGACAATGTAGGGTCCAACAGTGTGTGCGAATTAACTGATCTCGAGTCGCAACCAGCGATCTCGAGTCGCAACAGGAGATTACGAGTCGCAATGGCTGGTCTCGACTCGTCATGGTCTGGTTACGAGTCGCAACCTGACTCGCAACCATGATTGCGGCTCGTGCTGCTGTGTCGGTGTGGGGTTTCGAGTCGCAACTGGAGGTACCGACTCGCAACCGTGTGGCTTTCCAACTGTAACAACTTTCCTGATTTCATGCAGAATTCTTTCAATCCGATTCAAGGTTTCCAAACATAACCAAATCAGTTAACAACTTACAGTTTCACAATCCTGCTTCTAATCGATCAAACCAGCATAATCTAAGCAATTCACAGGAACCCTAATATGAATAACAAGAACATTCAAACTACCCGATTTACATGAACAACAACATCATATCCGATTAGGCTAGAATACTATCAAATGGCTACGATCTAAAACATATATCATGGCAGTCGATTAACACAAGTAAATAGCCGATTACTAGATCATGCATCCAAGAATCATATAAACATTATATAGTTCATATTTACATCAAACCAATTACCCTAATCGTTCTAGTTTAAGCATGAGATTATGTGATCATCAATAAGCAAACAATACAAGCACTAACCGGTTGAATTGAGACAAAGGAAAAGTGAGCCGAAGATGGTGGTTGTTCGCCGTCGGGTTCTAAGCAAGCCGAGAGAAAGAAAGGAAAACTAGGGTTCTTGTGTGTTGTGTGTTTTGTAACAACAATGAGAATCAAACCCTTACCAAAAGGTTTTGTGTTTGCGAGTGGGGAGTGGGCCGAGCCCACTCGGCTGCCTAATGGGTCCGTGAACAAGGTGTGGCCCAAAGGGCTTGTGCACTCGATTGTAGTGTTGTGCGATCGGATCAAGTTGTGCGGTTTGGGTTCGTGTAACATTCACATAACATACATACACATAAGGCACATAACATCATAACATTCATTAGTTCAAAATGTCACATAAGCACGTAACGTTACATCTAAGCAAGTCTAAAGTCCGAGTTGTCACAATTTTACCGGAAGGAATTCCACGTCGAAATAATAAAGGTCCAGTTCGAGGTATAGAAAGCCACTTCAGGCCTGCTATAGTTAACAATCCATCACCGGTTGTGATCCCGCAATTGCAAGGAGGGCGGTCATTCGAAGTACGAACACAATCAATATCCAGTCTGCCTAAGTTTCATGGTCACGCACATGAAGAACCATATTTACAAATTGCTGCATATGATGCACGTTGCAACACAATCAGCAGCCGAGGTTTCTCAGTTGATGATGTGAAATTGGTACTTTTCCAATTCACACTTGAAGACAAAGCACAACAATCGTTTCATTCACTACCGTCAGCTTCGATCTTCACCTGGGGCAAAATGCAGCAGCAATTTTTAGATGAGTTCTATACTCATTTGCGTACTAACAATGCAAGGAAGGATATTCGAGCGTTTCGACAACAGCCCGGTGAGTTATTTCACGAAGCGTTCAGTCGTTTCAAAATGATGCTCAAGAACTGTCCACATCATGAGATATATTTGTGGGAGCTTATTAATACATTTCACGAAGGCCTAACAGATGAAGTTGCCAGGGATGTAAATTCAATATCCAATGGTACTTTTGGAATGAATTACGAAGAAGATGATTGGGAATATTTAGAAAGAACCGCAAGGGCGTCAAAACGCAAAGCTCAATCTTCTAGAAGTACACAACAATCGATAGTGAGAGCGGTGGACAATCCACCAGATTTTAGTGGACAATACCCGTTGTGCGGTCATTGTGGGGATATAGGGCACATCGCTGATCAGTGCCCTAATATAATTGGTAAGCAGGATGATGTGAATATGCTGCAAAGTAGTGGGAACAGGTATTCGGGTTCCCAAGGCAACAATCAGTATTACTAGCCCCGAAATCAAAATAACTATCAGAGGGAAAATAACGTCGGTTATCAAAGGAACTACTAGCAAGGTAATGGTCAGGTGAATAATGATATGATGGAGATGTTGAAAGCAATTCAACTTGATTTACAAAATCAAAGGCTTGAATTGAAAAATCTTGCTCAGAAGGATGAGATGCGAGATAAGGCCGTTCAATCATTAACCACACCAATGGCCCAACTTGCAACCGATGTGAAGGAGCTGAAGCAGCAACAAGGGAAGTTGCCGAGTGATACCCAGATAAACCCCAAGAATGCACGGAGCACACTGATCAGTGGGGTAAATCCGGTTTCTAGAAATATTTGCTATGATAACGAATTGTCTGCTTCTCATGTGATTGCAGGTCTAAATGAAGCGGATGTGGAAGAAAGCGGAAAAGATTTGGGGGAACCGGTTGTTTCCATCAGAGTTGGGAAGTTCAAAATCCACAAGGCATTGCTGGATTATGGAGCAGGAGTGAGCGTATTACCCGGTAGCTTGTATGACCAGTATGATTTCGGTCCGCTACAAGTGTGTGATAGCATGGCCATGTTCGCAGATGCGAGTTTGAAACAACCACGGGGGGTTGTGAAGGATGTGGTCATCCAACTCGGCGAGTTTTACTACCCAGTCGATTTTATGGTGGTCGATTATGCTCCATCGACCACATACGAGCAGCCGCAGGTAGTTTTGGGCCGACCATTCCTATATACCGCGAACGCCCAGATTGATTGTCGAAGCGGAATGGTCACCATGAGCTATAAGAATCGTAAGTTGTACTTTAATGTGTTTTTAAAAACTATTTCTTACGATCCTGTTAATGATGCTTGTCACACAGTTGCTACTAATGAACATGATTCAAGTGTGACAAAGGATAGGTTAGAGGCGAGTGGATATCGGGTGAAGAAGTCAAGTGTGAGAATGCCATTTGGCAGAGGAAAACCACCTGATGGTGGGTTTGGATGGGGTAATGAAACTGTATTTAACCCCAACCGAAGTGAAACAGTGACCCTCCCTAAAAACTTGATGGATATGTACGGAGAGACATGGGAGGGAAAACGTGCAGCTGAACCACCTTGAACATCAGGTACGGTCTGGCTGAAGACCTAAAACTTAGCGCTCTTGGGAGGCAGCCCCAGGATGTAGAGCAGTGTACCTTGTTTTGTGTTGTTTCTTTTTGGTGTGGTTGTGTTTTGACAGGTTCTTGATTCTATCTTCAGGGATGCAATAATTCAAGTGTGGGGATGTTTCGCAACATCCCCGGTGAGATGTCAAAGAATCTATGGAATACGTCTATTTCGGTTAAAGCACAACAGTCGCATCACTACAGACACATGATCAGGTGCATGTGTTTATCTATCTTAATTTGTCTTTGGTGTGTTTTGTTGTCTTTGGTGGTGTGAAACTTTGTTTTGTTTAGGGGATGTGTTTTGTTTGTTTTGTTATGAGTTAGCCGTTCATTTAGGATAGTTGGTTTGTTTTCCCGGGCTTATATTTTAAAAGCACCATACATTGGGGACAATGTATCCCAAGTGTGGGGATGGGGGAGCCCGGGAAGGTATTTATGGATAAAGCTTTGAAGCGATTGAAAGTGGTTGAAATCGATGAAATTTGGTAAAAATTGAAAATATTGAAAATTTTAAAATTTTTCATCGCCTTAAACAAGCTAATTGGATACGAAAACCTAAAGTTTCAATCACTAATAGGCTTCTTACCGGTAGTAAGCTAGATTAGTCCATTGTCATGGTTGTCCCTTTAAGTTTCATGAGAGTAGGTTTGACAAGTGTTTTTATAGGAAATGAGTCGAAAAGAGATGTCTATCTGGGGGTAACATGTTTTTAATCGCATATGCTACATTTCGTCAACCTTTTTACCTTTTCTTGGTGAGATTTTGAGCCTGTACACGGATAGGATACATTATATGATGAATTCATTTGTTGAGTGCAGGCTACGTGTTTTTCTGTGTTAGAACATGTGTGATTCGATGCATGCTAAGACTGTGGGTTTGACATGTGCACATAGATGATAAAGGCATTAGGATTTTCCTGTTACACCCTTTTGTGTTTGCATTTCTTTCGTGTTATTCACCAATTTCCCTTAGTAGCCCTATTGAGCCTAACTACCTTTCATTTGTTCGCTCATTGTTTATTGTGAAAAACCGACCGTGATGATATTGTTATGAAAAAAAAAGAAGAGAAAAAAAAAGGAAAATGAAAAAGAAAAGAACAAAAATATAAGTGTTGTGAATATCGTCTATGTTCTTGGGTAGAAACCAACCCAATAGTATAAGTTGTGTTTGAATAAATTTATCACGGTTTAGTTATTGTTTGTGAGCCAACTGGAAAAGAAAAAGAACCTAAAAAAAATATTTTCCTACCTTTACCCTAAGCCCAAAACCCGAAAGTCCTTTTGATATGTGCCATGTTAGATGATATAGTGGAGGTGTGATTGTCATACAAGCGTATGATTGCAGAATTTCATGTTTGCTCATTGAGAGTTTATATACTAGCACATTACACGCTAGTCCAGATATTAACCCGAGAGGAGAGTACATTGTGAGGGGTGTGTAGCATGTGATTCATTGTAAACATGTTAGTTTTAGATAGACAAATCTTAAGTTTTTAAAATTGCATCATTTACTTGTCAGACTGTCAATCTCGATTGTGTCAGTCTATGGGATGGGTATGACTTGGGACTGAACAGGTTGAACCGGTTAGGGAGTTTAGAGGTGTTGTTGCTATGGTGATTAGTTCTAGTTGGTTTGCTTGGGGACAAGCAAAGGCAAGTATGGGAATGTGATGGAGAGGGTGAAACCCGAGCTTTAGAGTGTCTAAATATCATGTTTTATGTGCATTTGATGTGTTTACTTGCTTAGAATGAAGTAACTACGAAGATTTGGTGATTTGCAGGTAAAACACATAATGTGGCGTTCTTATAGTGGTTAAAGATGAATGTCGAAGCTTGTGTGGATGATATGGAGGCTTAATGATACAATTCATATGAAAGAATGAAGTTAAAGGGGTATTTGGTAATTAGTCGGAAGTTGTTTGGTGTTCATACATGCAAGGAGTTGAAAGAAGAAAAGTTGAAGGGCCATTTGGTACTTAATTGAAAGTATCATATAGTTGAATATGTGAGAAGAATGGAAAACATAAAGTACAGGGGCCTAAATGACATTTGTTGAAAGTTGGTGTGAAGAAGGGAAGGAATGTTATGTGTTGCGATCGTAGTTTACAAGTTACAATTCGTAGCTTACAAGTGGGTTATGTTGGAGAAATAATGATCAGAGATTTCAAATCATAAGCTACGGTTTGTACTCGTAGCTTACGAGTTGTTTGTGTGCAGTCAAGAAAAAAAAGAAACAGAACTTTTAAACCGTAACTTACGGTATGTTTACGTAAGCTACAGTTGATTAAATAAACATCACATGACACGCAGACTTGAGGGTGGACGCATGTGATGATCTTGACATTTTAAATTGGGCCGATCATTAGTGGGCAACATTAGAGTTTTGTTTTGAGGGGCCCACGATTTGGGGAGAAGACAATAAGAAAAAGAGGCAGCCGCCATTGAAAAGAAGAATGTCATCATATCGAGGACATAGGGCAGCCGACAACAGCAGGGAAGGGGTGGACTTTTGAGAATTGCTCTTGACATTACATCATATCATCATCATCACGACAACAGTGGGGATCGATTTTCAATATTTGATTGTTATTAATTTTCTCATCAATCTTTATATTATATTATAATAAAGATGATGAATTTAATTATTACTCAAGCTATTGAAGATCAACCATCCACCATGAGCGGCTAGTCTTTTTAGTGGTTTCCTCCGGATGGAGGGTTTTTGTAAGTTAATTGATACTATGTATTTGCCACAATCGTTTTAACTTGGTGATCTAAGCATTCGATGCTTTTCACCTTTGATTTGATTTATTGGTTGTAAACAATTGCATTTATTTAAACCTTAATTTCCAAGCATTCAGTTCCCGAGAGTTCTAGTAATTGGGATATATTTGACATAGGGTTAGGGTTTGTAATTGTAATTGATAATCATTCGATAACCTCCCGTTATGTATTGACCGGAGTACTTAGTCGTTGGTTATCACAATTAGTTAATCAGGTTAACACCTATGTCTATGTAGGTAACGATTAAACACATAGTTGAAGTTAACTGGAAAACCTGAAATCTGGAGGAACCATCTTCTCTCCTACTGATTTAAACTTCACTTTTAGTCCGTAATTTTTAGATAATCAATCAAACCCACAACAAAGTTTTATTTTTTCGATTTAGTTAATCAATACTTAATATTATAACACTTTCCACAATCCTCCTCTGGTTCGATATCTGACTTACTCTAGCTACTAGTTTATTTCGGTTTTTGCATGTCCATAACGATAGACATCAGAAGGAGGATCGTCTTCCGGTGCTGTTGTGAATCAGCAACTAGCGAAACAGAAGGACGTTCGTGGAAGAAATAAACAGGTTGAAGAAATCCCCATTGTTAAAAAAAGTTTGGACCTATGACAATCAACAGTTTGATTTCAACCCTAACCCGGAGGAGGATTACGACCCAGAAGTCCTGAAGGAAGCTTGGAACTATGAGGAAGAAGAAGAAGATTGGTCCTGTGTTTGGCACAACCCATATTCTGGAGAAGAGTCAGACTCGGAACTATCATCTAGAAGTGACTGCCATTGGAAATAGGGTTGCTCGTTTTCTATCATGATGTTTGTTGTAGTGGTGTTTACTTGAAAGTTTTTTGTCGTTTTCTATCTCTTTAGTGGAAGAAGGTTATTATACTTTATTGTATCAGTAGGTTATTTTACTATTATTATAATAACTACCCACCCCTATACTTCTCCTGTCTATAAATACCACCTATCACACAAATATGTCTTCACATCTTTACCTCACCCCACAAGTTATTCGGATGGCAGATGGTGATAACGAATTACACATTCATTTTCATTTGCATATACATGAAGGGGAGCCAAACCCTGCAAATGTTGAACGACAACCGAACCGTAACTCTGTTCAGCCACAACCGAACCGTAACTCTGTTCAACCACAACCCAACGTTAACTCTGTTCAACCGCAACCCAACCGTAACTTTCTTGAACCGCAAACCAACCGTAACCATATTGCTCGACAACCAAACCCTAACAGTGTGCTCCCCTCCACTGAACACCTGCATGCCCCTCCCAGACCTTCAACACTAGAACAACGTCGTTACCGTCCAGATCATCATAGTCAGCAAAATCAAAATCAAACATCCTTCATGGCAGCACCACAAAACCCTAGCAGCCCGTACATCTCAGTTGTGGAAAGGGGGCAGCCATATTGGCAACACTATGTAGGGATGGAAACCACTACTACTGCAGGCATACTGAGCCATCCGACAGCGATCGAGACTCATACGCGTTATCAGATGACGCAGTGGTTAGTGATGATCCATGGGAGCAGTATCAGACTTACGATAGCGATTCTGATTCATCTTTTTGAACCCCACCATATTCTACCTTAGCCGCTGTCTTATGTATTTTCAATTCAATAATATGTGTGTTGTTGTGTTTAATGATTCTTAGTGAATTTTGGAACACATGTCTTAATTGTTAAAATACACCAATTGACAATTCAAACAGAAATACCAAACACAAAACATATGAGGATACACCTAACAGTTAACATTAAAACCGCAACAAGATACTAACTTAACGTCGGCCACAGGTCTTCCTGTTGTGCCCGGTTTCTCCGCATCTGCTGCATCGACGTGCCTGGGGTTCATCGTGGTAGTTAACATCCATCTCATTTTGAATTCTTCTTGAACGAACCCTGCCTCGATGTGTTGTGACCCTCGAAGGGTCCCCTTGAATTGTCCAGTCCGCTTCTTCCCACTCATCTTTGTGTCCCAGGGTGAAAAAATGACCGTTGTACTGTTCCTGATAGGTGGTGGTGTGGAATATGGAGTTGGTAACGTCATGTGGTTGCTCACCCCTCCAAGCGCAAATAGCGATAGCATGGGAACAAGGGAATCTAAGCATTTGCCATTTCCCGCATGAGCACCGGTGGCGTCTGTATTCAACGGTGTACTCGTTTCCACCGTCATCATTGGTTTCTTCCCTTGAAACTACCGCGTAGCAACCTTCTCTGACATCGTAGACGGACACTTCATGTTGCATGGCTACGGAATGCAACTTTTTAAACCTGGACCAAATTCGAGGGGGTAGAGGGGTATTGCAGCTTTGGGCCATCTGCGCGTGGCGAGCATACTCTGATACGTCCTTGGTGAACGTATAATGAATCAAGGCTTTTACTGGCAGGAGTCTTGCTTCCCGTAAGACATTATTCATAGACTCGGATATGTTCGTCGTAGGGTTACCCCAACGACGGTTTCCGCGGTCATGAACAATAGTCCACTTGCTAATGTCGATGTCGTTCAGGTAGTTCCAGGCACCCCGATTTAACATTTGCGTTTCCCTCACAGCCCAAACATACTTTCTTCGTTGACTTGTGCTCCCGATCATCCAACACAGCTTCCTAAGAGATTTGGTCTTGAACCTACCACTAAAATTGATTCTAACATGCCGAAGACAATAACGGTGGTAGGCGTTTGGTTCCCTCCAATCCAGAAGGTTCTCCATCGCATTAATTATCCCGGCATGACGGTCTGATAGAACACAAATTCTAATGTTACAGTCTTTCGTGACGTATTCTCTCAAATTTTGGAAAAACCAACAAGAACTATGAACCGTCTCTTCGTCAACTAGAGCGTACGCCACTAGCATTATGTAGTTGTTGGCGTTTTTGGTTACCGCAACCAACAACTTACCATGGTACCCTCCTTTCAAGTTGTAACACCTCGAAATTTTGTGTCCAATAATGTGTTGACACGTGTCATGAGTTTACACGTGGTATTAAATACTAAATAAAGGACTAAAGTTGACAAACCTTGAAAGTATGTAAATTCGAGGGTTAAAAATGTCAACAAGGGGTAAATATACTGTATAGTAACCCTAAATGATGCTCGTACCTTCAAACGAATGAATCATGGATCGTACGGAGCGAAATGCGGAAGAAAGTGAGAGATTACAAACTATAGGGGTTAAATGTGTCAAGATGTTTAATTTATACCTCTGAGTGACCCTTTGACGAACCCGAGACTTTGTAACAGTAAATTACGCTCACTAGAATATACGATATAAATTTCGCAAAGTTCCGTTTTAAAACGAGAAAGTTATGATCAAATTCGTATGCGAGGGGTTAAAAGCGTCAACAATAAAAGTTAAGGCTTTTCGGATAGTAATTAAACTAACCAGGGACTTAACGGCGCGGGTAAAAGTCATGAGGCCTTTATTCGTAAATAATCGAGGCCCAAATCGCAAAGTTACCCCTTCAAAAACCGAAAGGTCAGGCTAATCATGGCAAAAGATTTGAAAATCTTGATTTACAGGCCTCAGGCGGGCCGCGTTAGCGAAACAAGCAAGCTAATGCGGGCCGCGAGCCAAGTGAAGATCCGGTTACTGACATTAGGATTCAAGCGGCCTGCGTGAGCCTAGCATGATCCATAATGCGGGCCGCGTGAGCCTCCCAGATGCAGAAAAATGGGACAGATTCACTGTTTGGCCTTTTTAACCGACTTTGATGCATTAATGGAAGCATGGGCGCCCCTACATGTCCCCTAGCACTCAGGGACACCTGCTGATCATCCATGAGCAATCATAGACTTACTTGTGATGATCTTGTGCCCAAATTTTCACTATAAAAGGCAATGTAATGCACACAATTGAAACACACCTCAAACCTGTTTCTTGACCACTTCTGGAGCTCAAGAGCATTCTTCTAACATCTCTAGTCGTGCACCAAACTTCTGTAAGTTTACCTAACCCTTTGTGGTTTAGTTTTTGCATAGTTTAGCTTAAAAGTCAATCCGTCGTAATTAATAATTGACTTTACGATAAATCACAAATGGTATAGTGGTTTGTCGAATCGAAGGTAGTTATATGTTGGTAATCATGTGGGCTTTAAACCCCTAAAAGGGCACCCTCTGATTCCCACTCTAACGAGACTAATTGTCGAGTCAACTTGCTTAGAAAAAGTCAACAGAATGCCTTTTTGCGATTTTTATGCATAATCAGTAATGTAGATGGTGTGTAACCTGTTTTAACACTCATAAAACATGATAATAAGTATATTAACTAGTCTAAGCTTGTTTGATCCGACCATTTACTATTTAGACCCGGTTCGGAAACGAAAGTCGCAAAACTTTGACTTTTGCTTTGACTTCAGTTCTGACCCGTTATGGTATGATTTAGATATGCCTTAGGACTCTCTAAGGACCCGGTTACATGATGGTATAACCCTCTGTGACCGGTTCGTTGTTTGTCCGAGTCTTTTACACATTTCCGTTAAATGCTTAAAAGTTGACCGTAACGCCCTTTTTAATTTAAAACGAGAATTTCGGACATGTGAAAGAACCATAACCTTAGTTACTGATTTCTAAACATGTCCCTAAAATTACACGTCAATCCGAGGTCCAGAATAGGAGTTATGCTAATTAGCGCAATTACGGAAACTTTAGTAATTAAATGGCGCAATTAGCATAACGCCTATCTAAACCCAGATTTCGACACCAAACCTTTTACACACTGATGTAAAATAATATTTTGGAATTTTTAAAGACTTTTAATTATTTTTAACCTGCTCATAACCTGCGGTTATGGCATCGGTTCGGTAAATACCGAATATACCCTTTTCGAGCATAACTTGAGTTCTACAAGGTCTTTTGACCCGATTCCAGTTGTTGCTGATTTTAAATAATAAATAAAGTATTTTGGACTTTATAAACTGTTCGGAAAACTCAGATTTGCTGTAGAACTCAGAAACCTCTTTTATAATCTTTAAAATGACCAAAATACCCCTACGGGGCATAAAAATGGATTTAAACTCGTTTCGGGCATTATGGAAGGTATTCTACTGATACCACAACCTCTTTAGAGCATATTGACTTAGGAAACCTGTGTAGGACTCTTTCGGTTACCCGTTGCGCCTTTTGCGCGCACGGTTCGGTTTATGTAACTAGTTTACATACGCTAGCCAAAACGGGTCAAACCTTAGTGTTTTGACCTCAAAATCCAGAGTGTGGTTATTAAACCCATATAAAACAAGTCTTCGAACTTGTTGGGTCCAAATCACATTCCATTCCCGGTTTTCGCCTTTCACGCGATTAAACCGTAATTATCTTTTGAAACCAACCGGTCTAAGCTAAGGCTACATTAAAGACCTGCTAGGATTCTAATAGGTTATTTTAAACCTTCGTTCCAGAATAGGAGACCAGTAAAAGATATTTGCAATTTATTCGATTAAGGATTTATAGTTGCTCAGGTAAATACTTTTAACTTATTTTCCGTTTTACGGGCTTGGGTTACGGTATTTAAAATACCGCTTGGTCGGGCAATTGACCCCAACTCATTAGTAGTTGGGTATTATCAATGTGACCCGTTTAAAAACTTGTTTTGTTGGCTTTACGCCTTTGGGAGCTTAATGACCATGTCCCGGATATCCTTGGCATCATTTTACGAAATGGCCACGACCCTGACACACGGGTGTAGGCGTACACCCGTAATGTGTCTATATTATTAAAGGTATAACCATTGGTTTTCCCGCCACGGCTTTATGCTTTGTGGCGTGTCTATTAACCTTTAACCTGGCACGACCCGGGCGACCGAACGTGTCACAGCCTCCGATCCTTATCTCCCGGGAACGGGTGGCCGTGAGCCAGTTTCGGTGGTATCACATTTATTTATTCAATTTGGCAGCGGAAATTTTCATCAGGACCGTAGTTAAGAAATATTTTAATCAGAGTAAACCACCATGTTTTATAACATTAAACATATGGGTAAAACCCAAGTTTTTTTAATACACACGTTTCATAGGAATACATCCTATTTATTTGAATAAAAACATCCATTTTATTATTAGGTAACTTTATTGCCACTTTTCCAAGCCTTCAGTGCCGTCCAGCTGGCTTCTATTTGGCTTTCACATATTGTTACCTGAAACGCGTTTTAAAAACATTTTTGTCAGTGGGAAATACTGGTGAGTGAATCCCAATTTAATCAAGTTTAAGTAAAAACCAATTTACAGTATTGAGGGCACATCCGCAATTACATTTGTATCCAAGACATCACAATTAACATCAGTGGTACGGTCATACTCAACATATGGGATGTTACCACGCCAGTAACCAATTTTGTATACAAAACCCCAACATACCCACTATAATTGTATCTCTTACAAATACTCAATAACTGTCATTTGCATGGAAAGGTATTTAAGGTTTTGTAAAAACAGTTAACAAAAAGGAGATTACTCACATTGCTGTTTTAGGTTTTTCGTAAGGGTTTCCTGGAGATAATCTATAAATTACAAAAATGCACGTGTGTTAGTATAATAACCCATTTTAACATTAGTAATACCCTCCCCGAGACGGCATTCCAACGACTACGTCGGGCAGAACCACGACAGCCGTTACGGAACCCTAGATCAATCGGGCAGCGTATCTAATACGTCTCCAGGGGTTATAATACTTACATCGTAGCAGAACCTCGCTATTTTAGGGGGTATAATGCCCGGGTATAGTGTATACTACTTCAGAAATTTAGAAAGAAAGAAAGTTGTGAGCGACGAAAACCGAAAGCCCGTTGCCTTCTTATATAGGGCTGTAATTGGACTTCCTCGCGGCCCGCGTGAAGTTTGGGCCGGGTCTACGCGGCCCGCGTCAATGCTAGTCAACGGACTAGCTTGTCCGGCTCATCTACTAGACTCGCCACGATGATGACACGTGGCCGCACCGGGTCACGCCACAAATTGGGTCGCTCGCGGCCCGCATCAACTAAACTGAATAGGTACGCGGCCCGCTTGGGCTTATGGTTTGACGATATCTGGTTCTCCTATTCGCGCGGCCCGCATAGACTTGAGGTGAGGCCCTACGCGGCCCGCCTCAACTTAATAATTATTGTTTTTATTTATTTTATATAGTATAATCTATCTTGGGGCTCGGTTTTTACATACGGGGTACATATAAAGACACATAGATACATTTAAAGATATATTAGGGTATCGGAATTATTATGAGGATGTCGGTTTTACCGAGGGTTGTTATATCCTCCCCACCTTGTTTTAGAGCTCGTCCTCGAGATCTACTGAAACAAGTGTGGATATTTCTTTTGCATTTTGGATTCAAGCTCCCACGTGTACTCAGGTCCTCTTTTCGAATTCCATTTCACTTTGACCAGAACTAGTCTTTTATGTTTGAGATTCTTAATTTTCCTATCTTCAATTTGCAGAGGCTTCTCCACAAACTTGAGTTGTTCATTAATTTCTATATCCTTAAGAGGTACTACGAGTGATTCATCAGCTAAACACTTTTTGAGATTAGATACATGAAATACATCATGTATTCCTGTCATTTCCTCTGGCAGTTGTAGCTGATAGGCTACCGGTCCTATTCTTTTAAGAATTTTGAAAGGTCCAATATACCTGGGACTAAGCTTTCCTCTCTTGATGAATCTTACCACTCCTTTCCAGGGAGAGACTTTCAATAATACTTTATCTCCCACTTGAAATTCTAATGGTTTGCGTCTGTTGTCGGCATAACTCTTTTGTCGATCACGTGCTGTTTTCAGTCGTTCCTTGACTTGAATGATTTTATCAGTTGTTTCTTGTACTACTTCAGGTCCAGATAATTGTTTTTCTCCAATTTCTGCCCAACAGACTGGGGTTCTGCACTTTCGTCCATAGAGTGCTTCGAATGGTGCAGCATTGATACTTGTGTGATAGCTGTTATTATAAGAAAATTCTATTAAAGGTAAGTGTTCGTCCCAATTACCTCCAAAATCAATTACACAAGCTCTAAGCATGTCCTCCATTGTCTGAATTGTCCTTTCACTTTGTCCGTCTGTTTGAGGATGATACGCGGTGCTTAGATTTAGCCTGGTTCCCATTGCTCTTTGGAAACTTGACCAAAAATGAGAAGTAAAACGGCTATCTCTATCAGAAACAATTGATAAAGGAATGCCATGTAATGAAACAATTTCATTTACATATAATTTGGCTAATTGTTCCATACTAAAGGTTTCCTTCATTGGTAAGAAATGAGCTGACTTGGTTAATCTATCTACAATCACCCAGATTGTATCATTACCTTTCCTTGTTTTAGGCAATTTGGTAACAAAATCCATTGTTATCAATTCCCATTTCCAAACTGGTATTTCTAATTGTTGTAACAAACCTGAGGGTTTCTGATGTTCAGCTTTAACTTGTGAGCAAGTTAAACATTTAGAAACATAAGCTGCTACGTCCTTTTTCATTCCTATCCACCAGAAATTTTTCCTTAAATCCTGGTACATTTTATCACTTCCTGGATGCATCGTATATTTAGACTTATGGGCTTCTTCTAATATACGGTGACGTAAGTTTCCTAATTTAGGTATCCACATTCTCTTTTTATGGAACCTCCAAATTCCATCCGTTCCTTGTTCTAATTCCTTAATCATTCCCTTTAACTTTTCAGTATCTTCCTTGATTACTGATTCTTGTGCTTTTCTAATTTGATTGTTTAAATCTACTTGTAGATTTAATTTAAGAGAACGTACCCTTTTTGGTTTTTCGTGATATTTTCGACTTAAAGCATCAGCCACTACATTGGCTCTTCCTGCATGATACTGGATATCACAGTCATAATCGCTAAGCAATTCCATCCAGCGTCTTTGTCTCATATTCAACTCTTTTTGCCCGAAAACATATCTTAAACTCTTATGATCTGTGAATATGGTAAACTTACTACCATAAAGATAATGTCTCCAAATCTTAAGGGCAAAAATTATGGCTCCTAATTCCAAATCATGGGTTGAATAATTTCCTTCATGACTCTTAAGCTGTCTAGATGCATAAGCTATAACCTTTTGACGTTGCATCAATACGCATCCATAACCTAATTTAGAAGCGTCACAAAAGACTACAAAGTCTTCAGTTCCTTCTGGTAATGCTAGTATGGGTGTATGGGTTAATCTTTGCTTAAGGATTCTAAAGGCTTCTTCTTGTTTTGGTCCCCATTCAAACTTAACAGATTTACAGGTTAGTTTAGTTAAAGGAGTGGCTATTTTAGAAAAATCTCGAATAAATCTTCTATAATAACCGGCCAATCCTAAGAAACTTCTAACTTCAGTTGGTGATTCTGGGGTTTTCCATTTGGTAATTGCCTCGATTTTCGTTGGATCTACATTAATTCCTTCATGATTCACCAAATGTCCGAGAAATTGCACTTGTTCCAACCAAAATTCACACTTTGAAAATTTAGCATAAAGCTTCTCTTTTCTCAATAAACTTAAAAGTAAGTGCAAGTGCTTTGCATGCTCATCTTTACTTTTAGAGTAAATTAGAATATCATCTATGAAGACAATTATGAATTTATCCAAATATGGCTTACATATTCGGTTCATCATGTCCATAAATGCGGCTGGGGCATTGGTTAAACCAAATGGCATGACAGTAAATTCATAATGACCATACCTTGTTCTGAATGCGGTTTTTGGAATATCCTCTTCCTGTACCTTTAATTGATGATATCCTGATCTTAAATCGATTTTTGAGAAAAATCGAGCTCCTTGAAGTTGATCAAACAAATCATCGATCCTCGGTAATGGGTACCGATTCTTAATCGTGACTTTGTTCAATTCACGGTAGTCAATGCACATACGCATTGATCCGTCCTTCTTTTTAACAAACAAAATCGGCGCTCCCCATGGCGATGAGCTTGGTTGTATGAATCCCTTTTCCAACAACTCGTCTAGTTGTTTCTTCAGTTCTTGCATTTCCGCGGGTGCTAAACGGTAAGGTGCTTTGGCAATCGGTGCTGTTCCGGGTAACAGATGAATTCTGAATTCAACTTCCCTGTCTGGCGGTAGTCCTGGCAATTCTTCTGGAAAGATATCTGAAAATTGGGATACTACTGGGATATCTTTTACTTCTTTTCCTTTAGTGTTAGTGATTATTGAAATCAAATACACTATAGATCCTTTTCTTATACAACTTGCAGTTTTCATCACAGAGATGAATTTAGTGGATCTAAAAGGTTTATCTCCTTTAATTGAGATCTTTTCACCTCTTGGTGATTTTAATTGAATTGTCTTTTGATCACATAAAATACTGGCTTTATTGGCTATTAACCAATCCATTCCTAATACTACATCAAATCCCACCAGATTCATTGGGTAAAGGTTTGCCATAAATTTTTGATTAAAAATTTCTATTCTTGCTTCCTGCAAGATTTCAGAAATCTTAACAGTTTCTCCATTTGCGGTTTCCACTAGACATTCTTGTGGTAGTTTAGTTAATGATTGATTTAGGAGTTTGCAAAACGAAGTATTAATAAAACTTTGGTTTGCACCAGAGTCAAATAATACTTTAGCAAAAATATCATTAACTAAAAACGTACCAGCAATGACGTCTGGAATCATCCTGGCTTCCTCTGTAGTTAGCACGAATGCTCTGGCATTTTTAGGATTTTTGTTGGTTGCAGCTGGAGCCAATTTCGGACAGTTTGTCCTAATGTGACCTTTTTCCCCACAATTGAAACACATTCCATTACTGGATTTCTTCTTGCAATTCTCTTCCTTGTGTCCTGGGGCCTTGCAAAAATTACAGTAAGTAGAGCATTTTCCAGAATGCTTCTTTCTGCAAGCTTTGCAGTAGGGTGCAGAGGTAGAACCTACATTCCTACGATTGGAATTCCCAGAACGGAATTCTTGAGTAAGCCTTTGGGTTAGGTTTCTCCTCTGGTCTTCTTCTCTAGTACGGATTAACTCATCTGTCAAGGTATTGGCTAGTTCTACAGCTTCTTCTATGGTTTGGGGTCTAGCTGCCTTGACTACATGTCTAATTTCTCCAATTAATCCCCAAATATAACGGGAGATTAACACTGGTTCAGGTGATGCAAGGGTAGGTTGTGACAACTCGAATTTCCAAGATTCTATTTCATATTTATTGCACGATCATGTATTGATTGCCATGAAATTAATTATGTTTTGATTGTTTGATTGTATTTGTGAAACTTGTCAAATGTGTAAACTTGGTGGTGGAACTATGAAACAGTTATGAGATGGTGTGCATTTGTAAATTACAATACTTAGGGATGTAAATGGTAATTAGTGAAATCCTAGATACTTAAAACCCTAATCTCTTTCACTAATCATTCCCTAATCATCACAAGAAACCAAAACACGTACTTTCACCTCTCTAATCCTCTAGCAAGCATCATCACCAAATCATTTGGCACAAGATAATCATCACTTGATTCCTCTTTCTCTAGAACCCATCAAGGTAATTGCTTAATCATTGTTGGTTGTTAGTGATTGATTGTTTGATTGTTACAAATTCATGATTCTTGCAATTCTTGAAAAACCCTAGATTATCATATGAAGGTTCTGCGTTTTAAATGGATATTGAGTATTGTGATAATGATGTTGATTAGTGAATGATTGTTTGCATGATGATAAGATTCAAGGAATGTTAGGATGATTTCTTGGTGATAAATTGCCGTTCTGCGATGTGTATGAAGTAGGGTTTTGACAATAAGAACGTAACTGTTGAATGCGAAAGTGTAACTGTTCCAATTGCTAATGTAATTGTCTGAGGTTGATTTATATGTTAGTCCGAGTATTGTTGGGTTAGTCTGAGTTTAATTGATGAACACATGGACCGAATTTATTTGAAGAATATAATGATCCGAGTATAATGTAATGTATCTTGTCCGAGTTTAAATTAGATCATCAGGTCCGAGTTTAAGTTGGACCATCTTGTCCGAGTTTAAGTTGGACCACTTTGTCCGAATATATTAGATTGTAATGTGCCCGAGTTTAATCACTTGTCCGAGTTTAATAAATCTCTCATGGTCCGAGTTTATTTAGCTTACAAGTGGTCTGAATATAATGCCCTAATGATCCGAGTTTATTTAGCTTGCAAGTGGTCCGAATATAATGGACCTAGTCCGAGTTTATTATTGGTCCGAGTTTAATACATGTCACTTTGGTCCGAGTTTGTTTTGTAGTCCGAGTATAAATTGTAAAGGTTGGTCCGAGTATAAATCCATATGTGGACCGAGCTTATTAAATGTTTATGGGCTGAGTTTAATTGGGCCGAGTTAATGAAATGTTTAGGGTCCGAGTTTATTGACTTGTATTTGGACCGAGTTTAATGAGTCTGTGTGTGTAACTTGATAGTCTGAGTTTATTGTATGATGATTTCATGTGATATCCGAGTTTTGAACAGGGGAGACCCCCCCCATACTTGTCTGAGTTTTTGTGAGATGCATGATCCTGTATATGTTCACATGAATTACGTGAATTGCATGAATGGGTTAACTGTTACGTGATACATGATTGATACATGATATTGGCTGTCAAGCACCATACGACATTAGATTACATGCGTATCATTTCGAACGTGAACTGATTTGTTATACGTGCATACAATAGGACTTGATTAATTACTTGTGAGTACATAACCTAGCATACCGAGCAAACCAAGGTGAGTTCACACTCCTACTAAGGCATGGGATTCCCGGGTCGTGGGAATGGGTTAAAGGTTTCAATTGACTTATAACGTACAAACGCTTTTCCTAGACTATCACCTATCATGGTCCTCGGATGTCAGGACGGTTCCGTAGGTTGGGATAACACCTACGTGGTTCCGTAGGTTGGATAACACCTACGTGGTCATATGCCATTACTGCCTCGGATGTCAGGCACGCACGTAAAACCTACGTGTACGCATTACTTACTTCTTCCGTAGGTTGGGATAACACCTACGTGGTCATATGTTACTTCTATCCTCGGTTACGAAGGATACGTGCGTAAAACCTACGCACACCCCATACGCGCTACTGTTCTCGGACGAAGAACAGGGATAATACGAATAGTCTAGTGGTCACATAACATGGGAAGCCCCCACCTGCATAACTTACTATTGGCCCAGTAGAGCCACCCGTTACTTACTGTTACGCACTTACTTACTGTGAACTCGCTCAACTAGTTTGTTGATCATACTGTTACATGCCTTGCAGATCGTTAGGTACTTGGAGCTTGTACTGGAGAAGCGGGTCGTTGTGGACAAGGATCGTGGTTTCTACGTTGAACTACTATGACATTTAAAACTATTAACTATTGTTGGATTATTTACTATGCTTCCGCAACTTAAATTATGTTTTGTTGAAACATCAATCGTATTGAATGGTTTGTTTACATTTATTATACTTGACATTAATTACATGTTCAATATGATTGGTGGCTTGATCCTGGTCAGTCACGCTCCCAAGCGGTGATACTCCGCAGGTGGATTTTGGGGGTGTGACAGATTGGTATCAGAGCCATTGGTTATAGAGAACTTGGTTTTAATATGGAAAAAAAAAAAAAAAAACGTTTTTATTAAAACCAGACTATAACCAGAACAATGCTCTCAACGATCCACAACGACGCTTCGCTCCACGTGCAAGACTCGACATCCTAGGTAATAAGGTTTATGTTTATTGCCTACATGCTAGAACTGCATAGAACTTTGCTCGTAGTATGCTTACATTACTTTGCTCACTACTTGTTATTGCATGAGAACACTTACGTGCTTACACTCTTCTGTCATCGCACTATTCGCGAACTTTTCTCACTTATGTTGCCTTTGATGTGAAGATCAATGGCCGCACGAATTAACATGACTCAAGCCCAGCTAGAGGCTCTCATTGCTACGGCAGTTGCAGCCGCTCAAGCAGGTAGTATATCCTGCAGTATAGACTCATACTAGGGTCTTTAGATCCTACATTAACGCTCGTATTTAACTTTGCCCTATTCGTACACAATAGGTCAACCCGCTCAGCAACAACCTGTGTGCACCTTCAAGAATTTCATGGATTGTCGTCCTAACACGTTCAGTGGCACGGAGGGAGCAGTTGGACTCCTCCACTGGTTTGAAAAGCTCGAGTCGGTTTTCGAAATGTGTGAATGCCCTGAGGCTCGCAGGGTGAAGTTCGCCACTGGCACACTTGAAGGGATTGCGCTCACTTGGTGGAACGCACAAGTGCAGATCTTAGGGTTGGCAGCTGCTAACGCCACACCCTGGAATGATTTCAAAGAACTGATCAAGAGGGAATACTGCACTAGAGAAGACATTCACAAGTTGGAGGACGAGTTGTATAACTTGAAAATGGTTGGTTCGGAAATCGAAGCCTACACCAAGAGATCAAATGAGTTGGCTGTGTTATGTCCAACTATGGTGGACCCTCCATACAAGCGTATTGAGTTGTATCTCAGAGGTTTGGCACCAGAAATACAGAGCCACGTTACCTCGGCTAACCTCAACAACATCCAGGAAATTCAGCGTCTCGCTCATCGCATCACCGATCAGGCAGTGGAACAGAATAAACTGCCTAAGCGTGTCAGTGCTACTGCTACCGCTACTGCTTCTACTACACTTGCTACTCCCAGTGAAAGTAAGAGAAAATGGGATGGGGATTCTAGCAAGGGGTCAGCTTCAGTTCAGTCACAAGCTCAGCAACGAAAGACAGACAGTTACCAGAGTCCCAGTCAGCACTCCTCAGGCAGCCACAGACAGGGAGGGTATCGAGGAAACCTTCCAAAGTGTAGCACCTGCAACAAACATCACAGTGGCCAGTGTAATAAGGTTCGTTGTCAAAGATGCCTCAAGATGGGTCATGAGGCCAAAGATTGTAGAAGCGCTCGACCTGCGAACCAGAACCAGCAGCAGCCACCGGCACAGCAGAATCAGCAACAGGGCAACAAGGGGTGCTATAATTGTGGAGCTGAAGGTCACATCAAGAGACACTGCCCTCAGCTAAACAGGAACCAGAACAACAACAACAATCAGGGCAACGGGAACGACAACAACAACGGGGGAAACAACAACAACAATGGCAACGAGGCAAGAGGTCGAGTTTTCGTGTTAGGAGGAGGAGACGCAATGAACGCTAATTGAACTTATAACTTGTCTTGGGTTTTCATTATTATGTTTACGCTACTCAAACAAAGTTTGGTTTGAACATTAATCATGTTGGGTTTTATGAATTATTTTACCTGTATATTTTATGTTTGGTATGATGGATAGTTTGATATTATTGAGCGCACCTGCCGTATTTATGGACCTTACAAACAGGGTGTGCAAACCCTACCTGGACAAATTTGTCATTGTCTTCATCGACGGCATTCAGATCTACTCCAAGGGTCAGGAGGAGCACGAGCAGCACTTACGTCTTATCTTGGAACTTCTTCGAAAAGAGCAACTGTACGCAAAGTTTTCAAAATGCGACTTCTGGCTTCGTGAAGTCCACTTCTTAGGCCATGTGGTGAACAAGGATGGGATTCATGTCGATCCATCCAAGGTTGATACGATCAGAAACTAGCCAGCACCGCGTACACCAACAGAAATACGCCAATTCTTGGGTTTGGCGGGTTACTACAGGCGATTTATTAAAGACTTCTCAAAGATCGCGCAACCACTTACTATGCTAACACAGAAAGGTGTCGTTTACAGATGGGGTAATACGCAGGAAACTGCTTTTCAGTACTTAAAGGATAGGCTTTGCAGCGCACCTATTCTCTCATTGCCAGAGGGCACAGATGACTTCGTGGTTTACTGTGACGCATCGATACAGGGGCTTGGTTGTGTATTGATGCAGCGGGATAAAGTTATTGCCTACGCTTCGCGGCAACTCAAGGTTCATGAACGAAACTACACGACGCACGATTTAGAGCTGGGAGCCGTTGTTTTCGCGCTTAAGATATGGCGACACTACCTGTACGGTACCAAGTGCACGATTTACACCGATCACAGGAGTCTCGAGCATATTCCTAAGCAAAAGGATTTGAATATGCGTCAACGGAGATGGGTTGAACTTCTAAACGACTATGAATGCGCCATCAAGTATCATCCAGGCAAGGCCAATGTTGTGGCTGATGCCCTCAGTCGGAAAGACACTCTACCTAAGCGCGTGCGAGCGCTACAGCTTACTATTCAGTCCAGTCTTCCTGCACAGATACGAGCTGCTCAGCTAGAAGCACTGAAACCCGAAAACGTCAAAGCTGAAGCCTTACGCGGCTCAAGGCAACGAATGGAACAAAAGGAAGACGGCGCCTACTATGTAACGGGGCGTATTTGGGTCCCACTTTATGGCGGTCTACGCGAACTTGTAATGGATGAAGCTCACAAGTCTCGCTATTCGGTACATCCAGGGTCGGATAAAATGTACCACGACATCAGCACTACTTATTGGTGGCCTAGTATGAAGGCCCACATCGCTACGTACGTTGGAAAATGCTTAACCTGTGCGAGAGTCAAGGTTGAATATCAGAAACCATCTGGTCTACTTCAGCAGCCTAAGATACCGCAATGGAAATGGGAGGAAATTTCCATGGATTTTGTTACGGGCTTACCTAGATCCCAGCGTGGGAATGACACTATTTGGGTGATCGTTGATCGACTCACAAAGTCTGCTCACTTCTTGGCTATCAAAGAAACGGATAAGTTTTCTACCCTAGCAGACATCTACTTGAAAGAAGTTGTTTCGAGGCACGGAGTGCCCACCTCTATTATTTCGGATCGCGATGCACGATTCACGTCAGAGCTATGGCAAGCGATGCACAAATCCTTCGGCTCACGATTAGACATGAGCACAGCATATCACCCTCAGACGGATGGGCAGTCTGAGCGAACTATCCAAACTCTAGAAGACATGCTTCGGGCGTGTGTTATCGATTTCGGCAACGGCTGGGAAAAACACCTTCCTTTGGTGGAGTTCTCATACAATAACAGCTACCACACCAGCATTCAAGCCGCTCCATTTGAGGCATTATACGGACGTAAATGCCGGTCACCTCTCTGTTGGGCAGAGGTGGGGGATAGTCAAATTACGGGTCCAGAGATTGTAGTGGACGCCACAGAAAAGATAGCACAGATACGACAACGCATGGCGGCAGCTCGCGACCGTCAGAAAGCCTACGCGGATAAGCGTAAGAGACCATTGGAATTTCAGGTCGGGGACCGGGTTTTACTAAAAGTCTCACCCTGGAAGGGTGTGGTTCGTTTTGGCAAACGAGGCAAACTCAATCCGCGGTATGTTGGACCGTTCGAGATCATTGAGAAAATTGGCAAAGTAGCCTACAGATTAAACCTACCTCCTGAACTCGGTGCAGTTCACAATGTATTTCATGTGTCGAATCTGAAGAAGTGCCTGTCAGATGAGACCCTTATAGTTCCTTTTAAGGAACTCACTATCGATGAACGGTTGCAGTTCGTCGAGGAACCAGTTGAAATCACAGACCGGGATGTTAAGGTCCTCAAACACAAGAGAATCCCTCTTGTTCGAGTTCGTTGGAACTCCCAGCGTGGCCCAGAGTACACCTGGGAACGCGAAGATCGAATGAAAGAAAAGTATCCCCGGTTATTCGAAACCAATGCATCCACTACTGAGGCTGAAGCTACTACTACTGAATTTCGGGACGAAATTCCGAATCAACGGGGGGATGATGTGACACCCCAGGAAAACCAGTGAACGATGTAACTTACCTAGCTTCCTCAGTGAGTGCGTACCAAATTTCGGGACGAAATTTCTTTTAAGTTGGGGATAATGTGACAACTCGAATTTCCAAGATTCTATTTCATATTTATTGCACGATCATGTATTGATTGCCATGAAATTAATTATGTTTTGATTGTTTGATTGTATTTGTGAAACTTGTCAAATGTGTAAACTTGGTGGTGGAACTATGAAACAGTTATGAGATGGTGTGCATTTGTAAATTACAATACTTAGGGATGTAAATGGTAATTAGTGAAATCCTAGATACTTAAAACCCTAATCTCTTTCACTAATCATTCCCTAATCATCACAAGAAACCAAAACACGTACTTTCACCTCTCTAATCCTCTAGCAAGCATCATCACCAAATCATTTGGCACAAGATAATCATCACTTGATTCCTCTTTCTCTAGAACCCATCAAGGTAATTGCTTAATCATTGTTGGTTGTTAGTGATTGATTGTTTGATTGTTACAAATTCATGATTCTTGCAATTCTTGAAAAACCCTAGATTATCATATGAAGGTTCTGCGTTTTAAATGGATATTGAGTATTGTGATAATGATGTTGATTAGTGAATGATTGTTTGCATGATGATAAGATTCAAGGAATGTTAGGATGATTTCTTGGTGATAAATTGCCGTTCTGCGATGTGTATGAAGTAGGGTTTTGACAATAAGAACGTAACTGTTGAATGCGAAAGTGTAACTGTTCCAATTGCTAATGTAATTGTCTGAGGTTGATTTATATGTTAGTCCGAGTATTGTTGGGTTAGTCTGAGTTTAATTGATGAACACATGGACCGAATTTATTTGAAGAATATAATGATCCGAGTATAATGTAATGTATCTTGTCCGAGTTTAAATTAGATCATCAGGTCCGAGTTTAAGTTGGACCATCTTGTCCGAGTTTAAGTTGGACCACTTTGTCCGAATATATTAGATTGTAATGTGCCCGAGTTTAATCACTTGTCCGAGTTTAATAAATCTCTCATGGTCCGAGTTTATTTAGCTTACAAGTGGTCCGAATATAATGCCCTAATGGTCCGAGTTTATTTAGCTTGCAAGTGGTCCGAATATAATGGACCTAGTCCGAGTTTATTATTGGTCCGAGTTTAATACATGTCACTTTGGTCCGAGTTTGTTTTGTAGTCCGAGTATAAATTGTAAAGGTTGGTCCGAGTATAAATCCATATGTGGACCGAGCTTATTAAATGTTTATGGGCTGAGTTTAATTGGGCCGAGTTAATGAAATGTTTAGGGTCCGAGTTTATTGACTTGTATTTGGACCGAGTTTAATGAGTCTGTGTGTGTAACTTGATAGTCTGAGTTTATTGTATGATGATTTCATGTGATATCCGAGTTTTGAACAGGGGAGACCCCCCCCATACTTGTCTGAGTTTTTGTGAGATGCATGATCCTGTATATGTTCACATGAATTACGTGAATTGCATGAATGGGTTAACTGTTACGTGATACATGATTGATACATGATATTGGCTGTCAAGCACCATACGACATTAGATTACATGCGTATCATTTCGAACGTGAACTGATTTGTTATACGTGCATACAATAGGACTTGATTAATTACTTGTGAGTACATAACCTAGCATACCGAGCAAACCAAGGTGAGTTCACACTCCTACTAAGGCATGGGATTCCCGGGTCGTGGGAATGGGTTAAAGGTTTCAATTGACTTATAACGTACAAACGCTTTTCCTAGACTATCACCTATCATGGTCCTCGGATGTCAGGACGGTTCCGTAGGTTGGGATAACACCTACGTGGTTCCGTAGGTTGGATAACACCTACGTGGTCATATGCCATTACTGCCTCGGATGTCAGGCACGCACGTAAAACCTACGTGTACGCATTACTTACTTCTTCCGTAGGTTGGGATAACACCTACGTGGTCATATGTTACTTCTATCCTCGGTTACGAAGGATACGTGCGTAAAACCTACGCACACCCCATACGCGCTACTGTTCTCGGACGAAGAACAGGGATAATACGAATAGTCTAGTGGTCACATAACATGGGAAGCCCCCACCTGCATAACTTACTATTGGCCCAGTAGAGCCACCCGTTACTTACTGTTACGCACTTACTTACTGTGAACTCGCTCAACTAGTTTGTTGATCATACTGTTACATGCCTTGCAGATCGTTAGGTACTTGGAGCTTGTACTGGAGAAGCGGGTCGTTGTGGACAAGGATCGTGGTTTCTACGTTGAACTACTATGACATTTAAAACTATTAACTATTGTTGGATTATTTACTATGCTTCCGCAACTTAAATTATGTTTTGTTGAAACATCAATCGTATTGAATGGTTTGTTTACATTTATTATACTTGACATTAATTACATGTTCAATATGATTGGTGGCTTGATCCTGGTCAGTCACGCTCCCAAGCGGTGATACTCCGCAGGTGGATTTTGGGGGTGTGACATAGGTACTATCCTAGCATATTCAAAGAATGTGGTAGTGTAACCCTTACTATCTACCCCGGTCATTCTTAGATTCAGAAACTTATTTGCTATCTGTTCTTTTTCATTGGGAGGGCAGAATTTCCTTTCTACCATGTTCTTGAATTCTTCCCATTCCATATTATAAATCCTATCACTTCCTCTGGATTGGAGGATAGTGTTCCACCATTCTAAGGCTGCATTTTTAAACAGATTTGAAGCAAACATTATTTTATCTTCTTCAGCACACTTGCTTATTTTCAGAACTGCCTCAGTTTTCTCTATCCAGCGTAAAGCTGCAATGGGTCCTTCATTGCCCGAGAATTCTATTGGTTTGCAGGACCAGAATTCTTTGTAAGAACAACCATGTGGCATGGTTCTTCTTCTTTTGGGAACGGGCGCTTGAAGTATGGGTCCATTGTTCACGCTGTTTTCGGGTTCAGTTGGTCGCTTACTGCTATGCTTACTTTTATTATTCGCTTCCTGAACTGTTTGAATAATAAATGGCATCGCATCTATAATTCCCTGTGCCACAATATGCTGAACGGCACTATTATCCATTTGATTTCCGTTGTTATTATTGTCCGAATTCTCATTAACCACGTTAATGTTACTCTGGTTATCGTTATTCAGATTTTCTTGATTTCCCGCGTCGGCCATCTGAATTTTAAACATTTACCAAATATTAATATCACAATTAATATTTGAATATATCCAATCACATAACACGCACGTTTAACCAAAAACGTCGAGCATTGCGACTTTTACTCTATTTATATAGTATGCATCAATACACACCAGTACAGAAATAAAAATTACAGTACCGACTGAAATGTAAAGCTACAATACTAATAGTATGCATCCGTAGTTTTTTTTTTTTTTTTTCTAACACATACACACATATATTATTTTATTATTATTATTATTACTGTTTCTACCATCACTTTCACTGATATGGATTCATCCAAAAATCCATATTACGCTCATCGTATTTCCATACGAGGCGTTCTCCCACCTGTCGCATACGATCACTGCTTTCTAAAATTTCCTCCCCAAAAGTTCTAAGTTCCTGGACATTTTCTGCACTCATTGGGGGTGCAGGTTCTAGGATTGGGTTTGGAAACTGAGGTATGGGTTCCTGATACGGAGGCATAGGGGCTTGGTACGGGTATGGATTTTCTAAAATTTCCCTAACATATGCGTCACTAATGTTGTAGGGATCTTGAGGATTTAACCCTGGGTAAGCTCCTAAGTTGGGTATTGGCACATTTTCCTGAATTGGGTTTTGTTGCACGTAGTCCCTAACATCGTCCCACCAGGGGTCGTAGTTGTTTGGGTCTAGAGGATCAGGTGCAGGTACCCTAGGTATTTCCTCCGGGTTGAAATCAGGCATTTCTATCTGGTTTTCTATTTCCATGGGTTGATCAGGATTTTGTGGTTGGGGTGCTAGCATTTGTTCCAGGTTTGGGTCAGCAGCAGTGGTTGCTAAAATATGGATATTAGCGATACCCCTATTGAGCATATCCTGATTATAAGCATCAGTTTCTCTTTTTGCTGCGGCTAACACTCGCTGTTCCTGCAACTTTTTCATTCTTTTCCTACGCTCGTGCGCTCCCCTACTGAACCATCCCCTCTTTTTCTGAGGAAATGGCTCTTCAGACTGAGCCTTAAACACAAAGATCCCTTCTTCTGTGTCAGCAGAATACCCTGAGAGGGCAGGCTGAGAAGAGGAGGTGCCTTCGCTCCTAGGCGAACCAGACAGTTGACGATAGGCGTCAGAAGGTCCTTGGTCGCTCATACTGTAAACTAACAAATAGTCAGATAACACATAGCAAGAAATACAATTATACACGTATTTCCATAATTTATTTCCTAACACTTTGAATTTTGATGTCAGCAGAACACTTCTGTGGCTGAATCAGTGGCATAGCTCTGATACCACCTTCTGTCACAGCCTCCGATCCTTATCTCCCGGGAACGGGCGGCCGTGAGCCAGTTTCGGTGGTATCACATTTATTTATTCAATTTGGCAGCGGAAATTTTCATCAGGACCGTAGTTAGGAAATATTTTAATCAGAGTAAACCACCATGTTTTATAACATTAAACATATGGGTAAAACCCAAGTTTTTTTAATACACACGTTTCATAGGAATACATCCTATTTATTTGAATAAAAACATCCATTTTATTATTAGGTAACTTTATTGCCACTTTTCCAAGCCTTCAGTGCTGTCCAGCTGGCTTCTATTTGGCTTTCACATATTGTTACCTGAAACGCGTTTTAAAAACATTTTTGTCAGTGGGAAATACTGGTGAGTGATTCCCAATTTAATCAAGTTTAAGTAAAAACCAATTTACAGTATTGAGGGCACATCCGCAATTACATTTGTATCCAAGACATCACAATTAACATCAGTGGTACGGTCATACTCAACATATGGGATGTTACCACGCCAGTAACCAATTTTGTATACAAAACCCCAACATACCCACTATAATTGTATCTCTTACAAATACTCAATAACTGTCATTTGCATGGAAAGGTATTTAAGGTTTTGTAAAAACAGTTAACAAAAAGGAGATTACTCACATTGCTGTTTTAGGTTTTTCGTAAGGGTTTCCTGGAGATAATCTATAAATTACACAAATGCACGTGTGTTAGTATAATAACCCATTTTAACATTAGTAATACCCTCCCCGAGACGGCATTCCAACGACTACGTCGGGCAGAACCACGACAGCCGTTACGGAACCCTAGATCAATCGGGCAGCGTATCTAATACGTCTCCAGGGGTTATAATACTTACATCGTAGCAGAACCTCGCTATTTTAGGGGGTATAATGCCCGGGTATAGTGTATACTACTTCAGAAATTTAGAAAGAAAGAAAGTTGTGAGCGACGAAAACCGAAAGCCCGTTGCCTTCTTATATAGGGCTGTAATTGGACTTCCTCGCGGCCCGCGTGAAGTTTGGGCCGGGTCTACGCGGCCCGCGTCAATGCTAGTCAACGGACTAGCTTGTCCGGCTCATCTACTAGACTCGCCACGATGATGACACGTGGCCGCACCGGGTCACGCCACAAATTGGGTCGCTCGCGGCCCGCATCAACTAAACTGAATAGGTACGCGGCCTGCTTGGGCTTATGGTTTGACGATATCTGGTTCTCCTATTCGCGCGGCCCGCATAGACTTGAGGTGAGGCCCTACGCGGCCCGCCTCAACTTAATAATTATTGTTTTTATTTATTTTATATAGTATAATCTATCTTGGGGCTCGGTTTTTACATACGGGGTACATATAAAGACACATAGATACATTTAAAGATATATTAGGGTATCGGAATTATTATGAGGATGTCGGTTTTACCGAGGGTTGTTATAGAACGCATAGTAAACATGTAATTCTTTACAAGATTTAATTATAAATTATCACAAGTTATAAAGAGTTTGTGCCTTGTGCATTCAAATCAATTTTATTAAACATTTTACAAAAGTGTCGGTTGAATGTATTTACCAGTGTAAACTGACGTATTTTTCCAAAAAGATTAAATGCAGGTACTAAGCGTAATTGGCTGGATATTTCTCCTTAGCATCAATAAAGAGTCTCGCAAGCTTAAGATGCCTATGTCTGTTGAACAATACTCATATTTTATTTGATCCCCTATGAATACATTTCGACTAGCTGTAATACATTGATATTACAAACGATGGTTGAAATATATTTATCTTTATGCTTCCGCTGTGCATTCATATATTGTGTGGTTTGACTATATTGTTGCCAACTACGTCACGGTAATCCCCCACCGAGCCCACCGGTGAGACACGTGGAAATCGGGGTGTGACAGGTTGGTATCAGAGCCAACATTGAGTGAATTAAACACTAGTCTTTTGTGTTTAATCTCAATGACACAATTGCACATACTTGAGTCTAGACAAGAACATAGGACAAATTCGAATTGATATTCCAGTTTGTCTTTTATTATTTATTGTGATTTAAAAGTTTTGAAAGCAGGAAATACGCCGCCAGCAATCAGAAGAGGAAGAGGCAAAGGGCTGATCACTCACAATGATCACGAGGCCGGACCCTTGAACATGCGAGCTCCTTCGAGCACAAGGAGTGAGGAACCGCAGAGGTGCAGAAGGAACCTCTTTGAACCAGCTAGACATTCTACCTCGCACAGTTCGACACCTTCATACCGTCACTCTTTTGGACCAAACTCAGAAAATGAACCTAATAACCCTCAACCTTCGTTTATACCTCTCCAGCGATCTCTTTCGCACCATTCTTATGGCGATCCTTCTCCTTTCTTCCGAGGACAATTCAACCCAGCGGACTATGTCCAAGAACCAACGGGTTATAACCCTTTAGGACCAGAGGATCACTTTTCTGAAGACAACGCAGTAGATATGGATGAGGATACAGATCCCGTCGAGCCTGCAAGGGGTACTCCCAATCATCCAATTGAGATCTCTGATGGGTCATCATTCCATGGAACACCCTATCAAGGTCCTGACAGTTTTCAGGCGAGGTTTAACCAGTGCGAGTGGTACTTTACACCCTCTCACCATTCTTCACCTCACCAGCAGCAACAGCAACAGGATCCCTCCAAGGATTCGCGGTTCGTGGCAGTTACGCCACCACCTCCACCGCCACCAGTTCATCAAGCACCTCCTGATCCGCCAAGGCGTAGAAGATCAGGCGCGCGGATGTCTACCCGAGGAGGGGAATTCCATTTTAGCACCCCTCGCCACTCGAGTGTAAGTTACTTTCCGTCAGTGCCTGAAGAACCACAGTTAGGGGAACCTTCGGGTCACCCTGTAGAGGTGAATTCTGCACCAGTTGCACCACCTCCGCCACCTTTCGGCTATGACAATCCGATACCAGCGTACGTCGGTTCCACCGCGTACAATCCGTTTGAGCAGCCGACTCACACGCACTACAACTATAATTATGATGCCGATCCATACGTGGTAGCAGCTAATTACAATGCCCTCCATGGAAACTCTTGGAGACCAGATTACTCAGCTCATGGGTATCCAGCACCTCCTAGACCTCCGGTTCAGCAACCGTCGCAGCAGCCACGTTTTTCTCCACCGGAGCAAGAAGAAATCCTCCACCGTTTAAACCGAGTGGAAAGAGACTTTGAGCAAGAACGTAAGAGTAATCGTGGATTCCTCAAAGGCCTAACAAACCTACTAAAAGGAAGGAAGAAACGAGATCATTAGTCTCTTTATGTACTATTGTATTTACTATCAATTCCCTGTGTGGACATCTATTGTTGTAGTCCCTGCGAGGACATTTATCGTGTTTAGTCCCTGCGCGGACAATTGTCTTTCAGTCCCTGCGTGGACTTGTTTTCAGTAAACCTCTGCGTAGGTATGTTGTCTATTTAAAAGTCCCGATTAGGGCAGTATGTAACCTTTTACATGTAATGGAATGTTAAGTATAAATTTCATTTTGTTATTATATACATTATTATATGAAATAAATAAAAAATCATTCCTTTTAAAAATTGATCTGCCTAAATAAAGAATCTTAATGGTGAAACCTAGCCTGGTGTCATTATAAGACCCGGCCAAGATGGTAAGACCTAACTAAAAGATTCAGATTCCTGTTAACCACTGTAAACATGTTAACGTTCTTGGCAGATGTGATTCGTTAAAATCGCACGCGTCATTCTTATATGAGAATCCTTCTAAGGATTCCAAAGCCCAAATAATGATTTGTAAATCATGGGTTAAATCGTCAATGAAGATGATCATTTATTAAACATCCATTAGCGATGTAGTGCCTACGGGCCAAACTTATTAAACATCCATTAGTGATGTAGTGCCTACGGGCCATACTTATTGTCATATAAAAAGACAGTTGTAGTCTATGACTCCCTGTCAAAAAAGGTAAAAGGACTACGGTTCAAACCTTCATGCCTTGATTCTCTGTAATCCTGGCTTATATTATAAAAACGTCCTTGTGACTAGGCTTTTGTGCCACTAACAATATTATTTGTAAATAGGATAAGTTATATTCAAATCCTAAATAAAAGTGAGTAACAAATTAATCAGATATGGTCTATGTTTACCATGGTTGATGAATTGCCATAAAAGACAATTCAATAATAAACTCCTAAATAAAAACTTTGTCATTATCTTCTGTAAAAGAAGATGAAAATGATAACGCCCAGATTCATTTAACGGGCGCTGAGCTAAAGGCTCTAGTCGACGGCGCTGTTAAGGCAGCCTTGGATCAACAGTACGAAGAATACACCGAGTCTCGGAGCAGAACCTTATCTAAACCACGTTCAAAGCCAAAAACCCACTCAAAATCTCACAGCAAACCACCCTCGACTCCGTCTAAGCCAAAAAGGGACGACGATAGGCACTCGTCCAATGAAAACAGCGTCCACCCTAAGAAGAAAGTGGTCGATGATACACCTCGCGCCAGGGGTTGCACATATAAGTACTTTGTCTCCTGCAAACCCAGGGATTTCACTGGGGAGAAGGGCGCAATAGATTGTATGACTTGGTTGGACGAGATGGACACTGTGGTGGACATCAGTGGTTGTGCAGAAAGAGATTTGGTGAAGTTTGTTTCGCAGTCATTCAAGGGCGAAGCCCTGGCATGGTGGAGATCGTTGGTTCAGGCCTCGGGGAAGGCTGTGTTGTATAGCATGACATTGGAGGAATTTATGACTCTCATCAAGGAAAATTACTGCCCTCAACATGAGGTTGAAAAGATCGAGTCCGACTTCCTATCGTTGGTTATGACAAACCTTGACTGTCAAGCTTACCTCACGAGCTTCAACACAATGTCCCGGTTGGTTCCGTATCTGGTAACCCCGGAACCAAAAAGAATAGCTCGTTTTATCGGTGGTTTAGCCCCTGAAATAAAGGCAAGCGTGAAGGCCTCTCGGCCAGCTACCATTAGATCTGTAGCTGACATATCTTTGTCCCTCACTATGGATGCGGTCAGACAAAGATCGCTGAGGAACAAAGAGGCTGAGAAGAGAAAACGTGAAGATGATAATTCACGAAGGTCGAGCAAGAAGCACCGTGGAAGCGGTGACAACAAGAAAGGGTCTGAGTCAAGGAGAGATGGGCATCAGTCTGGTGAGAAGCCCAAGTGCAAGAATTGCAAGAAACAACACTTTGGAAAGTGCAGATTCGAATCAAACTCGCAGACTCAGTCAAAGTCATTTGCTTGCGGGATATGCAAGTCCAAGGACCACAAGACCTTGGATTGCAAAAAGCTGAAGGATGCAACCTGCTACAGTTGCAATGAGAAGGGGCACATTAAAACCAACTGCCCTAAATACGCCAAGAAGCCTGAAGAGGCCAAGAAGAGCAATGCAAGAGTCTTCAAAATGGATGCGAAAGAAGTCGTGCAAGACGATAACGTGATCACAGGTACTTTCCTTGTAAATGATATCTTTGCAAGAGTACTTTTTGATTCAGGCGCTGATAAGTCTTTCGTAGATCGTAAATTTTGCAAATTTCTGAATATGCCTGTCAAAACCTTGAGTATAAACTATGAGGTAGAGTTAGCAGATGGCACCATAGAAACCGTCTCTACTGTGTTAGATGGATGTGTTATATCCATTAAGAACCACTCTTTTCCTCTATCTCTACTTCCCTTTAAATTGGCCGGTTTTGACATAGTATTGGGTATGGACTGGTTATCTCTTAACCAGGCCCAAATCGTCTGCAACAGAAAGCAAGTGGTGATAAAGACTCCGTCTGGTGAATCGCTTACCATTCGGGGAGATACCCAGTATGGGCTGCCTGAGCATGTGACTATGCTCAAAGCTTCAAAGTGTTTAAAGAAGGGTTGTGTCAACTACATGGCACAAGTGATTATCGATGAGCCTAAACCGAAGATAGAAGACATCCCCGTCATTTCTGAATACCCAGAAGTTTTCCCTGAAGTTCTACCTGGTTTGCCACCAGATAGGCAAGTGGAATTCAGGATTGATATCATCCCTGGAGCAGCACCTGTTGCTAGAGCACCTTACAGGTTAGCACCAACCGAAATGAAGGAGTTGAGGACACAACTGGATGAACTGCTAGCTAAAGGTTTCATTAAACCTAGTTCGTCTCCTTGGGGAGCACCTGTCTTGTTTGTCAAAAAGAAGGATGGATCGATGCGTCTGTGCATTGATTATCACAAGCTTAATAAAGTCACGATAAAGAATAGGTATCCTCTGCCCAGGATCGACGATTTGTTCGATCAGTTACAAGGGGCAAGTTATTTCTCGAAGATTGACTTAAGGTCAGGCTACCACCAACTGAAGGTTAGAGATGAAGACGTACATAAAACCGCATTTAGGACTCGTTATGGTCATTATGAGTTCCTAGTGATGCCTTTTGGGCTCACTAATGCACCGGCCGCATTCATGGATCTCATGAATCGCGTTTGCAAGCCGTACTTAGACAAGTTCGTCATCGTTTTCATCGACGATATTCTTATCTACTCAAAGAACCAAGCTGACCATGAGAAACACCTTCGCTGTATTCTCAAACTCCTGCATCATGAGAAACTCTATGCCAAATTCTCTAAGTGTGAATTCTGGCTTCGAGAAGTCCAATTCCTTGGACATATGGTTAGCGAGCATGGTATCCAAGTGGATCCCGCTAAAGTGGAAGCTGTCATGAATTGGCAAGAGCCGAAGATGCCTACAGAGGTTCGTAGTTTCCTGGGGTTAGCAGGATATTACAGGCGCTTCATCGAAAATTTTTCAAGGATTGCTGCACCCCTAACTTCATTGACTCATAAGAAAGTAAAGTTTGACTGGGGACCTAAACAGCAAGAATCCTTTGATATTCTGAAGCAAAAGTTGAGCAACGCTCCTGTACTGACATTACCTGAAGGTACCGAAGAGTTCGTAGTTTACTGCGATGCATCGCACACTGGCATGGGATGTGTGCTTATGCAGAAAGGCAAGGTTATTGCCTATGCTTCAAGACAGTTAAAGGTGCATGAAAAGAATTACACCACCCATTACTTGGAGTTGGGTGGGTTGTGTTCGCACTAAAACTGTGGAGGCATTATCTGTATGGTATCAAGTTTGTGATCTATTCTGATCACAAGATCCTTCAACATCTGTTTGATCAGAAGGATTTAAACATGAGGCAGCGCCGTTGGATGGAGACTTTAAATGATTATGATTGTGAAATCAGATACCATCCCGGCAAGGCGAATGTAGTCGCTGATGCCTTGAGTCGAAAGGAAAGGGTGAAACCCATGCGAATCAATGCAAAGAGCATTGAAGTGAAGAATAGTTTGATTGAAAGGGTGTTAGCTGCACAGAGGAAAGCTGTGTTGGAAGCTAACTATCCTAACGAAAAGCTAGGAGTAACTGAGGAGCAGTTATCTCTTGGCAAGGATGGAATTCTAAGATTAAATGGACGAATATGGGTTCCAATTTATGGAGGACTACGAGAAGTCATCCTCCAGGAAGCCCATAGTTCCAAATATTCCGTTCATCCTGGAGCCGGCTCCATGTACCAGGATCTAAAGGCAAATTATTGGTGGATAGGCTTGAAAAAGTCTATAGCCACCCATGTAGCTAAATGCTTGACATGTGCGCAAGTCAAAGCCGAGCATCAGAAACCGTCAGGTTTGCTACAGCAGCCTGAACTTCCTACGTGGAAGTGGGAAATGGTAACCATGGATTTTATTACCAAGTTACCCAAGACGAGGAAAGGAAATGATACAATATGGGTTATAGTTGATAGACTGACCAAGTCAGCACATTTCCTACCCATAAAGGAGACGCATAGCTCCGATGCGTTAGCCCAGTTATACGTTGATAAGATTGTAGCCTTACATGGCATACCTGTGTCTATTATCTCTGACAGAGATACTAGATACACGTCACATTTTTGGAAAAGTTTCCAGCAATCTTTGGGCATACGTTTGAATTTTAGTACGGCTTACCATCCTCAGACAGACGGTCAGAGTGAGCGTACTATTCAGACGTTGGAAGACATGCTACGTGCATGTGCGATCGATTTGGGTGGTAGTTGGGATAAGAACCTACCATTAATCGAATTTTCCTACAACAATAGCTACCATACCAGCATTAAGGCTGCGCCCTTCGAGGCATTATACGGTAGAAAGTGTAGATCGCCCGTTTGTTGGGCGGAAGTTGGAGATGTCCAATTATCAGGACCAGAGATAGTCTTCGAAACGACGGACAAGATTGTCCAGATTCGAGACCGTCTCAAGGCTGCCCGAGATAGGGAGAAAAGTTACGCAGATCCAAAGCGTAAGGATTTTCACTTCGAAGTAGGTGATAAAGTGTTGCTTAAAGTATCACCCTGGAAGGGAGTGATGCGTTTTGGTAAGAAAGGCAAGCTAAGCCCGAGATACATAGGACCTTTCGAGGTTATCGAACGTGTCGGATCGGTTGCCTATATGTTAAACTTACCTGAAGAGCTTAGTGGAATTTACAATGTGTTCCACATCTGCAATCTGAAGAAGTGCTTCGCTGATGAATCACTGGTAATACCACATACAGATGTGCACATAGATGAGAGCTTAAAGTTTGTGGAAAAACCTTTGTCGATTGAAGATCGACAGGTAAAGAAGCTTCGAAGGAAGCATGTACCTATTGTTAAGGTCAAATGGGATGCCCGTAGAGGTCCCGAATTCACGTGGGAGGTTGAATCCACGATGAAAGAAAAATACCCTTATTTGTTTCAGTAAATCTCAGGTCGAGATTTATTTTAAGGGGGTGAGGATGTAACACCTCGAAATTTTGTGTCCAATAATGTGTTGACACGTGTCATGAGTTTACACGTGGTATTAAATACTAAATAAAGGACTAAAGTTGACAAACCTTGAAAGTATGTAAATTCAAGGGTTAAAAATGTCAACAAGGGGTAAATATACTGTATAGTAACCCTAAATGATGCTCGTACCTTCAAACGAATGAATCATGGATCGTGCGAAATGCGGAACAAAGTGAGAGATTACAAACTACAGGGGTTAAATGTGTGAACATGTTTAATTTATACCTCTGAGTGACCCTTTGACAAACCCGAGACTTTGTAACAGTAAATTACGCTCACTAGAATATACGATATAAATTTCGCAAAGTTCCATTTTAAAACGAGAAAGTTATGATCAAATTCGTATGCGAGGGGTTAAAAGCGTCAACAATAAAATTTAAGGCTTTTCGGATAGTAATTGAACTAACCAGGGACTTAACGGCGCGGGTAAAAGTCACGAGGCCCTTATTCGTAAATAATCGAGGCCCAAATCGCAAAGTTACCCCTTCAAAAACCGAAAGGTCAGGCTAATCATGGCAAAAGATTTGAAAATCTTGATTTACAGGCCTCAGGCGGGCCGCTTTAGCGAAACAAGCAAGCTAATGCGGGCCGCGAGCCAAGTGAAGATCCGGTTACTGACATTAGGATTCAGGCAGCCCGCTTGAGCCTAGCCTGATCCTTAATGCAGGCCGCGTGAGCCTCCCAGATGCAGAAAAATGGGACAGATTCACTGTTTGGCCTTTTTAACCGACTTTAATGCATTAATGGAAGCATGGGCGCCCCCTACATGTCCCCTAACACTCAGGGACACCTGCTGATCATCCATGAGCAATCATAGACTTAGTTGTGATGATCTTGTGCCCAAATTTTCACTATAAAAGGCAATGTAATTCATACAATTGAAACACACCTCAAACCTGCTTTCTTGACCACTTCTGGAGCTCAAGAGCATTCTTCTAACATCTCTAGTCGTGCACCAAACTTCTGTAAGTTTGCCTAACCCTTTGTGGTTTAGTTTTTGCATAGTTTAGCTTAAAAGTCAATCCGTCGTAATTAACGATTGACTTTACGATAAATCACAAATGGTATAGTGGTTTGTCGAATCGAAGGTAGTTATAAGTTGGTAATCATGTGGGCTTTAAACCCCTAAAAGGGCACCCTCTGATTCCCACTCTAACTAGACTAAATGTCGAGTCAAACTTGCTTAGAAAAAGTCAACAGAATGCCTTTTTGTGATTTTTATGCATAATCAGTAATGTAGATGGTGTGTAACCTTTTTTAACACTCATAAAACATGATAGTAAGTATATTAACTAGTCTAAGCTTGCTTGATCCGACCATTTACTATTTAGACCCGGTTCGGAAACGAAAGTCGCAAAACTTTGACTTTTGCTTTGACTTCAGTTCTGACCCGTTATGGTATGATTTAGATATGCCTTAGGACTCTCTAAGGACCAGGTTACATGATGGTATAACCCTCTGTGACCGGTTCGTTGTTTGTCCGAGTCTTTTACACATTTCCGTCAAATGCTTAAAAGTTGACCGTAACGCCCTTTTTAATTTAAAACGAGAATTTCGGACATGTGAAAGAACCATAACCTTAGTTACTGATTTCTAAACATGTCCCTAAGATTACACGTCAATCCGAGGTCCAGAATAGGAGTTATGCTAATTAGCGCAATTACGGAAACTTTAGTAATTAAATGGCGCAATTAGCATAACGCCTATCTAAACCCAGATTTCGACACCAAACTTTTTACACACTGATGTAAAATAATATTTTGGAATTTTTAAAGATTTTAATTATTTTTAACCTGCTCATAACCTGCGGTTATGGCATCGGTTCGGTAAATACCGAATATACCCTTTTCGAGCATAACTTGAGTTCTACAAGGTCTTTTGACCCGATTCCAGTTGCTGCTGATTTTAAATAATAAATAAAGTATTTGGGACTTTATAAACTGTTCGGAAAACTCATATTTCCTGTAGAACTCAGAAACCTCTTTTATAATCTTTAAAATGACCAAAATACCCCTACGGGGCATAAAAATGGATTTAAACTCGTTTCGGGCATTATGGAAGGTATCCTACTGATACCACAACCTCTTTAGAGCATATTTACTTAGGAAACCTATGTAGGACTCTTTCGGTTACCCGTTGCGCCTTTTGCGCGCACGGTTCGGTTTATGTAACTAGTTTACATACGCTAGCCGAAACGGGTCAAACGTTAGTGTTTTGACCTCAAAATCCAGAGTGTGGTTATTAAACCCACATAAAACAAGTCTTCAAACTTGTTGGGTTCAAATCACATTCCATTCCCGGTTTTCGCCTTTCACGCGATTAAACCGTAATTATCTTTTGATACCAACCGGTCTAAGCTAAGGCTACATTAAAGACCCGTTAGGATTCTAATAGGTTATTTTAAACCTTCGTTCCAGAATAGGAGACCAGTAAAAGATATTTGCAATTTATTCGATTAAGGATTTATACTTGCTCAGGTAAATACTTTTAACTTATTTTCCGTTATACGGGCTTGGGTTACGGTATTTAAAATACCGCTTGGTCGGGCAATTGACCCCAACTCATTAGTAGTTGGGTATTATCAATGTGACTCGTTTAAAAACTTGTTTTGTTGGCTTTACGCCTTTGGGAGTTTAATGACCATGTCCCGGATATCCTTGGCATCATTTTACGAAATGGCCACGACCCCGACACACGGGTGTAGGGGTACACCCGTAATGTGTCTATATTATTAAAGGTATAACCGTTGGTTTTCCCGCCACGACTTTATGCTTTGTGGCGTGTCTATTAAACTTTAACCCGGCACGACCCGGGCGACCGAACGCATAGTAAACATGTAATTCTTTACAAGATTTAATTATAAATTATCCCTAGTTATAAAGAGTTTGTGCCTTGTGCATTTAAATGAATTTTATTAAACATTTTACAAAAGTGTCGGTTGAATGTATTTACCAGTGTAAACTGACGTATTTTCCCAAAAAGATTAAATGCAGGTACTAAGCGTAATTGGCTGGATATTTCTCCTTAGCATCAATAAAGAGTCTCGCAAGCTTAAGATGCCTATGTCTGTTGAACAATACTCATATTTTATTTGATCCCCTGTGGATACATTTCGACTAGCTGTAATACATTGATATTACAAACGATGGTTGAAATATATTTATCTTTATGCTTCCGCTGTGCATTCATATATTGTGTGGTTTGACTATATTGTTGCCAACTACGTCACGGTAATCCCCCACCGGGCCCACCGGTGAGACATGTGGAAATCAGGGTGTGACACAAGTGTGTGTCATCCTCAGAGATGACACGCTGGCAAAGATGAAACGCGCGAATTGAAGGACCAAATGCCCAAAAAACATATTTGAATGTTGGATGTCCTGGAGCCGAGTGCGGGTGATGAAACCATGAAACCACCGTACTAGGGTTTCGAGACTGAAGCCGTAACACATACTTTGGCAGCTCCTGAAAGTTGCTTTCCCAGGTTCCATATATCCTCTCAATTGCCTTTGTTCGTCCACGCCACGCCTTCGTGTACGTAACATCGACACACATCGCTTGCTTTATATGCGTCCTGATGTGTTTCACCTTCAACGCAATGTCTGTACGAATTTGTGGCAGGATGCGTGCAGCGATATCCTTATATCTAAGGCACCTGTTGTTGTTGCGTACCACCGTGGAATAACAACTGTGGGTAGGCGCCCAGTTGGTAATTTTCCAAAGGTGTTGGTGTTTCTGTTTTGATGCCGTTGCACGCCATTCACACAAAGGAGCATGAGGGAAAGGGTTTTTAAAATTTTTGTTACTGGTGTAGCATTTAACTTTGTATAAAGTTGGTTTGCTATCCATCACAAAAATTTCCCTTCCACGGCGAATGTTCCATTCTCGGATAGCAAGGTCCACCTCTTGTTTTGACTTGAAATACATGCCGAGACGTATCTGTTTTACTTTTGGATTCCATACATCCATTGGATTATCTTCATAATCCGGACACATGTAATCCCTAAGTTCCTCGTCCTCGTCTGGGTCGTCATTTGTCCCTGGAATGATAGGCCTCGGCTGAGCCAGGGTCAACTCAGTGTGTTGGTTGACTGCAGCCTCGTCATCAGAAGTACCATCGTCGGATGGTGGTGCCTCTTCACTTTCAGAACTTTCTTCGGTGCTGCAACTTTCTGAATCATCAAAACCGTCATTATTGTTGTCACCCACCAGAAACTGGGAGGACGGACCTACTATGTTATCAACATGAGGCATCAAGTGGTGTTCTCGAGTTGTTTTCCCGTATCCCTCGTCATCTTCATCAGAATCTTGGGTGTCAACAACATTACGTTGTGTAATGTCATGCAGAAGGTTTGTGAAACTCATGTGTTGGACAGGATTGACTGCCTCCCACTGAACATAGATCTCGGCAATGAAGTTGCCATCCGATACTTCGGCTAAATAGTTCATTGTTTCAACACCATCATCGTTGAAAATTTTTGTTGTCTGAGATATGCCCTGAAACGTGTACCCTAGTAACAATGAAAGGCACACCAATTCTTTCTATAGTTGAACATGATTACAGATTGAATCCACCAATTGGTCATACGACGATTTATGTCGCATAAGGAAAGAGGTTGTTAGCATGGATTGGTCAAACTGAACAGCCCCGTTAACAAAGGAAAACACACCGCCCCAATATAGTCTTACGAGGTATGGCCGAAAAGAATCCATGAACTAAGAAAGTGAAATGTTAAGAAATGTTAAGGATGAGTGGGTTGTGTAAGCTGGATTTCGTTTAGTATCTATCTGTTTTAAGGAAAGTTATTGTGGGTTGAGAACCTAATACAACTAGTATTTATAGTGTTGGAGTAACAAGATCAAACCTTCTACCCTTCCACCAACCAGATTTTCTTTCATATGCTGCCAGAACGCTCGATCTGATCGTCTAATATTTATTGGGTTACTATACTCTTCTGGATTTTTGAATACCTCAAACGCACGGTGATTCTTGTCCAAGAACAACACCGATGCATTAAGAGGACCAGGATGACATTCAAAATTCATCTTCGGCTGATAAATTTGACTGAATATTTATCGGTAATGAAAGGATTGAAGCTTCGTTTGACATTGAAAATGTATATCGAGTGCTTTGCTTTATGTTCAAATCTAAAGACTTCATTCTGTGCATCAGTTTTCGAATTCATATTGAAAGACAATATTTTTCTTACACTACAGTTGAATTCTTACACAAACCTATTAAAGTTTGCAGGCTTGATTCCATATCATGTGAGAGCCTAGGGTTTAGTCATATCATCTTTACATTCACCACTCACATTTCGTGCTGCAAAAAGACAACAAGGTGAAACAGTGACCTATTACTAGCAAACAAAAGTTGCATGTACCCCAATTTAAAATTCTGCAAACATGAAAGTTATTTATTAAGAAAACTATATCATTCTGCGACTTTATGCAAGAAAGCACTATCATTCAGCGACCTTAAACAAGAAAGCAGAACCATAAAGCGACTTTAAACAAGCTTGTAATATGAAACAGCAACCTTTAACAAGCTTGTTCTATGATACAGCGACTTTTAACAAGGTTCACAGATGAAACAGCGACCTTTATCAAGCTTGTAGTATAAAACAGCGACCTTTAACAAGGTTTGCAGATGAAACAGCGACCTTTATCAAGCTTGAGATATCAAACAGCGACCTTTAAAAGGTTGAGATATCAAACAACGACCTTTAATATCATTCAGAACTTGATTCAGCTTTTGCAGAGACTTCTGTTTTTTTGCAGGAAAAGCCATACAAGGTCGCTATATGATTTTGCAACCTACCTAAAGATGTAAACAATATTGTACAACACCTAATGGCACTCTTTTGTGGTTCAAACCACCTACTATTGCAAAAAATTCACTACCAAGAGTACTCACATTCAATCCGAGGTTAATCCTCATTCTGTTCATTCAATTCTTGTTTGATTTTTGCGTGTTTGTGTTATCTAAGTTCTAGCCCAAGAAATTCTTTGGCTTTTGTTCACATAAACAACAAATCATGTTGCCTAATCTATGGTTGACCACCTCTCTTTGTTTGTCAGCTTGCTTTTGGACGAGTCGTGTTGCTAGTGATAATTTCTTTACTAAAGCCTCAACGTGGACTTCAGGACGCCATGTAAGTGAACAAACTCTTGAAAACAGTTTGGCTGCATGGACATCAAGATGCCTTCTTGCATGGAATGAAATGTGACATCTTTAAAAAGCGAACCATTCCCACAAATACTGAAGCTATGCCACATTGCATTCAAGGAAGGCCTAAAATGAACTTCATGCATATGTCTTCCCATGGGCCCTATGGAACTAGAAGTTGCATGTAAAATCTAGTATTTTGAGACTTTCCTTGATTACCACATGTTACACACTTCTACATAAAACTTCACACATCTTTTTTTAGCAGAGGCTAGAAGTGCATCTCTTCAACAAAACCAAGGTGGCCCTCAAAGCCTCCATCATGTAACTTTTTCATTCCTATTTTCTCTTAAAATTTGGGGAAGACAATCTATCCACTATCAAGAAATTATCCCTGTGTGGTCTTGCCTCTACGTCATCCCAAATTTTACTAAGGTCGCAAACCGTCTCATATAAGTGTTTCACAAGCTCAAATCAAACAATATTACTAGTAGTAACAAGGGTGGTTTTTTAGGATAAGAATATCAAACACCTTTGTGGAGGCTCAAGACCTATGCTTTGACATAATAGATTTTTTCAAAAAGTTTGCTCGATTTGTATGTACTTTACTAAGATGCTTATATGTGAAAATAAATAAAAGCTTAATGGTCAAAGTAAACCACAAATGTATAAGTGGTGCTCATGACGCGTTGAGGCGTTCACCATGCATATAAGTCTTGACTAAATGTTGACTTCTGTTGGGCTTCATTAATCTTTTCACTATGATAGGTAACGGGCTTCCAAAATAAAGGATACTGCAATCCATGTGTCACATGCATCACATGAAATCACTAATCATTCACATCCAAGTACAAGGGTTAAATATTATTTAGTATAAAGTAAGTTTAGAGGTAGTTATGAAGTTTAGGGAACAAAGGTGTCAAGTCAGAAGTTTGTAACCGACACCCCAAGGGAATCGATGTGTTCCTTGGGTCGTACTCTTTTGGTCGACAACAGCAAAGGAAGAAGGAAGGGACGTGACTTTTGATCCAAGAGACACACCTCTTCACATACAATCTCAACCACAAGATCTAGAGACACGACTCTTCATTAAAGGACACATCCATTCACTCACATCCATTAGAAACTATAAACAGGGATAAATTTCTCATTTGTAAATCATTCAATTCCATTGTATTTAAACTCAAGTTATATAAAGTTTAGTTTTATCATTCACGTTTTAGAGATCAAAGATCATTCTGGGCAATAATTGGTATCAGAACATCAGGCTCTAGGCGCATCAAATCGCATGGTTTTTTGCGATCAGGTTTTATTATTCTTTTGAATTCGCAAGTTCAGTTTTATTTTTAGTTCAAGGGAATCGAACCAGGGGTTAGAAATCTAGGGTTTTGATTTCGGGGTTTAGTGCGAATTAGATTGTTTGGTTATTACGCGTTTCGGGAAATCACGGGTTAAGAATTAGAGGTTTGTTGAAACCATGAAATAATAAAGTTTGTTGAAAGTGAAGATTGTTCGGTCAGAAATTATGTCAGGAACAACCGGACCAACTCCACAGATAGTTATTCAAAAGGAGGGAAGTTCTCTTTCCCAATTTCAATGTCCAATTTTGAAACCGACAAACTAGACGGTTTGGGCAATTCGCATCAAAACAATTTTAGAAGTGTATGGACTTTGGGAAACGATTGAACCGACAGAAAATACGCAATCGAATGTTAAGAAAGATAAGTCGGCAATTGCTTATCTATTTCAAGCAATACTGGAAGATGTTGTATTGCAAGTTGCAAGACTGCAAAGGAAATTTGGGAAAATTTAAAAACAAGACACGTTGGCGTACACTAATGTCACACCCCGACCACGTAAAACAACAAAACGTGGCGGAAACGTCGGGGAGTGTTGTAACAGAATCATTGTTTCACAACCATGGAATAAATAGTTTCGTTTTATTGAATTATTGAACTAAATGTTTTGATACAAATTAGATAAATACAACTATTATCCTCCAAGTTTTAAAGTCGCTAAGGCCTTGTCCATTCCTATGTGAGAATACACCAATATCATCATCAAATGCCATCAACTAATGTACCTGAAACACATGTGAAAATAGGTACGTCAGCATAAAAATGCCGGCGAGTACATAGGTTTTGTATGAGTTTCAGATTCACGGCTCGTTTTACATATTGCAATACTTATTTAAAAACCTTGTTTTGAAAAGTATAGTATTGCGACACAAATAACCAACTCAAATCAAATTGGTTATATTTCATAAAAAAAAAATCTCGTAGCCATGATTCTTAACCCCAAAACATTTGTTTAATTAAATCCAGATTTGTAAATCGTTTATGGAATAAAACTCGAATAGTATAATATATTGTTGGAAAACCTTGTATTACAACTTTGTTTTGTTTACCATTGCCCAAGTGATCTAGATAACGCAACGATATATAATGTATTAAAAGCACTTATATATAGGAAGTACCAGCGGCGTATCCACCATGCTTTTAACACATTATACTCGCCCCGTTACCTAATCACTTCCCTAACCCAACGGTTCAAACAGATTCAAACAGTTCGTGTCAATCAACGGTTACAAACGGTTCACATAGTCAAATAGTCACTAACGGTTCACATAGTCAAATGGTTACAAACGGTTCACATAATCCAACGGATCATCTAGTCAACGGTTATAAACGGTTCACATAATCAATGGTTACTAACGGTTCACATAGTCAAATGGTTACCAACGGTTCATATGATCAAATGGTTACAACGGTTCAAATGATCATATGGTTACAACGGTACAAAAGGTAAAACAATGTGTCCATATGCTGGATGAGCATATGCGACAAAATGTAGTATATGGAAATCAATGTGCTAGCATGTTAAGTGAACATACATAGCAAAACATAATGAAATCGTGTACTAATAATGTACTATTGAACATAGTAAGTATATGATATAAAAACATGGGAAACATGAAAGTATCAAGTAGGCACATGTGTTCCACCCCAAAACAGTTTGAAAACAGTAAAAGAGGGGACTATGTACTCACCTGAGGGTGCTTAGAAGTCTTGAACAACAACCAAGCAAAGCTAGAGTGATTAGGGAATCAAACGGCACCCTATATAGGTAACTATGTAAATAACCGGACCTAAATCGGGAGATAGGATAGAATGAGGTTCTATAAATCAAATGAGTAATTGAACTCATATGGTATGATTTAATAGACCCTACATTCTGATTGAAAGGCCTACCTAAGTGCTTTTGACCCGTTTCGACACGTTATGGTAACATAAGCTACTATAAGGCGTCGTTAGCGTAAAACTATGTTCGGATGGTTAACTATGTGCTATGCCAAGTCTTACATGCCCAATTATCCCTAAACATGTTACTAAATCAGATTACTTGTCAAAAATATGTTCACATAGGCAAAAATACGGATTTTAGCTTCAAAAGGGCATTTTGGTCATTTCCTATGGGCATACAAGCTAACAAGCAAATGACTAACCAATCCTATGTGATCATAAGGTATAACCTCAGTGGTTATTCCCTATGCAACTATGATCACTAACTAAGCTTGGTCGGATCCTAACGATCGACCAAACGGGTCGGGTTCGGAAGTATAAGCGGTTGTTTAGTCCGCTTATCTTACGACCCTAAACAAGCACAAACTAATAGTGTCGAGTTAGACATGTCAAAACATGTCTAACCTACTGATTTGGTATCAAAACAAAGTGTTTTGATACCCTAAAGTAGTTCCGAGGCAAAATGCGTGCTAAAACGCATTTTGACCGAAACTTTGACTCGACACTACAACTAGATAACGTGGTAATCAGCGGTTATAATCGCGAAGGACTATAACTATCGTGATTACAATCACGTTTCAAAGTTCAATTGAACTTTGATTTGACCAATTGATGGTCAAAACCGAAAGTCAAACTGTTGGCCAATCTGTTTGACTTTCTGCACTACATAAGGAAAAAGCAAGAAAAAGAATGAAAGAAGGCTCACAATAGTCCTTGCTATCTTTTCTACAAAGAAGACAAGTCCCAAATGCTTGAGAGAGAGCTCCAAAGCAGATGTGAAGAGAAGAATGAGAAGAATGAGCAAGGAATGAATGAAATGGATGGGCTATTTATACTTGTGGTGATGCTCTAGGATCATCACAAGTGGTTTGTTTAGCCATTAAGGAATAAATCTCATCCATACAAGTGTTAGGAGCAGGTGCAAAGCCTTGGAGAGCACTTAAACTTGCTCAACACACCAAGAATTTACCAAAACAGCCCCTGAATTTGCAAACAGATGCTGAAAACACACTTTCTGCCCAGATGAGGCGCTCGCGTAGCGCTAGGGCATAGGCCTTAGGGCTCGCGCTACGCTAGCATGTATCAGGTTCAGCAAAGTTTCAAAATTGACAGAAATGGTCCCTGCACGTGTTTAAAGCCTTTTTCGATGCGTTTAAACCCCGTTAACCTCATTTCAAGGCTCTAAAATGAAGTTAAAGCATAGGGGACTCAAAACATGCTCAAAAATATCTCGGATGTCGGTTCGTTTGGTCGTACGGTCACGTTGTTTGGTTATTTACGACGAAACTCGAACGGACGCGAAAACGATCCAAATTAAGCGACGAATGGAATTTTTGGATGGCGATCACTAAAACAAAAATATTTTAGTGTGTACAAAAATTTTGGATGTCCAGATGTGTCCAGAACGTAAGATATGCGCGAAAATGCAAACTTACGCCGTTTATGACACTTTTAGTCCCTGTAAGATCATATAAGCATGTTTTCACACACCGAACCTATCAAAGCTTATTTCTAAGCCATATTTAGGTTATATATGGTATGTTTAACTTATGATCAAGTTCCGGACTGTTCGACACCATACGAATCGGTATAGTTTCGCAGTTTGACATAAATAGTCCCTGCGATCGAATAAACTTGATTTCGGCATACCAAACCATCCAAAACTTATTTCTAAGTTATGTAAAGGTTATTTAAGGTATGTTAAGCCTATGTCACTATTCCGGAGTGTTTGTTGCATTAAACTGGTTATATTTACGCATCAGATCGTGTATAACCTTCCAGAAAGCGACTTAAAGCCCGAAATCGAACAAGAATTGATATGTGCAAATGATACACATATTTTCACAATTCCCAAGTATGAAATACAAAATTTCATTGGTTTGGCATTTGTTTGACGGTCACAGTGACACAGGTGTCACAACTAATGTTAGAATTTGAGTTAATGCAAATGAAAGAAGATGATACCATGGACTCTTTCTCCGGGAAGATAAAAAATGTTGTTACACGAGCAAGTGTATTAGGGACAACATTGAGTCAACCAACTCTGGTACGCAAATTCCTAAATGTCGTGCCAAACAAATTCACTCAGATTGTTGCCCCCATGGAACAATACTCCGACCTAGACACAATGACTCTAGAAGAAGCAGTTGAAAGGTTAAAGACTTACGAGGAAAAGGTAAGGTTAAAGAAAGGAAGCCCATGGGATAGCCAAAATAGATTGATATTTACACATCATAACAACAACTCAGGCAGAGGAAGACAGTATGGAAACCACGGGCGTGGCAGGCTCTAGGCGCATCGAATCACATGGTTTTTCGCGATCAGGTTTTATTATTCTTTTCAATTCGCAAGTTCAGTTTTATTTTCAGTTTAAGGGTATCGAACCAGGGGTTAGAAATCTAGGGTTTTGATTTCAGGGTTTAGTGCGAATTAGATTGTTTGGTTATTACGCGTTTCGGGAAATCATGGGTTAAGGATTCGAGGTTTATTTAAACCAAGAAAGAATAAAGTTTGTTGAAAGTGAAGATTGTTCGGTCAGAAATTATGTCAGGAACAACCGGACCAACTCCATAGATAGTAATTCAAAAGGAGGGAAGTTCTCTTTCCCAATTTCAATGTCCAATTTTGAAACCGACAAACTAGACGGTTGGGGCAATTCGCATCAAAACAATTTTAGAAGCGAATGGACTTTGGGAACGATTGAATCGACAGAAAATACGCAATCGGATGTTAAGAAAGATAAGTCGGCAATTGCTTATCTGTTTCAAGCAATACCGGAAGATGTTGTATTGCAAGTTGCAAGACTCCAAAGGAAATTTTTGGGAAAATTTAAAAACAAGACACGTTGGTGTGGATCGGGTACAAAAGGCTTGTTGGCATACACTAATGTCAAAATTTGAGTTAATGCAAATGAAAGAAGATGATACCATGGACTCTTTCTCCGCTAAGATAAAAAATGTTGTTACACGAGCAAGTGAATTAGGGACAACACCGAGTCAACCAACTCTGGTACGCAAACTCCTAAATGTTGTGTCAAACAAATTCACTCAGATTGTCGCCTCCATGGAACAATACTCCGACCTAGACACAATGACTCTAGAAGAAGCAGTCCGAAGGTTAAATGTCACACCCCTATTTTCCACGTGTCACCGGTGGGCCCGGTGGGGAGTATCGTGATGTAATTGATATTATCATAGTCAAACAACACAACATATAAATGCACAGCGGAAGCAAAAGATAGATTTATTTCAACTGAATAAATTGTAATATTTAAGTATCACAAAACGGTCGAAAAAGATCTACAGGCGGATCAAAATAAAAAGGAAAACTGTTCAACAGACTTTGACATCTAAAGTTTGCGAGACTTGAGTAATGATGCCTGGAGTAGCCAGCCTATTTCGTCTAGTACCTGCACTTAGCCTTTTTGGAAAATACGTCAGTTTGCACTGGTAAATACAACTTAACTGACTCATTTTGAAAAGAGTTTGAAAATTGATTTAAATGCACTTCGGCAAAAATATTTTTATAACTAGGGATAATTAAAATAATCTTGTATACAGTTTTACTCATTTGTCGTCCATTAGGGCCGGTTTGTAGGGCCGGACTTAAGTTAACTGACACGCCACAGGTATAATGCCCACAAGGTCGATTCCTTATAGTGGGATACCAGTTTTTACATAATGCATCTGTCAGGTGTACGCCTACACCCCGTGCTTAGGTTGTGGCCATTTCTATGAATGATGCCAAGGATATCCGGGACATGGTCATTTAATCCCCAAGGGCCATATACCAAATAATACATATCAAACAGGTTATGTAAATACATCAATCACAGTACGATTTATATGACTACATATACCCGACCAAACGGTACTTTTATAGTACCGTATCCCAAGCCCGTATAGGGAAAATAAGTTAAGAGTATTTACATGAGCAAAGTATAAATCAAATACAGCAAGTGCACGTAGCTTTTACTGGGCTCCTAATCTGGAACGAAGGTTTTAATAACCTATTAGAATCCTAACGGGTCATTAATTTAGCCTAAGCTTTAGACCGGTTAGTTTTCAAAGGAAGGCATGGTTCGAACGCATGATAAAGCGAAGACCGGCTTAGAATGTGGTTTTGACCCAACAAGCTTGAATACTTGTTTAATATGGGTAACTTAATCAAATTCTGGATTTTGAGACAAAAATGATATGGTTTGACCCGTTTCGGCTAATATGTGTAAACTAGTTACATAGACCGATCCGAACGCGAAATATGCATAACGGGTAACCATAAGAGTCCTATACAAGTTTCCTAAGTTAATATGCCTTAAATATGTTGTGACATCAGAAAGATATCTTCTATTATGCCCCAAATGTATTTAAACTCAAATTATGCCTCGTAAGGGCATTTTGGTCATTTAAAAGATTATAAAAGAGTTTAAATATAATTCTGAGTTTTGGATCTGATGTAATCAGTAAAAATGCTTAATTTACTAAGTTATATCAGTAGGGTATAACCTATAAGTGAAATTTATCATTTCTAACCATACTATGCACCGAAAGGGCATTTTGGTAATTTCACCTACGGTTTTAAAGGTCAAATCTGGAAATCTGACTTCAAACTTTTACTTACTGTTGGAACATAAAATTTTACTTAAAATATCAGTAGGTATCAAGTCTTATATGTCTAATATGGTTTTAAGACATACTATGTGTTTAAAACGCTTAAAAACGCTTAAAATGACGATTTTGAGCTATTTCCGGGTTCTAAAAGGAAAGCTGATATTTTTACTATTCCAAAAAGCTTAAAATATTCTATTTATCATATTAGATCAGTAGAAAAAGGTTTGGTATCAAAAGGTTTGGTAAAACTCATTTTATAGCTTAAAAGGGTAAAACCGACAACTACCGAATTAAGCTTAGAACTCTAGTTTAGGATCAGCTTAAAAATAAATAAAAATCTCCAAAAATCCCAAAATATTATTTTATATAAGTGGGTAGAAAGTTTGGTATCAAAAATTGGGTTTAGATAGGCTATATGCTAATTACTCGGTTTAATTACTAAGAAGCTTTCTAATTACGCTAATGAGCATAACTCTTAATCTAGACCTCAAACTGATGTCAAATTCTAGGTACAAGTTTATAAATCAGTACCTAAGGTTTCTACTCTTTTATATTTTCAAAATTCATGTTTTAAGGTCATAAGGGCATAATAGTCAACATTTAGGCGATTAACGGAAACATGCATATCAATTGGATAACTAATGAACCAAGTTGTATAATCTCATAGGTAACTTGGTCCTAACAAAGCTCTAGGGCATTCCTAAATCATGCTCAAACGGGTCAGAACTGAAAGTCAAAGCATAAGTCAAACTACGCGACTTTCGGTCCGAACCAAGCTTAAACTAAAAATTGTCGAGTTGAACATGTTTAGACATGTTCTTACATTAATTACCATGTTATATTAATGTCAAAACAGGTTGCATAGCTTCTACATTGCTAATTATGCATTTATTTGAAAATTAGCTTTCTGTTGACTTTTTATAATCAAGTTTGACTCGACAATTGACCTAATTAGAATGGGAATCAGAGGGTGACCTCTTAAGGGTTTAATGCCCACATAATTACCAACTCATAGGTACTTTCAATTCGAAATTTGACTGGAGCACTTAAGATTAATGACGAAGTCAAACCTTAATTATGACGGTTTGACTAAACGCTAATAAACTAAGCGAAACTGAATTAAAGGAGGTTAAGCATACTTACAATAGTCCTAAGCACGACTAATGATCACTATGGATGAGTCTTGAGCTCCAGGAACCTCCAAGAAGTGAGTTGTGATGGTTGCAAGTGAATGAGCAATTGAAGATCACAACTTCATGCCTTTATATAGGTTTCTTGGATCAATTTGATCATGCCAAACAAGTCTAGGGTTGTTTCCAGATCATTACAAGTGTCCCTAGGCCTTAATATACCGGCAAACAAGCCCATAGAATCAAAAAACAACCATTTTAAGTCGGTTACAAGGCTTTAACAGGCAGCTGTCAACATTTCCTGTATCTGGCAGTCCCAGGCGGCCCGCGTAAGGTCCTGCCTAGGCTTACGCGGCTCGTGTAAAGGTGCTGATCCGGTTACAAAGTTTCAATAATTGCATAAATAGTCCCTGGTCCTTCCAAACTTGATTTTAAGCTCATTTCTTGCACTATAAACCCCCAAACTTGACTTTTAAGGACCCCAAGTCATAAACCAACTTTGTTTAGTCCCCGATTATTCATACGTTCACCGAAAAGTCTTAAATTTCAATATTGACGCTCTTAACCCCTCGTATACGAATATTGTCATAACTTTCTCATACTTTATCGAAACCTTGTGAAATTTTTATCACACATTCTTGTGAGTATAATTTATCATTACAAAGCTTCGGGTCTGCTAAAAGATCACTCAGAGGTATACTTTAAACATGTTGACACATTTAGCCCCTGTAGTTTGTAATTCCTCACTTTCTTTCACAATTAGCTTCGTATGATCCATGATTTATTCGTTTAAGGGTATAAACATCTTGTAGGGCTATTGAAAGATATATTTATTCATTGTTGACATTTTGAACCCTTATATTCACATACTTTCCTTGTTTGTCAACTTTAGTCCTTCATACGTAATCTTTCACACGTTCAAATCTTATGACACGTGTCAATACATTATCGGACATGAATTTTTTCGAGGTGTTACATTAAAGACTTACGAGGAAATGCTAAGGTTAAAGAAAGGAAGCCCAGGGGAGAGCCAAAATAGATTGATGTTTACACATCATGACAACAACTCAGGCAGAGGAAGACAGTTTGGAAACCACGGGCATGGCAGGTTCAACCAACCGTGTGGAAATTGGCGAGACAATAAAGAAAAGCAAAACACTAAGAATGAAGGATCTTCGTACAGACCTAGAGGTGGAAATTCTAGGAATTGGAGGAGGTTTGGAAGGAATCAAACAGACCTAAGTAAGATCCAGTGCTTTAAGTGTCAAAAGTTTGGACACATTAAGAAAGACTGTCCCAAGAAATAAGTTGTACAAGAACACTCAAATCTCTTCGAGGAAGACGAAGCACCGGTATTGTTAATGGCAATACAAGAAGAAAACGTTTTTCAAGAAAGGGTTCTGTTAAACAAAGAACGCATAGAACCGGAAAGGTACGCCATAGAATATGAAAGTCTATGGTATTTAGACAAAGGATCAAGCAACCACATGACAGGTGTGCGAAGTCACCTCAGAGAATTAGATGAAAAGGTGACAGGGCAAGTACGTTTCGGTGACGGGTCACACGTAGAGATTAAAGGTATAAGTTCAACACTACTGGAATGTCTGAACCAAGAACAGAAGATTGTTTCTCAAGTATACTACATTTCAAGTCTGAAAAGCAACATATTGAGCCTCGGAAAACTCATAGAAATTGGTTGCAAAATAGTTATGGACGAAGACTTACTAACACTCTGCGACAGAAATAGAAAGTTACTAATGCGAGTCAGGAGAATGAAGAACACGCTATATAAAGTAAAATTGAAGATTGGAAGGCCACTCTGCCTGCTCTCAAACACATAAGCTTAGCATGGTTATGGCACCCGATGTTAGGCCATTTACACTTTGATGCTATCAAATAAATGACTCGAAAGAACTTGGTGCATGGAGTTCCTCAAATAAGTCATGCTAGTCAAGTGTGTGACGCATGCTTATTAGGGAGGCATATTAGGACACCATTTCCAAATCAGGCGAAATTTATATCTTTAAAATCTCCAGACTTAGTCTATGGAGATTTGTATGGTCCTATATGCCCACCAACACATGCTGGGAAGAAGTACATATTCCTACTTGTAGACGATTTCACTTGCTACATGTGGGCATATCTATTAATTTCCAAGGATTAAGCATCCGAAACTTTCAAGCAGTTCAACGAAAAGGTGGAGACAGAAACACGAAACAAGTTAAAGATGCTAAGGACATACAGAGGAGGAGAATTCATGTCGGCTGAATTCAACAAGTATTGCAAAGACAACGACATAGCGAGACAGCTTACAGCGCCGTATTCCCCATAGCAAAATGGAGTAGTGGAAAGCAGGAATATGACGATGTTGTCAACTACTCGTATTATGCTCAAGGCAATGAACATGCCACATAACTTTTTAGGTGAAGCAATAAGACATACGTTATACGTATTAAGCAGGATTCCAATGAAAGCTTTGGTAAACAAGACCCCGTATGAAGCATTGAAAGGAAGAAAGCCGAATCTGGAACACCTAAAGGTTTTTGGCTGCACAGCATACGCTAAGGTACTATCACTTCAACAAAATAAGCTAGATGATAGAAGTGCATCTATGATATATCTTGGAATAGAAGAAAGATCAAAGGCGTTTAGATTATATGATCCGGCAAGGAACATGTAACGCCCAGCGCTTCGATACTTCTATTATCTCGGCTTACTTCCTACCTTGTGATGCTTTTACTCTCGAGACAAACGATCATAATGAAAATGAGACTATTTGATCTTAATCGTGTTAAACTATGTGAAACTTTTACTCTATGATGCTTATTACATGTGTGAACGATATGTCTAGACAGAATCTTAACTCTTGTGATGCTTGACTCATGTGATACTTTTATATAAGAACAATATGATTCTTGACTCTTGTGAAGCTTTATATATGAACGATGTGAAACTTGACTCTTGTGATGATAGAAACTTGACACTTGTTATGCTTTGATACTTGATAAACGAGAGACTAGTCTTTAAACAAATCCGAAACACAAAGTTACTCTTGTTATTAGATACCTAGAGGAATAATAAGGCTATAATAATGATCACTCACAATACCCAACACAACGCTTAACCTAGCTCGCAAAACGAACCAAAGTCGGAAAACTGGCAAACGAGGATCAGCTGTCCGAATGGACATCCACTCGGATGACCATCCGATTGGATGGCCATTCGACCGGAAAGCCATACGATTGCCTACACATCTCCACCGACTTAACCTCATCCGATCAAATTCCATTCGATTGGAGCTGTCACTGTCATCTATAAATAGGACACTTGACCCTTCATTCTCACCTTTCACTCTGCCATCCGACCACCTGCACTCAAGCCACTCTCAGTCACTTTAATCGTGATTCAAGACCATTTCTTAAGTATTTCTCCTTAAATCTTGTACAACCTTCATCTTTAATCACTTCTACACCATATTGTTCATCAAAATCACACGGATACTTCAACTTTCTCCCGAAAACCAACTGATTTGGGCCTCTTGAAGGTGGTTTCCACTCGGTTGCATATGCACACTATTGTGGAGCACCATTTAACCAAGATTGGTTCCAAATCTAGCAGATTTTCACAACTTTTACACAAGATCTAAAGGATTCTCAAACTTTTATACCAGATCTAACGGAATTTCACCTGTTTCTGGGTCGGATATGATAAACTTCACGTTTTACAACTGATTTTCCAAACTTTTCTTCTGATTTATACAAAACATTGGTGAAATCAGACTCAAACAGACTCTCGACTCGTTCCTTAGTCAAGAGTCGGCTTGAAAACTGAATTCCACCGGAAAACAGACCGATTGACGGGTCCAAACATGATATTCCATCAGAAACAGCTCGTCGGTTCGAAAGGGGTGATACCCATCCGATCGAACGAGCTGGGTTTGGTAGGTTTTCCGTTGTTTGATACGTCATCACACCGTCTCCGTTAACTCAAAACTTAGAAAAATTTCACAAAACTTCACCTACTGACCATCTGTTCGAATGGTCATCCGATCGGATGACCATTCGTCCAGATGATCTGATTCTGATAACACTTATTGGTTGTTTTACAGGACACTATGATTAAAACATCGAAAACTTTAACAGTACACAAACACCCACTATTCGAATGGCCATCTGTTCGAATGGTCATCCGCTCGGATGACCATCCGATCGGATAGAACCCATCCGTTCGAATGGCCATCCGTCCGGATGACCAACCGTTCGGATGACCATCCGCTCAGGTAGTCTGTCAGACACTTTAACTCAATTTTCGCACCATTCGACACTGGGTTCCCGACCGGATCAACACTTAGAGGACTTATGCTCTGTTCCCCACACGTAGGCTGATCCAGCTCTCCCTTCGATCCAATTAGGCAGTGTTTGATTCTAAGCACCCACTGTGAGTATACTCGATCCCCTTTGTTTTAAACACTTTTGGGATGCAACATTTGTTCTATATCAAGACACTTGACACTAGAAACTTATTTGAAACATACTCTATCCGTTATTAAACATGAAAACATGATACTTGTGATACTTGAGACTTTTATGCTATGTGAGCGTTTGATTATTATGTGTAGCTCGTCTTAACAATTATAGCGCTATAGGGGTAACACGCCGCTCTTTGAGTCTTGGGGAGTATTGTTAAGTTATGATTCTTTTACCTCCTCTTTGATGCGTCGAAGTAGGAAAAGCACGTTAACGCGTTGGAGACTTGGGTTATCATATGAACAACGTTAGCTAGCATGTTGAAACTTGTGATATCTTGTTCATGTTGGATATGAGTTTTATACGTTTAAACTATTATGCTATGTATCCAAACTTGTATACTCGCCAACATTTTTGTTGATGTATTTTAATACATGTTGCAGGTTTATAGTAGCTGGGAATCAGGAAATCAAGCTAGGATGAACTTAGAAACTCATCTTAGATAATTAGATAGTTTTGAACAGTATTTGAATCATTAAGTTATTTTGATACATTATGTTGGTTGTGGAATGTGTTGACATTTTAGACATGTTTATGAAATTTTGATTAATCTATATAGAAACAAATAGTATAATGGATTCTCTTGAGCAATCTGATTCGCTTAGTGCTGCGCCCCGATGTTTCCGCCATCGGTTGCGGTGTGACAGATTGGTATTAGAGCCATAACTATAGGGCATTAGGAAAAGTAGGAATGCTTTGCCCTAGTCTATAGTTCTAGGAACTTCGACTCTTATTTATTGTTTAAAACTTATGCATTCTACCTAACATGCTTCCTAGCAATACTTCTTGTTCGTTAAAATTATATGCCTTTCCTAAGGCTAACACAATACACAATTGGACGTTTTGGAAACACTCTTGTAACACAACTGAAATGACTCATCAAAACAGGGGTGATTCCCGCCCTTGATGACAACTTTAACTCAGTGATGCTTATATTTGCACGAGATTTACCCTCAAGTTAGGAGTGACATCCAAACCTTGAAGGGAAATTTCCATTTCATATTCTAGTTGGGCCTTATCTTTTGATAAGTACCAACACTGTTAGGGTACGATGTTACCAAGATAGGGGTGAAACTCGCATCTTGATAACTAGTCCCACTCTTTGATTTTCAGTCTCGCCAAAGTCTCGAATTTTCCCAATTAATTAAGGACGTGTGGTAACCGAAAGGACAAATATCGTAGGCCTAACATCGATGAACGAATTTGTCTAGTAGGCCAAAGCACGCTACCTTAATTCGAAAAGGGCTCAATTCACTTTGGTTTAGTCGACGTTTCTCTACGCGAAACAATCCTATGGTTTATGAGCCTATCTTTTATGTCATCTCGATTTTCATGTGGTTTTATACTCGATGCTTTGTTCATATCGAAATTGTCACACGAATCACACTATCTCCACAATCTAAAACAATAATAATAATCTCTCGGGAACGAACTAAATTTATGATGCTTTAGTCATTCAAGATTATACTACGTGGAAGTCCTGATTAAGCTATGAGAAACATGGTGAACGTTTATGATATGTGAAACAACTTGATTAAACTATGTGAAACATGATGAAAGTTTTTGTGATGTGTGAGACTTGAGCCTTTTATGCAATCATGTGAAACTTTATGCTATGCTACGTGTTCATGAAACTATATTATTTAAACAAAACATTATGATCGAGTCTCACCCCACCCTTATTCTGACCCTTTAGATGTCGTCAAGTCGTCTCTCCAACCCACACAAGAGGTCAAAGGCCAACACCTAGAAGAAGATGATGTCTTTTATGGCCGACCAGATTGCACGCATTGTTCCCAAGATTGTCACTGAAATCCAGGGATCAAACACTCCTCCCTCCTCTATTGACTCGAAAGCGGTCCAACCCAAGCCTGTGAGCTTCAACTACAAATACTTCGTCTCTTGCAACCCTAAGCCTTTCACGGGCAGTGATGGGGTAACTGCAATGTTGGAATGGTTCAACAGCATTGAGGTCACTTTCATTAACAACGAGCGCCCTGAACATCTCAAGACTAGGAGTGTAACTGGCGTGTTTCAAGGCCGAGCTCTGGAATGGTGGACCAATGAGAGAAACATCCGTTCCAATGAGGGAAACACTGTTCGAATGGCCATCAGTTCGAATGGTCATCCGCTCAGATGACCATCCGATCGGTTGGAACCCATCCGTTCGAATGGCCATCCGTTCGGATGACCAACCGTTCGGATGACCACCGCTCAGGTAGTCTGTCAGACAGTTTAACTCAATTTTCTCACCATTTGACACTCTGTTCCCGGCCAGGTCAGCACTTAGAGGACTTATGCTCTGTTCCCCGCACGTAGGCTGATTCAGCGCTCCCTTCGATCTAATTAGGCAGTGTTTGGTTCTAAGCACCCACTGTGAGTATACTCGATCCCCTTTGGTTTAAACACTTTTGGGATGCAACATGTATTCTATATCAAGACACTTGACACTTGAAACGTATTTGAAACATAATCTATCCATTATTAAACATGAAAACATGATACTTGTGATACTTGAGACTTTTATGCTATGTGAACGTTTGATTCATATGTGTATGTCACACCCCCAAATTCCACAAGCGGAGTATCACCGCTGGAGGCGTGACATGACCAGGATCAAGCCACCAATCATATTGAGCAGTATATAATAATAAAGATAAAACCAACCACAATATAATTGGTGTCCAAAATAATCTTACCAAGTTTAAGTTATCAGCGGAAGCATAAAGTGTAAAACCAAAACGTAAGTTTTAAAGTTCAAATGTTTTACATGGAACTCAACAGTCCATGTACCTAACGACCGGCAAGGCATGTAACAACGAGTCAACAACAAAGTTGAGCGAGTTCACAATTGGTTGTTCAGTTTAGAGTTGTTTCAAAACCATAAGTTCAATCGAAAACCAGTAGTTGATTAGTTCCTTGTTTCCCAAACCATAACCAGTGGGGGCTACCCCATGTTGGAAACCACTAGACCGTTACCATATCGACAACTGACTGAGGAAGTTGTGCCCTACGTCAATGTCTATCATCATTGACTAAGTGCCCAGATCCATTAGTATACGCACGTCCTACCGGCACGATGTGGGCTTGTCAACCGTAATAGCGCTATTAACTAATGACCCGCTCGCCATTGGCCCGGCGATTAAGTCGATATAAAAATGAGGGACTTCATGATAGAGTTTTGTCTCTTAAGTTATATGTTGTCGTCCTTCCCAACCGAGGACGGAGGTACGTACTCTACCCAACCGAGAATACGCAGGTTAAATGTAGCCGTCCTTCCCAACCGAGGACGGAGGTACATATTCTGTTAGAGGTGAATATGTAGGTTTCGTTTTAGCTTCTTAACCCATTCCCAAACCACCGGGAATCCCATGCCTTATAGAGAGTGTGAACTCACCTTGGTTTGCTCGGCAGATACATGAAAAGGTCACTTGAGCTATAAGTGGTCAACCACGTCCTAACATGGTTACCATACAAGTCAGGTCTAGATTCAAGTAGTGCACATAAGTTTTACACATAAGCTATCAGGTTACAACACGTAATGATCATGGCATACACATAGATCATGTTAAACAAATCAGTTAAACATATAAAACCCGTGGTTATGCGATCAGGATGTATTGGGCTGAAGTATGCAACCCCAATAACATCTTGTATGATTGGAATAATTGAAACCCAAACAACTACCCGGCCTACATGTTGTGCGGTCAGCACAACCTTGTGCGACCCACATCATGTTGTGCGATCCAATGTTCACCCGGCCCAGTTTACGAATAAGCCCAATAACTTGTGCGGTCCGGATGAACTTGTGTGATTGAAAATTCCTCGTGCGATCCGGATAACTTGTGCGATCCAGTTAAGTTGTACAACTGGGTTGGGCCATTCGGCCCAATAATATATGTTAATTCTATCTACTATGTGTGGCCCAAGACTTATGCGATCGGCACTGTCTTGTGCGATCCACAGATCTTGTGCGGTCATGCAATCTGTAGTTGTACACTGTGCTTTATGTGATTGTACCCAACTTGTGCGACCAGAGCTTGTGCGACTAGCTCTTGTGCGACTGGCTGACTTGTGCGCTTAATTATGAATTTCCTTAAATCACGCAATCAGTTACTAACTCCAATTAATTCGCACGATCCAATTAACAGTTTCCAATCATACCAAAATCGATCAAACTAGAGTTTTAACACCAATTTCTTATGAGCCCTAATCATGTTCAAAACGTAACATCAACTATATTAACATGATTTATGTTCTTGATTACTAGCATGCATCCTAATCATGACGTCTCAACCAATCATCCGAACATAAATGCATCACAACCGATTATCATGCTTTCAGTTTTAGATCATCATTCAAATCATAGCATCATCAAACCCTATATTGATCCGTATATACTACACATGTGCGCCGATTATATGAAGACTAAACCTTAACAGTTTACATCACAATCAATCGCATATCATCCCTAAATCATCATGTAGAACATATAGATCACAACATCATGTAAGATACAATAAGTAGTTAAAACACTAACCGGTTAGAGAAGAGAGCAAAGATTGATCCGAACACAAAAGCTTCGATGGAGAGGGGTGTGTTGCCGTCGGCTTTGTGAGGGAGAGGGAGGAGAGATTTAGGGTTTGCTAAACTTTGTGTGTTTTGGTGAAGTGTAGGATTTATACTAACACCCTAGGTGTCATGCGAGCTAAGGGAGTGGGCCGAACCCTTCATGGGTTGCCCTTGGGTTCCGAGTACAAATAGTGTGGCCCGAATGGGCTTGTGCGATTACATTACATACATACATACGTTACACAAAATCACATAACACGTAGCACTTATTCATTAAAACTAACATATCAACTTGCCACATAGAGTTCATACACGTTACATTAAACACAAAGATAGGTCTAGAAATACAAGTTGTCACATCATCCCCACATGGAAAGAAATTTCGTCCTGAAATTTAGCACGTACTCAATGAGGAAGCTAGTTAAGTTGCATGGTTTTCCTGGTTTTCCTGGGTGTCACATCCTTCCCCCGTTGGTTTGGAATTTCGTCCCGAAATTCCACAGTAGCTTCAGCCTCACTAGTGGTTTCACTGCTTTCGAACAACTGGGGATACTTGTGTTTAATCTGGTCTTCTCGTTCCCAGGTAAACTCTGGGCCACGACGGGAGTTCCAACGAACTCGAACAAGAGGAATTCTAGTGCCCTTGAGAACCTTAACGTCTCGGTCAGTAATCTCTACTGGTTCCTCGACAAATCGCAGCTGGTCGTCGATAGTGAGCTCCTTGAGAGGAACTATGAGGGTCTCATCTGACAGACACTTCTTCAGATTCGACACGTGGGAAACGTTGGGAACTCCGCAGAGTTCTTCGGGTTGGTTCAGTTTGTGTAGGATCGTTCTCCGACCTGTTTGAGTCGTTCAGAGAAGTTCGTATCCGAATTAAGAGGCGGAAACTAATAATTCGGTGCTATTGAAGCTGTATTCACTTTAATATTGCTGTTTTATTGATATCTTGCACAATTACACGATCTGACAGCACTTCGGCAGAGTACCGGAACAAAACACCATCAACTAACTGTTTTGGATCGCCCCTAGGACCTATATATAGACTTTCTGGTCCGCTCATACGTACATGTTCGTATGAGCGGTCCAACAACATGTACATATAAGCGGTCCTAATAAGCAATCCAGCCTAATCATGACATATAAGCGGTCCTAGACTAGTGACTAATAAGCGATCCCTATACAACTTGCATTTCTAGGTATCCGTGCCATGTCTGATCTTGTTCATTCCTCAAGACTCGATGTAAGACGTAGTCGACAGACGTAGGTGCACTAACAGACTCCCCCTCGGATGTTGACGGAATCTTCATAGAGTCTTCGCATATGACTATCTACAATCTTCATCAGTCGACAATCTGCCTCTGAAATATCTGTCGTTCCAAGAATCCTCGTTCTATCTTCATCATCAACAAACTCTTCTTTCTTGAATGTTGACATGGTGTCTTCAGACTCCCCCTCTCACACAGCTGGGATCGTAGTCTGGAATTCAAACTTTCACTGGTTCTAAGATCGTTAACAGGCTTCCATCAGGTTCCAGATCGATACCTGGCTCCATTCTCTCTCAGGATCAATATCTGGCTCAAATCCTGCACAATCTCTACCCAACTATAAGTTTCTACAAATATTAAAATTTTCGACAATTTAGAAACTATGTTGAACCAAAACAGTAATGATTTTGCATTCAAGAATTTATTACTGGTTCTTATCAAAACAACTTTACCATCTACACAAACACTCCCAAATCAGTTCTTCAAGTTTAGCACTTTGAATTCGAAAATCAGCATCTCAACACCAGTTATCGAAAATCTTTTTGATTTTTCAAAATTTATGCTAAAACACACCAAAAATCTTTTTGAATTTTCTTAATGAAAATAAATGCAGAAATGAAATATTTACAAACAATATTTTTGTGAGTTTGTGCAAGAGGATCATATCAGTTATAAAACATATCACAAACACCGTTAAGCTTGATTACATGTTAAGTTCTAAACAATTTACCTAGATTGTCAGTATGTTTGTCCACTTAAATTTTCACACAGATTTCAATTGATTCGAGATACGATATTAATGTTTTAGAGACTTAAACTTAATTGTGTATCACTCCACTTGAATATACTCCCGTATCCAGATCCCAAATATTCAGTCTTACAGGTGAGTATACCACAGATGATATCTGTAAAGGGGTAAATGCGAAACCGTGAGAGCTCAGGTCAGAACTTCCGTTCAGCAGAGAGATGACGGCTCGACTTTTGGTGGGTCCCCTTTAGAGGATCTTTTTTACAACAACAAAGATTATCAATTTTATTGTTTAATCAGTTTGCTGAGGGCAGCGCTTATGTTTCAAAGCTTTTTGCAGAAAGTATTATTCGGGGACTAGGTCAGTATTTCCATACAGCAGAAGTCCCGGAATAATACCCCAGATATCACTGAGCATAAAGACCTAGTATCTCAGAATACGGGACCTTTCAAACAAGATTTCGGGGGTTACCCATATATTCAAGAATAGTTACCCACGAATTAAGTAAGTTTGATTTAGGTTTATATCTCGTTTCAATTTACTAAATGTGCGAAAATCTACTGACACATCCACAGTAAGATTGTTTATCACATTTTGACTTTACAATTCTTTAGCGTGCTGTGATAGTCCACTGATGTACTATCATTTCCTCTTTTATGCAACAAAAACTCATTTTTGTTTTATCATGTTTTTGGATTTTTCAAATTTTCTGATGTTTTTGGATTTTCTAAAAATTCTTACTCCCCCTAAAATTCAAATATATCTAATGAAAATTGAAAACACACTGTACAAAAACATGACAACTGATATCGAAACACTTCAATTCTCCATCCGTTTGGCTTAAACAATCAGAACTCCCCCTCGCAACAAACTATTTTCCCATAATGATTTCAAAACACTCAAGTTTGTTTTAATCAGAATGATTTTTCCGGAAAATTAATTTAGTTGTTTTTACCTTTTGTAAAATTGGGGTAAAATCATGACATTGTTTACCAATTTCATGAATGATAATTAAATCAAGTTCAAATTAATGACCTTGATTTAACCACTTGTACGAACAACTAGTTCTCATTCTGAACCATTTATAACAATCACAAACATACAACCACTTGTAGATTTAGCAATTAAGCTTTTCAAACCTGTTTTTCAACCAATTACCATCTTTTGGTTGAATTCTCAAGGTGCCGATTCATACTCCTCGCTTACAAACCTGGGAGTTCCGGCAAGTCCTGAAAAAAACCTCACAAACATATTTAGAAAGATGCTGATTCATGATCCACAATACCATCTTGGGATCTCCGGCAAGTCAGGTTTTTATTCTTGAAAAAATATATCCACCCAAGCCTGACCTTCCTTGGGTTTAACCTCATCGTTTTCATCTTTCCTTTCAACCGACTTGTTAACCCATCCTTTGGAAGCATAAAAATCCTTAATGCTTTGAGCCTTACCACTGACCATTTTTCCAAGGATGCGTTTTACATTTCCGTTGAAAGTTTCTTCAATATCAATTTTCTTCTTATCAGAATAAAACTGATTTGAAATTTCAACTTTTCTGATTTTAGATTTGTAATTTTTAACACTTAGTGGTGGAAAATTCACATCGTCCACTTTCGGAACTTTCTTTTCAATCTTTTTCTCAACACGTGGCTCCTCTGATTTTATGGAATCAGATTCATCACCAGAACAATTACCTGAACCTTTCACAACCCATTTCTGATTTGGCACATTTTCTTTCCTTTTTGTAGCACTCTTTGAACATTCTCCTTTTTCGAAAGTTGAATTTTCAAAGCCAGTAAACTTCCGGGTTGACAGTTCAGTCTTTTCAACAACTTTTTCTTTCATTTTTCTTGAGATTTCTTGTTTTGGTCGAAATGTCTTTGGACAATCTTTCGCAACATGGCCCACAACTTTACACTGAAAACAAGATCTCTTTTCAACCTTCTTCGGATCTTCCTTCTTCTTCATATCCTCTTGCTTCTTAGCAAGGAATTCTTGATTCGTCTGATTTTTGAATGATTTTTCTTTTTCAGCTTCTGTTGTTTTTCCTGCAACAAACATTGTTTTTGGTTTATAAACTTTTTCATTTTTATAGTTTTTCTGTGGAAGAAAACCAAGACCTTTCTTTTTGAAATTACGATTATGGTTTGGTTTCTGTTGGAAACTATAACCACAATTGTAACCCATTTTCTTATTGATTCTCTGTTGATCTCTTGAAGTGTATTGTTTTGGTTTTCCATTAAGATTTAAATCTTTTATTTTAGAAATATTAATTTCTGTTATTTTGAAAACCTTTTGAATCATTTCAAATCTGACACTTCTTATTGGAAAACTCTCATCTGAATATAATTTGTCAGAACCTTTCAAAGTATATGCCACTTTGACCGATTCATCATTCAAATTAGATTTTGAAAGTAAAAATTCTTTATCATAAACCCGTTTGTCCTTTTTGACTATTGACTTTGACGCACTGGATCCAGACTTTGACACGGGTTTGGACTCTGGATTTGACTCCTCACTGTCATCTTTATCTAACACCTGATCGACCACACTTTTTATCAACTTTGACTCATGATCAGTGTCTGATGACGTATACGTGATATCGATATTTTCTGGCAAGTTATCCGATGGCTCAGACTCCCATTTCAAATTGATTGCTTTATTAACTCTTTCAGAATTTGGATTTCGAGGTGAATATCCATTTTCGACAGGGGGCGGACATCTATTGTAGGATACACTCGGTTTCTTACCAGAAGCTTTCAACTTTTCTTCATCATTTGTCATGGATTTTTCTTCTTCAAATATCTTCACTTCTTCAAACGTCTTCAAATCTTTCACCACTGGATAAATCCTGTCAACAACAAAAGTAGAACATGAGTAACTGTCTAATAATTTCTTAACTTTCTCAATTTCTATCTTTTGTGTTGCCAACTCAAGCTCGAGATCTGCACATTTCTTTATGTTAAAGTTCGCCGTATCAAGCTGTCTCAGATAAGCTATCTTTAAAGTATTCATAGCTTCAGCTTGTTCACCATCAGAATCTGTATATTTGTTGATTTCTCTGTTCATTGTATCATACGATTCCTTCAACTTGTGAATATTGTGCAACAGCTCATTCTTCTGCTTAATCAGCGAATCACAGTTCATGCATTTTTCTTGGACCATGACCGGTTCAGCATCCACTTTAATCTCAAATTCAGGAACTTCTTTCACTGTCCTGCTTGAATTTAAAAATTGAGCTCTTCTCAGTTTCTCAGCTTTTGCTTCTTCCTTCAATCTCTCTTCCTCTTCTGCCTCCTCTCTGATCTTTCTTCGTCTCTCTTCAGCAGCTTCCATGACTTTTCTGCATCTTTCTGCACATTTCAAATCATAAGCATTAGCAAAGAAAGCATGAGAAGTGTTTTTAGACATCTCTTTGGCCATAAGATTTTGATCTGGACAAAAATCATCCCAGGTAAATCCTTCAGCCATTTTTTCATCATCTTGTTCAGCTAGACACACTTTGCTATCTTTTGGAAGATACTTTTTGTAACACCCCCCAAAATCCCACTTGCGGAAATCCCGCGAGGCGTGTTACGCATCAGAGTTCGAGCCACCAATCACATTGAACCAATAGTAAATACTTAAATAAAATATAATATCAAATCCCAAAGTATTGTGTAGCGGAAGCATTTAATAAATCGTTTAGCAATTGTTTCATATTACTTAAAACCAAAGTATCCAACGTAAATTAAACCCAAGAGCCTCGATCCATGACCACTCCAGCACTCCCAGATAGCAAGTCCATGTTCCCAGTATTAATGACCTACAAGCATGCAAACAAGTGTGTCAGACTACGCTGGTGAGTTCAAGGTGTTATTACGCGTTGTGTTACCAGATATATGTTAATACGATTCGAAGATATGTTACGATGTTGCTCAAGTTAGATTACCCTAGGGACTACGCCCTTACGTAACCGAGGAGTGTGCCTCTAAGCAACCCACTATGTTGTTCGGTTAGTTACCCTAGGGGAACCGCCCTTACGTAACCGAGGAGTGTGCCTCTAAACAACCATAGTGAAACCCAGATAATTAGTACCTAATAGCGCTATCAACTAATTACCCACATTGCCCTCCAGGCAATAACCAAACCGATTAAGTTGTTTACCTAATGTTTCCCGTCCAAATGTTTACCAGTTGTCCCAAACCACCGGGACGCATGCTTGAGAAAATGCAATGAACTCACCTGGGATTGCTCGGTATGATTCACACAGTTCAATTAAGTTATAGAGCGATTAACCACGTCCTACCACAGTTATCATACCAATCAGATTCGTATTCCAGTATTGCACATAGGATCTACACGTATTATAACAGGTTGTACAAGCATTCATCATCGTATAAGTATCAGCGTAAACAGTTACATAACAAGCATAGTCCAAGTGTTCAGCCCAATCAGTTGGGCTCGTAATAGTGTGCAGGCCCAATAACAAAGTGTACGTGTAATAAGGGCCTCGAGTCGCAACAAAGAAAGGTCTCGAGTCGCAACCAGCGATCTCGAGTCGCAACGAGGGGTTTCGAGTCGTAATGGTGTTGAGATTTCAAGTCGCAACCAAAGGAGGTTACGAGTCGCAACGGGACTCGCAACTGTGGTTTCGGCTTGTCATGGTCTGGTTTCGAGTCGCATCCTGACTCGCAACCGTGGTCTCGACTCGTGCGGTTTGTGTGGTCTCGAGTCGCAACGGGACTCGCAATCATGGTTTCGACTCGCAACCGTGTTGAGTCTATCAAATTTGTAATCACTTTCCTGATTTCATGCACATGATTTCCGTGATATCAGCTAACATATTCGGCAGTTTCACTATCAGATCAAACACGATTTCAAACAGTTTCAGTCGTATTCATATCATTATCAAGAACAGTTAATTCATCATCAACTAATCATACTATCGGTTCATCAAACTAGCCGATTCTACACTAGCATGCAACCTAGTCATGTGTATAACAAATCTGTGAGCATGTTATATAACAAATCCATTAAGTTATATGATCAATATTCAATTCTATTCACAAGAACATAACCATCTAGTATAATCATCATGTAACATCCGAAGGTGTGATATGCTAACCGAGAACACTAAAAAAAACATAAACCAAGCAATAGTGATATACTAACCGAGAGTGTGAAGTGATTAACTAGATCGCGATATGAGCCGAGATCCTAAGAACTTCGATGTTGATGTGTTGCCGTTGGGTTCCAAGGGAAAACGAGAGAGAGAGAGAGTTCTTTAGGGTTTGTGTGTGTTTGTGTTGTTGTAACAATGAGAGAACAAAACCCCCTCATAGTGTTTACATGTTTAAGAAAGGTGGGCCGACCCCTACTTGGGCCGTTCCCAAGATCTCGAGTCCAACCGCATGGACCGAATGGGCTGTGTAGGCAAGTGGGTTGGAGTTTGGTCCGTTTATATCCGATGCACAATGTCAGGAAAATCATAATCACATAACATTCAAGTTCACACAATCAGTTCAAATATTTACATAAGGTTCAAGCGAGTTATACTAGGTTAGGTTCAAAATACGAGTTGTCACAGTATCCCCAACTAAAAGGAAATTTCGTCCCGAAATTTGGTACGCACTCACTAACGTAAGCTATATAAGTTAAAGCTAGGTAGGTTACATCGTTTGCTGGTTTTCCTGGGGTGTCACATCCTCCCCAACTTGAATGGGAATTTCGTCCCGAAATTCGCTAGTTGCATCAACACTAGGTTCGCTAGGTTTTGACTGGTCTTCGGGGAACAAATGTGGATACTTAAGTTTCATCTGGTCCTCGCGTTCCCACGTGAACTCTGGACCACGTCTTGAGTTCCAACGAACTCTCACAATCGGTATACGGCTGTGTTTACGAATTTTAACTTCCCGATCCATAATCTCAATTGGTTCTTCGACAAACTGCAATTTGTCGTCTATCTTCAGCTCTTGAAATGGTACTACTAGTGTTTCATCAACCAAACACTTCTTTAGCTGCGATACGTGAAATACATCATGGACATTACCCAACTCAGCCGGTAATTCCAACCTGTAAGCCACCTTTCCAATTCGTTCTAGAATTTTGAACGGTCCCACATAACGAGGGTTTAGTTTGCCGCGTTTCCCAAAACGCACCACACCCTTCCAAGGTGAAACTTTTAACATAACGCGGTCATTAACTTCAAATTCCAACGGCTTACTACGCTTGTCAGTGTAGCTCTTCTGTCGGTCACGAGCTGCGGCCATACGGTTTCTGATCTGCACAATGCTTTCCGATGCTTCAAGAACAAACTCAGGGCCTGTGATCTGGCTATCACCCACCTCATGCCAACAGAGAGGTGAACGACATTTCCGTCCGTACAGTGCTTCGAACGGGGCTGCCTTAATACTTGAATGGTAGCTGTTGTTGTAGGAGAATTCTATCAACGGTAGGTGCTTCTCCCATCCTTTTCCAAAGTCGAGTACGCATGCCCGAAGCATATCTTCGAGTGTTTGGATGGTGCGCTCGCTTTGACCATCCGTCTGTGGGTGATAAGCGGTACTCATGTCGAGTTGGGAACCAAACGATTTATGCATAGACTGCCATAACTCTGAAGTGAAACGCGGATCACGGTCCGAAATGATAGAAGTTGGCACCCCATGCCTAGAAACCACTTCCTTAAGATACACTGCTGCCAGCTGAGAAAACTTGTCTGTTTCCTTGATTGCTAGGAAGTGTGCTGATTTCGTGAGGCGATCGACAATCACCCAAATAGTGTCGTTCCCAGCCTGAGTTCTGGGTAATCCTGTCACGAAATCCATAGCGATCTGTTCCCACTTCCAGGTGGGTATTTCTGGTTGCTGCAGTAGGCCTGAGGGCTTTTGATGTTCCGCTTTGACTTTAGCACAAGTCAAACATTTGCTTACGTAGGTTGCTATATGAGCCTTCATGCTGGGCCACCAGTAGGTAGTTTTCAGGTCGTGGTACATCTTATCTGATCCAGGATGTACAGAGTAGCGTGATTTGTGTGCCTCCTCCATTACAAGTTCCCGTAAGTTGCCAAAGAGTGGAACCCAAATGCGTCCAGTTACGTAGTAGGCGCCGTCTCCCTTTTGTTCTAGTCGTTGTCTCAAGCCACGTAAAGCTTCAGCTCGAATATTCTCTAGTTTCAATGCTTCTAACTGAGCATCCCGTATCTGGGAAGGGAGATTGGACTGAATCGTGAGTTGCAATGCTCGCACGCGCCTAGGTGCATTATCCTTTCTGCTGAGGGCGTCAGCTACAACGTTCGCCTTGCCCGGATGGTACTTGATGGCACATTCATAATCGTTCAATAATTCCACCCATCGTCGTTGTCGCATATTCAACTCTTTCTGGTCGAAGATGTGCTGGAGACTTCTATGGTCGGTGTAGATGGTGCATTTGGTACCGTACAGATAGTGCCTCCAAATCTTCAACGCAAACACCACCGCTCCTAACTCCAAGTCGTGTGTCGTGTAGTTCTTCTCGTGCGCCTTCAGCTGACGAGAAGCATAAGCTATTACCTTCCCGCGTTGCATCAACACACAACCGAGACCCTGAATCGAAGCATCACAATAAACCACAAAGTCTTCAGTACCCACTGGTAACGACAAGATTGGTGCACTGCAAAGTTTCTGTTTTAACAACTGAAAAGCCTCTTCCTGCTTCGTTCCCCAAGAGTACGCCGTGTTCTTCTGTGTCAGTGAGGTGAGAGGTTGCGCGATTTTCGAGAAGTCTTTAATGAACCTTCGATAATACCCTGCGAGACCAAGAAATTGTCGCACCTCAGACGGAGTCTTTGGTGCCGCCCAATTCTTTACCGCATCCACCTTCGCAGGATCCACATGTATCCCTTTCTCGTTAACAACATGCCCAAGGAAGTGTACTTCTCGAATCCAAAAGTCACACTTAGAAAATTTCGCATACAATTGTTCCCTTCTCAAAAGTTCCAAAATGAGACGTAGGTGGCGCTCGTGATCTTCCTTGTTCTTGGAATAGACTAAGATGTCGTCAATAAACACTATAACAAACTCGTCGAGATATGGCTTGCATACGCGGTTCATGAGATCCATAAAAACCGCTGGTGCATTGGTCAATCCAAACGGCATGACCAAAAACTCATAGTGCCCGTAGCGCGTTCGAAAGGCGGTCTTGGGAACATCCTCTTCCCTAACCCTTACCTGGTGATAACCCGACCTTAAGTCGATCTTTGAATAGAAACTCGACCCTTGCAACTGGTCGAACAAGTCGTCGATGCGTGGTAACGGATAGCGGTTCTTAATGGTCACCTTGTTGAGCTCTCGATAGTCGATACACATACGGAATGACCCGTCCTTCTTCTTTACGAACAAAACTGGGGCTCCCCAAGGCGAAGAACTGGGTCGAATAAAGCCCCTGTCCAACAACTCCTGCAGTTGATTAGACAGTTCCTGTAACTCTCCTGGTGCTAACCGGTAAGGAGCTCGAGCAATTGGAGCCGCTCCCGGTGCAAGATCAATCTGAAATTCTACTTGACGGTGAGGAGGTAACCCTGGTAGCTCCTCTGGAAATACATCAGCGAATTCTCGCACCACTGGTAAATCCTCAATCTTACTCTCTTCAGACTGAGCGTTGGTAACTAACGCTAACATTGCTGGGTACCCCTTTTGTAGATACTGTTGTGCACGCATGGCCGTGATAATCCCAACCATCGTCCCACTACGATGCCCCTGAACTAACAGTGACTCTCCATCAAGGAGAGGAATACGCACAATCTTCTCTTTACATAGAATTTCTGCTTGGTGCTTAGACAACCAATCCATGCCTACCACTATGTCAAAACTACCGAGCGTAACGGGAAGGAGGTCAATATCAAACACCTGACCCACGAGATCTAGTTTGCACCCGAAAAGGACGTTCGAGGCTTCTATCGTTTTACCATCTGCTAGTTCTACTATTTGTCTAACCTCTAAAGGTGTTGGGGTTATCCCTAATCGTTGACTAAACTCTAGGGACACGTAACTCCAATCGGCACCCGAATCAAATAATACAGAAGCAATACGATCATTAACAGGAAACGTACCAGTTACAACGTTGCCGTCATTCCTGGCATCCTCTGCTCCAAGCTGAAACACTCTGCCCCGAGCACCATTACCCCCGTTGTTGCCGTTGTTGTTGTTGTTGTTCCCAGCATTGTTGTTATTCGGGCGGTTGTTGTCGTTAGCGTTCTGGTTTAACTGAGGGCAATCCCGCTTAAAGTGACCCTCGTCACCACACTGAAAACACCCCTTCCTGAAACCCTGGTTCTGCTGGGGTGGTTGTCCCTGTTGCCTCTGATTCTGCTGATTCTGTGGCTGCTGGTGTTTGGGTTGTGAGGTTCTACAATCCCTGGCCTCATGGCCTGGCTTACCACACTTGTTACACGTTCGACCACACGGCCCCCAATGATGATAGTCACATTTGTTACACCGTGGCTTTCTCCCTGCATATGAACCCTGGCTGTGGCCACTTCCCTGGCCTTGATTGACAGAAGACGACTGGCTGACATTGCGGTTGCTGTTGTCTGGCCTTTTCTGAGTCTGACCAGCACTGGATGCTTTGTCGTAGTCGCTCCACTTTCGTTTGTTATCATTAGCAGATGCAGTAGCAGTGGGTGTCGCAGCAGCAGTGGCCGAAATGCGCGGAGGTAACGATTCGCTTTCCACCTCTTGATCCACAATCTTGTGAGTCAGACGAACGATCTGTGTCAAATCATTGAGATGGGCTGCAGTGACCAAGCTCTTCACACGCGGAGGCAACCCTTTGATGAATAACTCAATCCTCCGAGACATAGGCCGAGACAAGTTCGGGCACATGTCGGCCAGTTCATACGATCGCTTCACATACGCTTCGACTTCAGATCCAACCATCTTCAAGTCGTAGTATTCGTTTTCCAACTTCTGGACCTCGTCCCGAGGACAGTACTCCTCCCTGATCAGTTCTTTAAAGTCTTCCCAAGTTGTGGCATTCGCTGCCTCGATGCCCAACAACTGTACTTGGGCGTTCCACCATGTTAGGGCACCATCAGCCAAGGTACCCGCAGCATATTTCACCCTGTCCCCAGCGGGACAGTTACAGATAGCAAACACAGACTCTGCTTTCTCGAACCATCTTAGAAGTCCCACAGCCCCTTCAGTCCCGGTGAAGGTCTGTGGCTTGCAGTCCATAAACATTTTGAATGTACACGCAGGCTGGTTAGGTTGAGGTTGCGCTTGTTGACCTAATTAACGGGAGGAAACACATTATAGGAATGAAAAGACATGTACGTGGTATAAGAGTAAAGAGTACTTGGTACATTCCGTACCACCTTGATAGGCTGCCAAAGCCTCAGCCACGCGGGTATTGATTAGGTTATTCAACTCAGCCTGAGTCATGTTGATGTTGCCACGTCCGTGTCCTCGTCCACTCATGTTTCTATAGTTGGGAATAAACCGATTTAGAAATCGAAACGAGATGGAAGTCAGGTGTCATACAGGTATCTATATACTACCAAGTTTGCACATAGTAAGGCAGAACCCTTCTCACGCTCGATAAGCCTCACTGGGACTTGCATGCACCCCGCGTTATTATTAAGTGTGCACCCATAATAATAAGGCGATTTGCATGTTCATCTCAGAGCCTCTTAGCTTACGCTCGAAGTTTCCCCCGTTCAAACAACACAACAGATGGTATCACAGGTCTATAGTTCGTATGAGTCGAAGAGTAGTGTCACACTATCAAGTCACTATGGTGTTATACGTTTCAGTTCATATACGTTGTGAGTGTGTGACTGTTAAGCAAGTAATGTATAAAGTGAGAGAGAAACGAACCTTGCAATCTGGTGCTGAGTGTCATGATCGATTGTCGAAGTTGTTCGGTTATAGTCTGGTTTTACAAAACGTTTTAAAACCTAGTTCACTATAACCAGTGGCTCTGATACCAACTGTAACACCCCCCAAAATCCCACTTGCGGAAATCCCGCGAGGCGTGTTACGCATCAGAGTTCGAGCCACCAATCACATTGAACCAATAGTAAATACTTAAATAAAATATAATATCAAATCCCAAAGTATTGTGTAGCGGAAGCATTTAATAAATCGTTTAGCAATTGTTTCATATTACTTAAAACCAAAGTATCCAACGTAAATTAAACCCAAGAGCCTCGATCCATGACCACTCCAGCACTCCCAGATAGCAAGTCCATGTTCCCAGTATTAATGACCTACAAGCATGCAAACAAGTGTGTCAGACTACGCTGGTGAGTTCAAGGTGTTATTACACGTTGTGTTACCAGATATATGTTAATACGATTCGAAGATATGTTACGATGTTGCTCAAGTTAGATTACCCTAGGGACTACGCCCTTACGTAACCGAGGAGTGTGCCTCTAAGCAACCCACTATGTTGTTCGGTTAGTTACCCTAGGGGAACCGCCCTTACGTAACCGAGGAGTGTGCCTCTAAACAACCATAGTGAAACCCAGATAATTAGTACCTAATAGCGCTATCAACTAATTACCCACATTGCCCTCCAGGCAATAACCAAACCGATTAAGTTGTTTACCCAATGTTTCCCGTCCAAATGTTTACCAGTTGTCCCAAACCACCGGGACGCATGCTTGAGAAAATGCAATGAACTCACCTGGGATTGCTCGGTATGTTTCACACAGTTCAATTAAGTTATAGAGCGATTAACCACGTCCTACCACAGTTATCATACCAATCAGATTCGTATTCCAGTATTGCACATAGGTTCTACACGTATTATAACAGGTTGTACAAGCATTCATCATCGTATAAGTATCAGCGTAAACAGTTACATAACAAGCATAGTCCAAGTGTTCAGCCCAATTAGTTGGGCTCGTAATAGTGTGCAGGCCCAATAACAAAGTGTACGTGTAATAAGGGCCTCGAGTCGCAACAAAGAAAGGTCTCGAGTCGCAACCAGCGATCTCGAGTCGCAACGAGGGGTTTCGAGTCGTAATGGTGTTGAGATTTCGAGTCGCAACCAAAGGAGGTTACGAGTCGCAACAGGACTCGCAACTGTGGTTTCGGCTTGTCATGGTCTGGTTTCGAGTCGCATCCTGACTCGCAACCGTGGTCTCGACTCGTGCGGTTTGTGTGGTCTCGAGTCGCAACGGGACTCGCAATCATGGTTCGACTCGCAACCGTGTTGAGTCTATCAAATTTGTAATCACTTTCCTGATTTCATGCACATGATTTCCGTGATATCAGCTAACATATTCGGCAGTTTCACAATCAGATCAAACACGATTTCAAACAGTTTCATTCGTATTCATATCATTATCAAGAACAGTTAATTTATCATCAACTAATCATACTATCGGTTCATCAAAAATAGCCGATTCTACACTAGCATGCAACCTAGTCATGTGTATAACAAATCTGTGAGCATGTTATATAACAAATCCATTAAGTTATATGATCAATATTCAATTCTATTCACAAGAACATAACCATCTAGTATAATCATCATGTAACATCCGAAGGTGTGATATGCTAACCGAGAACACTAAAAAAAACATAAACCAAGCAATAGTGATATACTAACCGAGAGTGTGAAGTGATTAACTAGATCGCGATATGAGCCGAGATCCTAAGAACTACGATGTTGATGTGTTGCCGTTGGGTTCCAAGGGAAAACGAGAGAGAGAGAGAGAGTTCTTTAGGGTTTGTGTGTGTTTGTGTTGTTGTAACAATGAGAGAACAAAACCCCCTCATAGTGTTTACATGTTTAAGAAAGGTGGGCCGACCCCTACTTGGGCCGTTCCCAAGATCTCGAGTCCAACCGCATGGACCGAATGGGCTGTGTAGGCAAGTGGGTTGGAGTTTGGTCCGTTTATATCCGATGCACAATGTCAGGAAAATCATAATCACATAACATTCAAGTTCACACAATCAGTTCAAATATTTACATAAGGTTCAAGCGAGTTATACTAGGTTAGGTTCAAAATACGAGTTGTCACACTTTTCCCAGGTAAAATTATCATATTTTCCCTGACTAACAACACATGCCTTTTTATCAACCACATCTCTCCCATGAGCCGTTTGTGCCTGATGCTGCTGTGCTGGTTGAGTGATTTGATGATAGATGGCCTTCTTGTGATAATCATTGTCTCCAAAAGGATTCTGGGCACCGGTAGCTTCACGGTTTTTGCATTCCCTCTTGAAATGCCCCTTCTCCCTGCAACGAAAACACGTAACTTTAGATTTATCAAAACCTAAAGCTGAAATGTTTGCATCATGAAAATCATCACGGCCGGTAATTTGTTTAAACTTCTCTGCGCGTCTCATCACACTCGCCATACACCATTTTATATCCATCAATTCCATTTCCTCAGCATCAATTTGATCGTAATCCTCTTTCGTGAGCATTGGATTTCCGATCTTTCCTGCAACAAAACAACTATAAGACTCTAAAATCATCCCTAACAAAGACATTTGATTTTTAGCAATCTCTTCAGTGTAGTCGTGATCATTTTCAAGGCTTAACACAATGTTACACTGAAGTTTTCTACCATTCTTTGTTACAGAGATGTTAGGATCGAAAGATGAAAATCTTGTGTTGTTGCTTGATCTTTGAGATGCCGTCTTCTCAGAAGAATCTTTAACACTGTAAGCAGTTTCGATCTTAGGAGAATACTTTGTTGAATCAGTAGCACCATGCTTGTAGTACAGACTGATATCCTGTTCTCCGTCGTAGTTCTTCATCCTAGCGATCTTTCTTTGCTCCATCTCTTGAGCTTCCAAATGCTTGATAAAATCTCCCAAGGTCATAGTTTTGTAATCTTTTCTGTTAGATCTCAGCATCATCAGAAATGTTCCCCATGTTTCGTATGGAAGGGCATCTGCAAGTTTTTCAATTAATTCGTCAGTTTCTTTCTTAATACCAAGTTTTGTCATATTTCTCACCAAGTTACAATATCTATCAATAATCTGCTTGGTGTTTTCAGATTTTAAACCACGGAACAAATCGAATTCTTTCTTCATGAGAGATTTTTTATTCTTAAGCATATCATCACTTCCAATAAACTTTGCTTCCAATTCTGTCCAAATCGAATATGCAGTTCCATCATGTTGAAGCAAGATCAGAATATCTTCTTTTATTGCTTGCTGAAGTAGACTCACCATAAGCTTCTCATCACGGTATTTCTTTTTATCATCTGAACTCATTTCTCGTAGTGTTTGCTGTACACCATTTTTAACTGGTCTAACATATGGTTCTTCAGTATGTTCCCACGCATCGAGATGATAAGCTTCGACCCAATTTCCGAACCGTTCTGACCACACGTTGTAATCATCAATATCCATGAGTTTCGGTGGTTTCTGAGACGTTCCGGTTTCATTTTCAATCAAAGCATTCTGAGTAATCGAGACCGGGGTAGCAAAGGCATTATAAAATTCAGTATCCATTGTTCAAATTGTTCACAAATTCACAATAATTTTCAAATTTTAGCAATCTGTTCACAAAAAACGAAGCTGACACAAGAATGAATCTTCAATAGTCCAAATAAGTGAACTGAATACACTGTCTTAATGAGCGGCCCAACTAATTGATCAAACAAGCGAATCCAATGATCTGACTAAAAGGCGAACTGATCTTGTGGACTTGAATAATGTGTTCAAATAAGCGATCCAACCAATTTACCAAATAAGCGGACCAGACAGTATTCGTTCGAGCGGTCCAGAAGTGTTATTTCGAGCGGTCCAGGTGATGTCACTAAAAGCGGATCAAACAATGTCCGACCGAGCGGTTCATAAATTGTCAAATGAGCGGTCCAAACTAAAATTTCGAGCGAACCCACTTAAAACTGTTCCTTTGAGCGGTCAGACAGGTAATTTTGGAGCGGTCCAGATGCTTACATCACGTTTTGCGCGAATCCGAATGAACGAACCACCAAAAATCTTAGTTTCTACGTCGATTTTAGATCTGAAAACTTCAAGGATTTGTTAATTCAAGATTTCGAGTGCACTGTGTGATTTTGAGCTTGTTTTACCGTGAAAAATTTTGAAAAAGTGAAGAAAGTGTAGAAAACTAGAAGAATTGCAGTTAAAATGGCAAGAACTCCTCCTCCTGAGCTCTGATACCACTTGTAGGATCGTTCTCCGACCTGTTTGAGTCGTTCAGAGAAGTTCGTATCCGAATTAAGAGGAGGAAACTAATAATTCGGTGCTATTGAAGCTGTATTCACTTTAATATTGCTGTTTTATTGATATCTTGCACAATTACACGATCTGACAGCACTTCGGCAGAGTACCGGAACAAAACACCATCAACTATCTGTTTTGGATCGCCCCTAGGACCTATATATAGACTTTCTGGTCCGCTCATACGTACATGTTCGTATGAGCGGTCCAACAACATGTACATATAAGCGGTCCTAATAAGCAAACCAGCCTAATCATGACATATAAGCGGTCCTAGACTAGTGACTAATAAGCGATCCCTATACAACTTGCATTTCTAGGTATCCGTGCCATGTCTGATCTTGTTCATTCCTCAAGACTCGATGTAAGATGTAGTCAACAGACGTAGGTGCACTAATAGTTTGTAGGCCACCTTGCCTATTTTCTCTATGATTTTGAAAGGTCCGACGTATCACGGGTTGAGTTTGCCTCGTTTGCCAAAACGAACAACACCCTTCCAAGGTGAGACTTTGAGTAGCACTCTATCCCCAACCTGGAACTTGAGTGGTTTCCTGCGCTTATCAGCGTAGCTTTTCTGACGATCACGAGCCGAAGCCATTCGTTTCCGTATCTGAGCAATCATCTCGGTTGTGTCTACGACGAGTTCTGGGCCAGTGATTTGGCTGTCGCCAACCTCTGCCCAACAAAGAGGTGATCGGCACTTACGCCCGTATAATGGCTCAAACGGAGCAGCCTGGATACTGGTGTGGTAACTGTTGTTATACGAAAACTCCACTAATGGGAGATGCTTTTCCCAGCCGTTACCAATGTCGATCACACATGCCCTAAGCAAGTCTTCAAGGGTTTGGACGGTGCGTTCAGACTGCCCATCCGTCTGAGGGTGATATGTTGTGCTCATGTCTAAACGAGAGCCAAAGGACTTGTGCATAGCTTGCCACAATTCAGATGTAAAACGCAAGTCGCGATTAGAAATGATGGAGGTTGGCACCCCGTGCCTTGATACCACTTCTTTTAGATAAATTTATGCTAGAGTAGAAAACTTATCCGCTTCCTTGATGGCCAGAAAATGTGCAGACTTGGTCAGTCGATCCACGATCACCCAAATTGTATCATTCCCGCGTTGAGATCTAGTTAGGCCAGTATCGAAATCCATGGGAATTTTCTCCCATTTCCATTTCGGTATCCCTGGTTGTTGAAGTAGGCATGATGGTTTCTGGTACTCGATTTTGACTCTCGCACAAGTCAAGCATTTACTAACGTAGGTTGCTATGTTGGCTTTCATACCAGGCCACCAATACGTAGTCTTGAGATCGTGATACATCTTATCCGAACCAGGATGTACCGAGTAACGAGAATTGTGTGCTTCATCCATCACAAGCTCATGTAGATTACCATAGAGTGGAACCTAGATACGCCCTCTTACGTAATAAGCGCCATCTTCCTTTTGTTCTAACCGTTTCTTTGATCCTCACAGGGACTCAGCCCTGTTGTTTTCTGCTTTCAATGCTTCAACCTGAGCATCTCAAATTTGAGCGGGAAGGCTAGAGTGAATGGTAAGCTGTAACGCACGTACACGCTTAGGTTTTGTTTCCTTTCGACTGAGGGTGTCAGCCACTACGTTGGCTTCGCCTGGATGATACTTGATCGCGCATTCGTAGTCGTTAAGGAGTTCGACCCATCGACGTTGTCACATGTTCAACTCCTTCTGATAGAAGATATGCTGGAGGCTCTTGTGATCAGTGTAAATGGTGCACTTGGTACCGTACAAGTAATGCCTCCATATCTTGAGAGCAAACACCACTGCTCCCAACTCCAAGTCGTGAGTTGTGTAGTTCTTTTCGTGAACTTCAAGTTGACGTAATGCATAAGCAATGACTTTATCCTGTTGCATCAACACACAACCAAGACCTTGGATTGACGCGTCGCAATAAACCACGAAATCGTCTGTTCCCTCAGGCAATGAGAGAATAGGTGCGCTACAAAGCATCAATTTCAGCTGCTGAAATGCGGATTCCTGAGCATCACCCCAACGGTAGGTGACACCCTTCTGGGTAAGAACAGTAAGAGGCTACGCAATCTTCGAGAAATCTTTGATAAACCTTCTGTAGTAACCCGCCAAACCCAAAAATTGGCGGATTCCAGTTGGTGTTCTAGGTGCCGGCCAATTCCTGATTGAGTCAACCTTGGATGGATCAAAGTGAATCCCATCCTCGTTTACCACGTGGCCTAGAAAATGGACTTCATGAAGCCAGAAGTCACATTTAGAGAGCTTAGCATACAGCTGTTCTGTTCGAAGAAGTTCCAAAATGAGTCGCAGATGACGCTCGTGTTCCTCCTGACTCTTGGAATAGATCAGGCTATCGTCGATAAACACAATAACAAACTTATCCAAGTAAGGTTTGCACACTCGGTTCATCAGATCCATGAAGACCGCAGGTGCGTTCGTCAACACAAAAGGCATAACCAGGAACTCGTAATGTCCATAATGAGTCCTGAATGTTGTCTTGGAGATGTCCTCGCCGCATACTCTCAGCTGGTGATATCTCGGTCTCAGATCAATCTTTGAGTAAAAGCTCGACCCTTGCAGCTGGTCGAACAGGTCATCAATGTGAGGAAGAGGATAACGATTCTTCACAGTCACCTTCTTGAGTTCCCAATAGTCTATATACATTCGAAAGGTACCGTCCTTCTTCTTCACAAACAAGACTGGAGCTCCCCAGGGCGAAGAGCTAGGACGAATGAAACCCTTGTCCAAAAGCTCTTGTAGTTGCGTAGACAGCTCTTCTAGTTCTGATGGGGCTAAGTGATAAGGTGCACGGGCTATTGGCGCTGCTCTAGGAGCTAGCTCGATTTGAAACTCGGCCTGACGATGAGGCGGGAGACCAGGTAATTCCTCAGGGAAGTCGCGTACGATAGGAATGTCTTCAATTCTCTTCTCTTTCGTGGATGCATCCATAACGAGGGCTAGGACAGCTATGTGGCCCTTTCGCAAGCACTTCTAGGCCTTAAGGAAGGAGATGATACCTACAACTGCACCACTCTTGTCACCACGAATCATGAGGGGTTCTTCACCAGAACGAGGGATGCAGACAATTTTCTCATTGCAAAGAATTTCCGCTTGATGTTGAGATAACCAATCCATCCTAATAACAACGTCGAAACTACCCAGAACGATAGGAATGAGGTCGATAGAGAATGTCTGACCAGCAAGAACAAGCTTAACCCTTAAATATATGTGTGGTCTCTAGACTTTTACTATTTGCTAATTCTACAACGTGCTTGGTGTTCAAAAGTGTTGAAGTACGCTTAAGCATTTGACTAACTTTTATGGACACGTAGCTAGTATCGGCACCCGAATCAAATAAAACAGTAACATAAAAGTCGTCCAGTAGGAACTTACCCGTCACAACATTGGGATCGTTCCTTGCATCACCCTGACCAATCATGAATACACGTCCCCTGGCGCCATTGCCGTCGTTGTTACCCCCATTGTTGTTCCCATTTCCTTGGTTGTTGTTGTTCTGATTCTGATTCAACTGAGGACAGTGTCTCTTGAAATGAGCCTCAGCACCACACTGAAAACATCCCTTATTACCCTGCTGTTGCTGCCGCTGATTTTGTGGAGCTTGCGGCTGCTGTTGACGATTCTGATTCGCAGGACGTTTGCTCCTGCAATCCTTGGCTTCATGATCAAGCTTGTTACATCTCTAGCAACGACCCTTGTTGCACGGCCCGCTGTGGTGCAAATTACATCGATTGCACTTATGGTGATTTCCCCTGTATCTACCCTGACCCTGATTCTGAATACCTGAAGATTGCTGACCAGGGCTCTTGAAGTCGTCAGCCCTTCGTTGCTGAGGCTGAGACTGAACTGAAGTAGAATCCTTGCTCGAATTTCCATCCCACTTGCGCTTGTTGTCGCTAGGAGCATCTGAAGTAGCTGTAGCACTGATACGCTTGGGCAGCTTGTTTGCTCAACTGCCTGATCTGTGAGACGATGAGCTAGTCGTATAACTTGCTGAATGGTACCAAGGTTAGCCGCAGTCACATGGCTCTGAATTTCTGGTACAAGACCCTTGAGGTACAACTCAATACGCTTGATAGGAGGATCCACCATAGTAGGACACACGATAGCTAATTCATTTGATCTCTTCGTATAAGCCTCGATTTCAGACCCCGTCATCTTTAAATTGTAGAACTCCACCTCTAAGTTGTGAATGTCGTCGCGGTGACAATACTCCTCCTTGATCAGATCTTTGAAATCATTCCATGGGGTGGCGTTAGCAGCTGCCAACCCTAGCATTTGTACTTGCGCGTTCCACCATATCAATGCAACATCTTCGAGTGTTCGAGTAGCAAATTTCACCCTACGAGCTTCAGGGCATTCACATATTTCAAAGACGGATTTGAGCTTCTCAAACCAGTGAAGAAGACCTACAGCTCCTTCTGTGCCGTTAAAGGTACTGGGTCGACAATCTATGAAGGTTTTGAACGTACACACGAGAGGTTGAGCATGCTGACCTCCTGCAGGGACAGCTGCGAGTGTCTCAGCAACTCGTTCATTGATTAGAGCCGTCAGCTAGGCTTGAGTCAAGTTCAGGAGTCCACTCATGATCTTCACATCGAAGGAAACACAAGTAAGAAAGGTGTCACGAAAGTGCGTACGTGTGGAGTGACAAAAGAGAGCAAACATATGAGATTTCAGGCAATAGTTGTTACGCTAACTAAACATACCATGATCAGATGCACTACTTAGACTAACAGGCAGGCAATATAAACATAAACCATATTACCTATAGTGTTGAGTCTTGCACGTGGAGCGAAGTGTCTTTGTGGATCGTTGACCACTGTACAGGTTATAGTCTGGTTTTGTCAAAAGCTTTTCCCCTTTTTAAAACCAAGTTCACTATAACCAATAGCTCTGATACCAATCTGTCACACCCCCAAATTACACAAGCGGAGTATCACTGCTGGAGGCGTGACATGACCAGGATCAAGCCACCAATCATATTGAACAGTATTTAATAATAAAGATAAAACCAACCACAATATAATTCGTGTCCAAAATAATCTAACCAAGTTCAAGTTATCAGCGGAAGCATAAAGTGTAAAACCAAAACATAAGTTTTAAAGTTCAAATGTTTAACATGGAACTCAACAGTCCATGTCCCACAACGACTCCTCCTTCTCGTGCAAGCTCCATAAAAGTACATAACGACCTGCAAGGCATGTAACAACGAGTCAACAACAAAGTTGAGCAAGTTCACAGTTGGTTGTTCAGTTTAGAGTTGTTTCAAAACCATAAGTTCATTCGAAAACCAGTAGTTGATTAGTTCCTTGTTTCCCAAATCATAACCAGTGGGGGCTACCCCATGTTGTAAACCACTAGACCGTTACCATATCGAGAACTGACTAAGGAAGTTGTGCCCTACGTCAATGTCTATCATCATTGACTAAGTGCCCAGATCCACTAGTACATGTCACACCCCAACCGATGGCGGAATCATCGGGGCACAACACTAGGCGAATCAGATTACTCAAGAGAATCCATAACAACTATCTTGCGATAATATTTATTACATTCGTTATCCCATACTAACAAATAATACAATCACATAAGTTATCACAGGTTTCTTGTCCTCTCGAACAATACAAATCCGACAACCTAGATTTTAGGCGAGTTTCTAGACTTCCTTGCTTGATTTGATGTAGATAGCGATCTAACCTGCAACATACGTTAAAACAATGTCAATACAAAAGTATTGGCGAGTATACAAGTTTGATAGTGTAGCGATAAGATAGTTAAAAGTGCTGCGAATTACCAAATACATAAACGGGATACCTCAACATATACGCAAAAAGACAGATACTACCAGTTAAGTCACTCGAGCTTCGATTGCGATTGCTATTCATCCTAACTAGACCCCGTTGGGTGCTATAGTACTATACTAGTTAAGGCGGGACCTCGCGAGTACAAATCCTAACGCATATGTAACTAGCATCACGTATAAATATGCATAACAGTCATTCGCAAGTGATAAATAGTTTGATTGATTAATTCGTTTGATAAGTTCGATTTATTAGGAACGTATGTTACACCCAAAAATGCGATTAAAAGGGGTTCGAGTATACTCACAGTGCGTATTTAGCGAGAACACAACATGATTGGATTAATTTAGAGTGCGCCTCAGTTAGCATAAACATGGAATGGTAGCGTAAGCGGGGCGTGGTGCAATTAAACGGTGAAAGGTTGAATAATAGGGCTAGTGGTAATCCGATCGACATCGATACTTTGGTGCTTGTCCAGTCGGTTGACATGTTATACGGTCAGTTGGCATGTTGTCCGGTCGGTTGACATGCTATCCGGTCGGCTGACATGTTGTCCGATCGGCTGACATGTTGTCCGATCGGTGGACATGTTGTCTGATTGGCTGACATGTTGTCCGATCGGCTGACATGTTGTCCGATCGGCTGACATGTTGTCCGATCGGCTGACATGTTGTTCGATCGGCTGACATGTTGTCCGATCGGCTGACATGTTGTCCGATCGGCTGACATGTTGTTCGATCGACTGACATGTTGTCCGATCGGCTAACATGTTGTCCGATCGATCGGACAGCAGTCCGATCGGATGACAATTCGTTCCGATTTTCTGATCAAGTCATACTCAATTGTCTTTGGAGAGGACACAGGTGGTTTTTACCGAGACGGTGTGACATCGTGTTAATTAAATGAAATTCCATCAGTCCCGACCCGTTCTAACGGCCGGGAACTACCCCGTTCCATCAGATCTGGCCGTTCTTGACCGTTTCTCCATGAAATTGTCACACCCCGACCACGATAAAACAACAAATCGTGGCGGAAACATCGGGGAGTGTGGTAACAGAATCATTGTTTCAAAACACACGTAAATTTGAAGTTTCGTTTTATTAAACATTAAACATTTACATCGTCTTGAAATCTAACAAACAAGTTAAACATAGTCTATTATTGTTATTAAGTCACTAAGGCCTCGTCCAGTCCTATGTAAGTATGCATCCTAGCAATCAACATCATTCAATAATACCTGAAACATATGTGAAAACAAAGTCAGCAAAGAAATGCCGGCGAGTACATATGTTTTATGAGAGTGTCGGATTCATGGCTAGTTTGCATGCTGCAATACTTAACTAAAACCTTGTTTTGAAAAATATAGTATTGCGACATAATTAACCAACTCAAATCAAGTTGGTTATAATTTATTAAATCTCGTAGCCATGATTCTACCCAAAGCATTTATTTAATCAAATCAAATTGTAAAAAATCCCGTAAAAACTCATTAATAAAGTTCGTATGGTTTATATCATTTCGAAAACCTCGTCGTGTGACATCGTTTTAAAATCGTTTCCCCAGTGAACTAAATAATGACACAAAATGTAATATGATAAGAGCATTTATATATAAGATGTACCAGCGGCGTATCTACCGTGCTTTTATCATGCTACACCTGTCCCATTATCTAATTACATTCCAAAACCAATCGTTAAACCAAATCGTTTATCTCATTTAAGTTGTTTCAAATCGTTTAACTTATCCCAAATTCGTTTAACTCGTTTTAATAGTGAAACTACTTTTGGTCGTCTCGCTAGTAACATTCAAACTTTCGTGACTCGTCTATCTCGCCTTTCGCATTAATAAACCACCAAAAGGTAAATTAACAATCACAGATTCGGTCGCTACCCACCTAACCCACACATAACCATGGGTGCAGTCTGATAACGGGATTTGTCAGATCCTATGGTACCATAACCTAATACTGGTCGGTTTGGCCAAAATTAATGAATGTTATTTGTTATGTAATTACAACCAACAAGTTTGTTCACTTTGTCAAAATCGTTATTAGTTTAGTATAAACCATATTAATCGTTTTCAAAAACCATCTTAAAACATCAAAATCATTTAACACATATGAATCAGCCCAAAACAATCGAAAACAGTAAAATAGGGGAACTATATACTTACTTGAGAATGCTTAGTGGTCTTTGAACAACAACCAAGCAAAGCTAGAGGGAGGACGGAATCAATCGGCAACCTAATAACTATATAAATAAACCGGACCTAAGTCGGAAGATCGGATAGGATGAGGTCTTGTAACCAAATGAGTTATTGGAACTCATATGACATGGTTTAACAATGCCTACATACTAAATCGAAACCTAACCTAAGTGCTTTCGACCCGTTTTGACCCGTTTAGGTAGCTTATGCTACTTTAATGCGTTGTTCGCGTAACACGCGTTCGAGACGTCTAACTAGTCCTATGACAAGTATTATATGCCTAAACATGTTTATTTATGTTACATAATCAGTTATGTGACAAATATTTGGGTTACATATGTTTAAAATCCAATTATGCATAAAAGGGCATTTTGGTAATTTACCTAAGGCATATAAACTACCTATCATACAACTACTTAAACTAGGTGACCATAAGGTATAACCTCGGAAGGTTATTCCCTATGCAACTATGGTCATTAAACATGCTTGGTCGGATCCTAATGATCGACCAAACGGGTCGAGTTCGAAAGTTTAAGCGGTGGTTTAGACCGCTTGACTTACGACTCTAAACAAGCACTAAACTAAAAGTGACGAGCTAAGCATGTTAAAACATGCTTAACTAAGTTAGAAAACAGGTTTTGATATCAAAACAAAGTGTTTTGATACCTAGAGTAGTTTGGTTGCAAAATACGCTTAAATGCGCATTTTGACCGAAACTACGACTCGTCACTACGCCTAGTCAACGTGGTAATCAGTAGGTATAGTCACTAAGGACTATAACCATCGTGATTACGCTCACGTTGCGAAGTTCAAACGAACTTCTGATTGACCAACTCGTGGTCAAAGCTGAAAGTCAAACAATGGTTGACTTTCAAGCTAGGAAAGCAATAAAAGAATGAAAGAGGACTTACAAAGGGTCCAAATAGATTTGATTCCAAGTTTTCTCAGGTAGGAAGTGAAATATCACGACCACTTAGAGAAATCTCAGATCAAATGTGAGGAAATGAATGAGAGGGCCATGCTATATATAGTTTTCGCAAAACCGTTAGGATCATTTCTTGGAGAAGAGGGAATGATCTAGGCCATACAAGTGTTAAGGACTGGTTGGGGGACTTGTTCTCCACACAAACCAGCCCTTAGCATTGAAAACCATTGATCAAAACCATAAAAAACGAGCTAAAAGACCAGATTCAATGTTTCTGTCTGATAGGCTCTCGCGTCCCGCGTAAGAATTAAGCTTGGGCTTACGCCCCAGGCCTAGCCAACTTTGACAGATTGTCAAAACAGGTCCCTGAACTTGCAAAACATGCATTTCGGCCCATTTTTGACACGTTTAAGCCCCGTTAACCTCATTTCAAGGCTCTAAAATGAAGTTAAAGCATTGAGAACTCAAAATATGCTCAAAAACATCTTGGATGTCAGTTCGTTTGGTCGTATGGTTGCGTTGTTCGGTTAATTACGACAGAAGCCGTAACGAACGCAATAATGATCCAAATTAAGCGACGAATGAAATTTTATCATGCCAATCACTAAAATAAAATATTTTAATGATTACATAAATTTTTGGGTGTCCGGATATATTCAGAACGTAAGATATGCGCGAAAATGCAAACTTGTGCATTTTTTGACGCTTTTAGTCCCTGAATAACCAATAAGTTTATTTTTGCGCACCAAACACCTCAAAGCATATTTCTAAGCTATGTAAAGGATATTTAGGGCATATTTAACTTATGATCAAGTTTCGGAATGTTCGTTAACATAAAAATCGGCAAACTTTCGTAGTTTGTCGAACTTAGTCCCTGTAAGCGAATAAACTTGTTTTCGACACACCAAACCTTCCAAAACTTATTTCTAAGTTATGTAAAGGTTATTTAAGGTATGTTAATCCTATGTCACTATTACGGAGTGTTTTTCGCGTTAAAATGATTACGTTTACGCATTAGCTTGTGTATAACCTTCCAGAAAGCGATTTAAAGCTTGAAATCAAACAAGAATTGATATGTGCAAATGATACACATATTTACACAAATCCCAAGTATGAAATACAATATTTCATTGATTTGGTATTTGTGTGATGGCCACGAAGGTACAGGTGTCACAGAAATCACACAATACTTCGATTAGATACTTAGATTTTTTGGTGAATTTGTTATAAAAACATATGTGGAAATCACTCAGATCTGAGTTGTTCATGGTGAGATGAAGTCACACTTTGAAGTTCGTATGAATTCTTGGTGACATCATCTTAGAACACCTCAAATTAGTAGATCTCACAGTTAAAAATTGGATTTTAAAATATAAAAAGGTGTAGAATTGCGTATAGATCATAGAAGAAAAAGATTTGGGTTGAAAACTTACAAGAATTGCGAGAAAACAAGCGGAAATGGCGAAGCAGCGTCTGGTCAAACGAGAGCAGTCACCTTAACTGTTGTTGAGGTGACAAATGGGGTATTTATAGGCAAAGGGGGAAGGAAGAAGGGGGGGGGGGTTGGGCCATTCGATCGGACAGGTCCATCCGTTCGGAAAGGGCCATCCGTTCGGACATGGCCTTCCATTTGGACAGGGTTCTATCGTTCCGACTTGTGTAATGAGCGTTGCGATGATTTTGTTACACAGTTCGTATAGATATATATGTAATTATTATATATTTAGTTACTCATAAGGGGCCACATGTACATATTCGTATTATATATGTAATTATTCAAAGTTGCTATACCATAACCTGGTTTTGTTTCGAGTATACGATCATTTGCAGCGCTTCACGGTCATTGAGGAGGGTAGAATAGGTCCTCTCTCGATGTCATCGTGGACGTTAATGTGTGTTTTAAATATTGAGTTTCACTGCGACACATCACGGTTATCAAGGAGGGTAGAATTGGTCCTCACTCGACATCTTCGTGGTTGTCAGCAAGTGCATTGTGATGTGATAGCGATAAAATATGCGATAATATGCGAAAATATTGCGATATAGCGATGTATGCGATATAGGTACATTATGATCCGAATCTCTGGTGTTAGGCGTAACGAGTGTAGTGAGTAGTAACAACGCACGAAAGTGCGGGTTGTTATAGTCTCCCCTGCTTTAGGAAATTTCGTCCCGAAATTAATCCACCAGTAGGGTTGCAAGAGTTGATGCGAATGAGAGTAGCGATTAAAAAAAGCGTCTAGATAAGCGAGCGATCGATTGGAATTCGACGAGCGAGAGTGTTGCGATAACCGGCAATAGCAGCGAATAAGGCGATTTATATGGCAAAAGATGATAACACACACCGAAAGCGATTAGAGAGCATTTTAAATTTTTGAAAAGTCGATCAATTGGGAAAAACTTGCTTATGAAAATCTTCTAACGGTGCGGCGTTCACTGTAGCGATGTTCACACCGGCGCTATGAGAAGGGTTTTGTTAGGTTACTAAAAGATTCTTAAAGTGACTAAAACTCGTTTTACGAACTTTCTCGCCACACGGTGTTGACTTGAGTTTATTGTCACACTGGTGTCACAAGAAAATCTCGTTTTGTACAAAGGTTTTTACTAGTTTTCAGAAAAAGTTTTGTAAGAAAAGTTCAGTTCAAAACTTGTGTAAATAAAGTCTTTTCATTATACCAAAAATTTAAATTTAAGGTCGGCCCCGCATGGCACTTTCCCACGAAAGTGTTACAATATGTCTAAAACACTTATATATAGGAAATACCGGCGGCGTATCCACCATGTTTTACTCATATGGCTTCCGTCCCGTGAGGAAGTGTCATTCGTGTCGACAAATCACAGACAGAATTGCGATGACTTGATCCAATCAAAAAGGGTTGGACCAAGTCTTGAAAGGGCGAACTGAGCGATGAAGTTGTTTTGAACTTAGTTTAGCGATACGAGCGAGTGCGAGAATCGATAATCGGTAACATAAACACCAATCACCAAGTGTAGTAACGAAAACGGCGGTGATAAGCGAAAAGCGACAAGCGAGGGGTGATGAACGACAATTGATGTCTTGCAAGCGATGGAGACATGCGATTTGATTGGACTTAATGACACCACAATTTTAACTACCATTAGCCCACATGGCCTTTTTCCATGAAAGTCTGCTGATACGGCTAAAACACCACCGCGTCTTGGCCCTATTAGTTTCGTCTCATGAAGCGAGGTCATGAGTGCTAACATAACACAGAGAACACAAATAACACAAATAGCGATGGCGATAAGCGATGAAAATATCGAAGCGATGAGATGGGTGCGAGAAGCGTTAAGGCGAAGAGCGACGAGTGATGTGCGATACTCGTCAAGCGATTCACGATAAGCGATTCTCAGCAAGCAATACACAGTAGTGGTGGGCGATAGAGCGATATACGCGCAATAAGCGATGCATAACAAGTGATACCCACACATAAGCGATTGAGCGAGAACACACCAAAAGCGACAGTGCGAGACATATAATAAATATTTGCGATTTGCGAGATAGATCCTAGCAATAATGCGATTGCGAGCGTGTTGACTTACGGAAAGTCTTACGATTACACGCTTTGAGTTGCGATTGAGATTGTTACGCCTTGCGATGTAGTATAGTGTTTCGAAAATAACCTCAATAGTATAATAGGTCTACGTTCCAACTCCACATGGCACTTTCTTCACAAAGCTTCGGTTAGCATGGCGAAACACCGTCATGTTTCAACCATATGCATTCGTTCCGTGAATAGGTGTCACACTTCGTCAGACATGGTCAAGACGCTTATATATAGGAAGTACCAGTGGCATATCCACCACGCTTAACCATGCCCTGAACGTAAAGGCATCATTGAAATTCACTATGATCTCCGTGCACTAACCAAAATAATCCCGTGCGCACCCGTGATTAATCTGATCCTTGCACGTTTATCGTACCTTATCTCAAGAACACATAGTAGGGGTTAAATACATTATATAGTATATAGTGCTAGCATATAGATCGTACGCGAGTATGAGAGAGAAATAGAATCCACATACGTCGAGAGATAGAATAAGTTTCCACACATAAAAGAAGTTGACGACGATAAGTCGTATTATTACAATAACATTTAGAAGCAAAATAACGTTGCTGTGGAGTACTTCTGCGGAGACTATGGTTGTTGCTGAAATTCATCAAGGTTGCGGTCCCGTGCGACAGTGCTACATAAGATGACCGTACCAGTGGCAATTTGCGCAATAGCGACAGTTAGCTTCTGGCGGGTGATGATACGTACACGTGAAACACATGGGATGAGTTCCATTGTAGGCGCGCTTCAAGGGAACTAGAGCTGCTCGGAGAGGTTCTGGTTGTGACAGTCCAGTTGTTGAGGAGTTTGGGCTCATGGTCTTTCGTTTGCGGTTGGGCTGAGCTTCTTGAGATGATGCGGTGTCGTCGGCGGATTCGTCTGGTGATTCGCTGGAGACATCTTCGGAGGAATCTTCAGAAGAATCGTTGGTAGATTTGTTGGAAGAATCGTCGAAAGAATTGATGATGATCGCTTGATGAGCTTGTTTGACATGATTCTTGGAGAAGAATCCATCCAAGACACGTCTGTCGTTGATCTCTGCAGCCAAACGGTAGGTCTCTTCGATGGTAGCAGGTCTTGCAGCTTCGACAAAATCACCCACACACTCAGGCAAGCCGCGAATGTACTTCCGAATGGCTTTTTCTGAAGTGTTGACTTAACTTGGGCAGATCATGCTAAGCTGTTTGAACCTTGCGGTGTAGCCAGCATTGTCACCTTCGACTTGCTTGATTTTCCAAAATTCTTCTTCTAGCTTCTGGACTTCGTGAGGAGGACAGTACTCTTTCTTCATGAGCTCTTTCAGCTCATCCCAAGAGAGAGCGTAAGCTGCGAAGATTCCATGTTTGTTACGTTCAGTAGTCCACCATTCGAGTGCTCGCGACTGAAATACCCCGATAGCGCAAGTAGTACGGAAACTATCGGGACACCCACTTCGACGAAGGGTAACATTGATAGAATCGAACCACTGGAGCAGTTGGGTCACACCTCCTTCACCTGTGAATTCCATCGGATCACAGGCTTGGAAGTGTTTGTAGAGAAAAGCAGATTGCGGCGCTTCTGTCTTGATGTCTTCCGTGGCTCGAGAGTGGCTGAGAGAGTTCACTTGAGCGATGATTTGAGGAACAACCTTAGCCACTTCCTTGGCCACAAGTGAGGCAATCCTCTTATCGGCGCTTCGTTTGGCTCTTCTCCTAGCTGTTCAACTCGAGGTAGAGTTGTTGGAAGGCATCTAGACAAAGAGATATTTGGAGTGAGATTCGATCATAATGATTTTTGAGTTTGCGATGCGATTGAGCGCGATCTAAACTTGTAGCGTGCAATATAATAGATTTCACATAGGAGCCACATAGGAGACACGAAATTTCCTAGGTTTTCACACAATGATTTGTTTGTATTTAGATATTGATAGTTGTAGTTTATACTTACATACGTATATTATGGTTTAGAATACGCGAGGATGCGTTGAGAGGGAGAGAGAGAGAAGGCGAGCAATTAGACGTTAGTTTTGTTGCGAACATTCGGTCTTCGTTTTAGATTGCGATGGCTGTGTGAGTTGTCCGTTTTGTAAAACAAGGAGCGAAAATTGATAAATCGTAAAATAAACACATAATGCATAACCAACCTCATCAAAGCGTAAAACTAGCGAGTCGTAGCTTAGTAAAATAATCGGAGTGCCTCGGGTGTTTAGGCGTCGACTACCCAAGGTAGCCCAACTATAACCAACAAGTTCGTGCACGCGCGTAGACCTAGAAGACTTATGCGCCCACTGGGATGCAGCTCATGCCATTCGTCTTCCTAGTCATCGCGTGGCTCGAGTCATTGTCATGGTCGAGTCCTTGGTGAGAGCTTTTTGAAAACCATTTTAGAGAGTGGAACGGTTTATTAAGGTACGGGTTTCACCCCTGACTTAACAGCTTCGTTCCCAATTGCGGTTGGGCTCATCGAATAAATCCGAGAGTTTCACTAGAATTTTGAAATGGAGGCTTTCGTCGAGATATGGGTGTCACTCCTAGCTCGATGAAAGGTCCTTGTGCTAGAAAAAGGCGCTGAGTTAGCAATCCTATCGAGAGTTCTTGGTTTTCATACCTGGTCTCGACTGGATCACTCGGTTGTGATATGCGAGTACTTTCGAAATCATGTGTATTGTGTCAGCCTTAGGAAAGGCTAAGTAGTATTTCAGCCTTAGGAAAGGCTTCTTCGTGTGAAGCTGTAGTACGCGGTGTTCACACAAAGTTGTAGTTTTTTTTAGCAATTCCGATCAAGAGTATCAAGTAAGCCCAATACAAACCCTACTGAGTTCGTATGAGTCGGCCTATGGATACTTAGACTATAGACTAGGTCAATTTCTAAGACGTCGACCCGGACTAGGTCGAGTCTTGCCTAATTCCCTATAGTTATGGCTCTGATACCAATCTGTCACACCCCAACCGATGGCGGAATCCATCGGGGCGCGGCACTAGACGAATCAGATTGCTCAATAGAATCCATAACAACTATCTTGTGATAATATTTATTACATTCGTTATCCCATACTAACAAATAATACAATCACATAAGTTATCACAGGTTTCTTGTCCTCTCGAACAATACAAATCCGATAACCTAGATTTTAGGCGAGTTTCTAGACTTCCTAGCTTGATTTGATGTAGATTGCGATCTAACCTGCAACATACGTTAAAACAATGTCAATACAAAAGTATTGGCGAGTATACAAGTTTGATAGTGTAGCGATAAGATAGTTAAAAGTGCTGCGAATTACCAAATACATAAACGAGATACCTCAATATATACGTAAAAAGACAGATACTACCAGCTAAGTCACTCGAGCTTCGATTGCGATTGCTATTCATCCTAACTAGACCCCATCGGGTGCTATAGTACTATACTAGTTAAGGCGGGACCTCGCGAGTACAAGTCCTAACGCATATATAACTAGCATCACGTATAAATATGCATAACAGTCATTCGCAAGTGATAAATAGTTTGATTGATTAAATCGTTTGATAAGTTCGATTTATTAGGAACGTATGTTACACCCAAAAATGCGATTAAAAGGGGTTCGAGTATATTCACAGTGCGTATTTAGCGAAAACACAACTTGATTGGATTAATTTAGAGTGCGCCTGAGTTAGCATAAACATGGAATGGTAGCGTAAGCGGGGCACGGTGCAATTAAACGGTGAAAGGTTGAATAATAGGGCTAGTGGTAATCCGATCGACATTGATACTTTGGTGCTTATCCGGTCGGTTGACATGTTATACGGTCGGTTGGCATGTTGTCCGGTCTGTTTACATGCTATCCGGTCGGCTGACATGTTGTCCGATTGGCTGACATGTTGTCCGATCGGCTGACATGTTGTCCGATCGGGTAACATGTTGTTCGATCGGCTAACATGTTGTCCGATCGGATGGTTTGAAGTTGATTTGCCATTCGATCGGACAGCGGTCCGATCGGACGGCAATTTATTCTAATTTTCTGATCAAGTCATACTCAATTGTCTTTGGAGAGGACACAGGTGGTTTTTACCGAGACGGTGTGACATCGTGTTAATCAAATGAAATTTCATCAGTCCCAACTAGTTCTAACGGCCGGGAACCACCCCGTTCCATCGATCTGGCCGTTCTTGACGGTTTCTCCATGAAATCACACAATACTTCGATTAGATACTTAGATTTTTTGGTGAATTTGTTATAAAAACATGTGGAAATCACTCAGATCTGAGTTGTTTATGGTGAGATGAAGTCACACTTTGAAGTTTGTATGAATTCTTGGTGACATCATCTTAGAACACCTCAAATCAGTAGATCTCACGGTTAAAAATTGGATTTTAAAAGATAGAAAGGTGTAGAATTGCGTATAGATCATAGAAGTACAAGATTTGGGTTGAAAACTTACAAAAATTGCGAGAAAACGAGCGGAAACGGTGAAGAAGCGTCTGGCCGAACAAGAGCAGTTACCTCAACTGTTGTTGAGGTAACAAATGGGGTATTTATAGGCAAAGGGGGAAGGAAGAAGGGGGGGGGGGGTTAGGCCATCCGATCAGACAGGTCCATCCGTTCGGACAGGGCCATCCATTCGGACAGGTCCATCCGTTCGGACAGGGCCTTCCATTCGGACAGATCCATCCGTTCGGACAGGGCCTTCCGTTTGGACAGGTCCATCCGTTCGGACAGGGCCTTTCGTTCGGACAGGGTTTTATCGTTCCGACTTGTGTAATGAGCGTTGCGATGATTTTGTTACACAGTTTCGTATAGATATGTATGTATTTATTATGTATTTAGTTACTCATAAGGGGCCATATGTACGTATTCGTATTATATATGTAATTATTCAAAGTTGCGATACCAAAACCGGGTTTTGTTTCGAGTATACGATCATTTGCGACGCTTCACGGTCATTGAGGAGGGTAGAATAGGTCCTCTCTCGATGTCATCGTGGACGTTAATGTGTGTTTTGAATAATGAGTTGCACTGCGACACATCACGGTTATCAAGGAGGGTAGAATTGGTCCTCACTCGACATCTTCGTGGTTGTCAGCAAGTGCAATGTGATGTGATAGCGATAAAGTATGCGATAATATACGAAAATATTGCGATATAGCGATGTATGCGATATAAGTACATTATGATCCGAATCTCTGGTGTTAGGCGTAACGAGTGTAGCAAGTAGTAACAACGCACGAAAGTGCGAGTTGTTACAGTACACGCCCGTCCTACCGGCACGGTGTGAGGCTTGTCAACCCTAATAGCGCTATTAACTAATGACCCGCTCACCATTGGCCCTACGATTTAGTCGATATAAAAATGAGGGACTTCTTGATAGAGTTTTGTCTAGTAAGTTATATGTTGTCGTCCTTCCCAACCGAGGACGGAGGTACGTACTCTATGTAACCGAGAATACGCAGGTTAAATGTAGTCGTCCTTCCCAACCGAGGACGGAGGTACATATTCTGTTAGAGGTGAATATGTAGGTTTCGTTTTAGCTTCTTAACCCATTCCCAAACCTCCGGGAATCCCATGCCATATAGAGAGTGTGAACTCACCTTGGTTTGCTTGGCAGATACACGAAAAAGTCACTTGAGCTATAAGTGGTCAGCCACGTCCTAACATGGTTACCATACAAGTCAGGTCTTGATTCAAGTAGTGCACATAAGTTTTACACATAAACTATCAGGTTACAACACGTAATGATCATGACATACACATAGATCATGTTAAACAAATCAGTTAAACACATAAAACCCGTAGTTATGCGATCAGGATGTATTCGGCTGAAGTATGCAAGCCCAATAACATCTTGTGCGATTGGAATAATTGAAACCCAAACAACTACCCGGCCCAACATGTTGTGCGGTCAGCATAACCTTGTGCGACCCACATCATGTTGTGCGATCCAATGTTCACCCGACCTAGTTTATGAATAAGCCCAATAACTTGTGCGGTCTGGATGTACTTGTGCGATTGAAAAGTCCTTGTGCAATCCGGATAACTTGTGCGATCTAGTTAAGTTGTACGACTGGGTTGGGCCATTCGGCCCAATAATATATGTTAATTCTAACTACTATGTGTGGCCCAAGACTTGTGCGATCGACACTGTCATGTGCGATCCACAGATCTTGTGCGATGATGCAATCTGTAGTTGTACACTTTGCTTTATGTGATTGTACCCAACTGGTGCGACCAGAGCTTGTGCGACTAGCTCTTGTGCGACTGGTGGACTTGTGCGCATAATTATGAATTTCCTTTAATCATTTAATCAGTTACTAACTCCAATTAATTCGCACGATCCAATTAACAGTTTCCAATCATACCAAAATCGATCAAACTAGAGTTTTAACACCAATTTCTTATGAACCCTAATCATGTTCAAAACGTAACATCAACTAGATTAACACGATTTATGTTCTTGATTACTAGCATGCATCCTAATCATGACGTCTCAACCAATCATCCGAACATAAATACATCACAACCTATTATCATGCTTTCACTTTTAGATCATCATTCAAATCATAGCATCATCAAACCCTATATTGATCCGTATATACTACACATGTGCGCCGATTATATGAACACCAAACCTTAACAGTTTACATCACAATCAATCACATGTCATCCCTAAATCATCATGTAGAACATATAGATCACAACAACATGTAACATACAATCAGTAGTTAAAACACTAACCGGTTAGAGAAGAGAGCAAAGATTGATCCGAACACAAAAGCTTTGATGGAGAGGGGTGTGTTACCGTCGGCTTTGAGAGGGAGAGGGAGGGGAGATTTAGGGTTTGCTAAACTTTGTGTGTTTTGGTGAAGTGTAGGATTTATACTAACACCCTAGGTGTCATGCGTGCTAAGGGAGTGGGCCGAACCCTTCATGGGTTGCCCTTGGGTTCCGAGTACAAATAGTGTGGCCCGAATGGGCTTGTGCGATTACATTACATACATACGTTACACAAAATCACATAACACGTAGCACTTATTCATTAAAACCAACATGTCAACTTGCCACATAGAGTTCATACACATTACATTAAACACAAAGATAGGTCCAGAAATACGAGTTGTCACAGTGTAGCTCGCCTTAACAATTATAGCGTTATAGGGGTAACGCACCGCTCTTTGAGTCTTGGGGAGTATTGTTAAGTTTTGATTCTTTTACCTCCTCTTCGATGCGTCGAAGTAGGAAAGGCACGTTAACGCATTGGAGACTTGGGTTATCATATGAACCACGTTAACTAGCATGTTGAAACTTGTGATATGTTGTTCATGTTGGATATGAGTTTTATATGTTTAAACTATTATGCTATCTATCCAAACTTGTATACTCGTCAACATTTTTGTTGATGCATTTAAATACATGTTGCAGGTTGACAGTAGCTGGGAACAGGAAATCAAGCTAGGATGAACTTAGAAACTCATCTTAGATAATTAGACAATTTTGAACAGTATTTGAATCATTATGTTATTTTGATACATTATGTTGGTTGTGGAATGTGTTGACATTTTAGACATGTTTATGAAAATTTGATTATCTATATCGAAACAAATAATATTATGGATTCTCTTGAGCAATCTGATTTGCTTAGTTCCGCACCCCGATGTTTCTGCCATCGGTTGGGGTGTGACAGAACAAGATATGTGTCAGTAGAGATGTAAAGTTCATGGAAGGTCAACCATGGAACTGGAATAGCTATAAGGAGAAGATAGATTCAGGAAATCCTGAATGGACAAACTTTGTCATTCAAGAAGATGACAACCCACCAGAGTTAGAAGAAAATGCACCAAGTAGTCCTGATAGTAGCGGGCCACATCATGAAGACTCATGAGTAGATCAGATAGAAGAACCATACTCCTATGTAACCCCGCCAACACATTCGTACAATCAGAATTCATCAGAAAGTTCAAGCAGATTCTCTAGTAGAGGTCCACCTACATCTGAAAGTACGACGAGGAGTATCAGTGACACTCCCTTAAAACTGAGAAGTCTCAAAGAACTATACGAAGAGACGAAAGAAATTCATGTAGATCCCTATGAATTACTACTTGCTGATAAAGAACAAAGAAATTACAAGGAAGCATCTAATGACAGAAAATGGATTGAAGCAAATGAAGGCTGAGCTAGACTCAATAAACGAGAATAACACTTGGAAATTGGCAGAGTTGCCAAGAGATCACAATGCCATAGGTTTAAAGTGGGTATTTGTTAGGATCAGAGGCTCTCATGATGGTGTTTGTTTGTATAAACTTGTACATTAAGAGAATATAAAATAATGTAAAGTGCAGCGGAAATGAATACAAACTTTGTAAACACAATCAAAGAAGAGAATAGTTTGATAAATAAATGCTTCACATTAAGTTGAATGATTGAATTACAGAGCAAATGTTTACAAGCATGCTTACAATACTAAACTCCCCCTCAGCCTGATGCTCCAAGGTTGGTTGCACAAGATGAAAGGATTAGACATGAGAAGAAGAACTTGCTCAGTCAATCAAATGTAACAGTACAGAGTACTGTTACATTTATAGGCAGTCCAAACCACTGGGCATCTCAGCTGACGTCACCATGAAAGTGACATCTAACAAACTAACAAACTCTATCTACTGATCTATATAACCTCTGCTATGCTAACTACTGATATTATATTACATTACATAAGATGAATAAAACTGATGCTGCAACCTTCCACTGCTGTGAACCCAGCAGTACTTGTCATGATCAGCAGTGCTTGACTCAAGGCAGTAGATTGGGCAGCAGAGCTTTAGTCTTCATCAGTATTTGATCTGATCAGAAGTTTCCAGTGTCAGCAGTTGTTGATAAAGGCAGTACTTTGGAGTATATCAGATGTTGGAGCCACAGTCAAGGGGAAAGCTTATAGTAAACAACTGCTTATTGTGAATCCATTGTTGTGATCCGGTTTTGGCTTTCATTATCTGTTCCTCTGGTAGGGTTCAATCCAAACAATCTCCCCCTGGAACAGATAATGCCAAAACCCTTCATTATTCTGGATTTTTATTTTTCATCAAAAGTTCCCTAGCTTGTCTTTTAAATTCTTCTTCAAAAGCCTTGGAACTTGAATCATCCTCATCCCTGCACAGTGAAAGTTCAAGGAGATCCTGCAAATCTTCAACACCAAGACCTAGTGCTTCTTTCCTTGATATGTACTTCACTTCGCCATTGGATCTGACCAGGGTTAATACGTGGGTCTTTTGATCAGACATCCACTTTAGTACTTTTGAACCCAATGGGTTTCTTGGGAGAGATTTATTTCCAGATGAGTTTGGTGATGATAGCCTTGTGAAAAGTTGTGAGCTTTCAGCAGATATTTGATTGAGGGCCTTTTGTATAAGTTCATTTGCTACAGCTATGTCTTCTGCAGCTTCTTGTTCAATCAATTCTTCTCTTTTTCTTTGTTCAAGCTCAGTGACTGTTGTATCTGCTGAAGTGTTTGGTGATGCAGGCTTGGTTAATACCTTTTTGAAAAGATTTTGAAGTTTCACTGAGCTCTCTTCTTTTAGATCCATTTTCTTGATGGCATCTGTGAAGTACTCAGCCTCCTTTTCTTTATCTCGTTCACTGTTCAGCAGTTTTCCTTTTTCTTGGTTTGCCACAAGGATTGGGTTATCTGCTGATGTGAGCAGTGTTTTGAGAGTATTAATATGTTGTTCAAGCTTTTTGTAGTCAGGCCTTTTTGGAGTGTCTGAGACAGTTATCCTCCTTTTCTTAAGCCTTTCATAAGCTTCATCAGTGTGCTGCTTTGACCATTTTGATATGGCAGTGGCAGTGTCCACCTTTACATCCACTAGTTCTTTCTTCTTTCTTTTATACTCAGATGTAAGGTCAGCAATGAGCTTTTTGTATTTGCTCCAATTTGGAGCAGTCTTCTTCTTACTAGGATCGTTTTTGATTCTATCAATCCTATCTGCCTCATGCTTTAAAGCAACTATTGGCCATTCTTCAAATTGGTTTTCTTCAGCAGGATAGAATTTTTCTTTCATGATGTACTCAAGGTATTCTTTTCTCAGTTTATTTCGTTTATCTTTCTTTTCTTTGTCAAGATCTCGTGCATAATCTTCCATCTGCTTGACTTTTGTGAGCAAGAATTCCAATTTTTCAGCAATAGCTTCGTCACTTTGACCTTCACATTCAATCTTGGCTCTTATCTTAGCCTGCCTTGCTTTGAGCTCAAGATATTCATCTATATCTTCTAGGACTATGAAGCCCATGAGTGAAGGGAATCTTCTGTTTGAAGGATCATCTTTAGTGTAAAATTGTCTCATCTCATTTTTCACAGCTTCCAGTTCCATCGGATATTTTGCAGCATTTGGATCATATTTGTCCTCATTTTCCTGAGTAATTTTTCTCTTTCTGGTGTAAAGCTTTATGGATGAAAGGTATTTTGGTTGTGATGTAGGAATGGTGAGAGCAGTGGTGGGTGGTTGGCAAACAGTTGTTGAAACAACTGGTGTTTCAACCGCTGTTGTCATTACAACTACTGATATGTCAGCAGGTGTCTTCTGCTTTTGAGCAGGGGTTGTAATGGCAGTGGTTTGAGTGGTGATGAGTAACTGGCTAACAATAGTTGAAACAACTGGTGTTTCAACCACTGTTGTCATTACAACTGATGTTGTAGCATCTGTTGTCTTATGCTTTTTGGCAGGTGGTGATGATGGGGTGGCTGTTTTTGGTGGTGAGTTTGGTTTTGGTAATGGTGATGTAGTCATGGATGATAATGATGGTGGAGCAGTGGTTGTGGTGGTGTGTGGTGATGTGGTGTGTGTTGATACTGCAGCTTTGGTTTGGCTATTTTCTGGCTCAATATAGATACTATTTTCAATTCCATTCTTCTTCCACTTGATCTTCTCCCCCTTTTTGGCATTATTTGGGAAAGGTTCATTCATGAAAAGAATAGAGGGAGGAATTTTTCCAGAGGTACTTTGGATATGAGCCTTGATAGCTTTGATGTCTGCCTGAGTATTTTTTAATCTTGATTCCACCATGTTAGTCAGCTTTTGTACATGTATGGCATGCTGCTGATCAGCCATCTGTTTTTGTCTTTCCAACAGTGGTTGGAACATATTCCATAGCTCATTTGCAGCAGGTGCAGGTTGTGCAGGTGCTTGAGCTGGAGTAGTAGAGGATTGTGCTTTTTGAGCCTTTAACAGCTGTTGCACCATATCCTTTATTTCAGCAACTGAGGTCTCCAGATTTTCAACTCTGCCCGTCAATTCGTGATATTTTGAATCATCACCCAAGTTAATGGGATCATCTGAATCCCCACTAGCAGTGGTTTTACCAATGTGTGACTTAGGAACTGAATCCCAGAAGTCATTCATTGATGCCCCTTGTTCTTGGTACTAGGGACTTCTTTCTTCAGCACTTGATAGCCTTTTGAGGGTACCAGTAGGCAGAATAACCTCACTGGTGATTCTCATAGGTGCTATTGAAGAAATTGCCTTCAAGGGAGTCTTATGAATGAAACCACTGTCCAAATGTAAACCAGTGGGTTCAACATTTGTAGTGGCTGCTCCACTTGAACTACTGACAGGAGTTACTTGTAACTCATGCAGTGTAACCTCCTTAGTTGTTGCTGGGATAACAGAGGTATAGACATCAGACCCAGTCACTTATGGAAGTATACTCTCAGTGATAGGTGATTGAGAGGAACTGGTTTGTGTCTGAGCTACATTCACTGCATGCAACAAGGGTAACATGGATTGTGGTAATATGATGGGTGAGGATAAAGGAGTTGAAAGAGACATGTCCTTGGGATCAGGACTGTGGAAGATGGATCCGAGTGGGTCCAGAGCTTCATATTGTGGGGTCCCTGTGTTTACAACCTGATCCTTTTATGAGGATGCAGGAGGAGTTTGAGGCAATGGTAGAGATCTTTCTTCCAACTGCTGTGAGGAAGTAGCAGCAGTGGTTATTGGTGACATTTGTGTTTTCACTGGCAGTATCTCTGGGATCTCATCTTCCAGAGGTGCCTTTGTTTTGGGTTTGGGGGGCTTTCTGGATGTTTTCTTTTTGGTCTTTTTAGTGGTGATAGGTGTGGGTTTCAAAACAGTGGGTGTGCTGCTTTGATCACCTGGAGCAGTGGGCTCAACAGCCAATACCTAAGGAGCAGTTTCATCTGCTATATTCTGCTCAGGCACCTCTGCTTTTGTTTTTATAGGTGCCAACATTCTGGAGAATGTTTCAGGCATTAAACCATTTATTTTAAAGTGAGCACCTTGTTTGGGTAATTCTGCATCTTCTTTTTCAAATTTTTGTTCAAAATAATAGCTTAGAAACCTTGGAAAAAGCAGAAATGCTTTACTATCAACATTTTTCACCAAATCATCAAAGATCTCCTGGGAATAATTAAAATTTTCATTATTTAAAATAGCATATCCCAGGCATTGAATCTTTGATGGTATTTCGTTAAAAGCGGTTGTTTTATTAGAAACACACATCAAAAGAGTGTGAAATAAAAACCTGGGCGCAGAAGGGAAATAACCTTTTTGTAAGGTATCTCTTTTTGATTGTTCTACATACCCTCTATTCAAGAAATCATTTTTCAACTTGGTTTTTGAAGAAAGAGGTTTTACCATTTTGATCATCGAGTTTAAAGACTTCTGAAATGGATTGTGGAGAAATTTGAATCTTTTTACCCTGTATAGAGGAGTTAATGGCTGTGACAGTGTCTCCTTGTTTTTCAAGGGTAGCATTGTTCCAGAACTCTCTCTGGGTTTGTAGATAAATGGGAGCGTCTGCTGTCAAAAAAGTTTTGTACTTTGACGCAGATAAGGTGTCGATGATGGAGTCGAAGGTGTTGGTTGTTGTGGGTTTTGTGAGTATACCCAAATAGTTGTGAGGGGATTTGTAGCGAATTTTTGTGGGTTCAGCGGCCATTTGAGTGGTGTCTGCTGAAGCAGAAGAAGATGATGGTTTTGATTTAGATTTCGATTTTGATTTCGTCATTTTTTTGAAGAAGATCGAAGAATGATTTTGGAACGATGAGTGGGAAACTGCTTTGTGAAGACAAATTTTGGAATTCAATTTGACAGTGAAACCCTGTTTGGGGTTTAAGTCAAGGTTTTATTTAGGGAAAAAGTGAATGTTGATGTGGCAGTGGTTATAATGATCTTACGGCTAAAAATTGACCACGTGCCAACCCCTGATGAAAGAGTAAATAATGGAGGACAGTTGTTTTGACAGCCACTGATGAATCAACCATCAGTAGTTACAATGGTAACAAAATAAGACAATGGATGATTTTTAACTATCAGTGGATAGCATATCAGTGGATAGAATGCTGATGTTATACAACAATGCTTATCAAGAAATTGAAGGAATAAGGGTTGACTTTCAGCAGTGGACAGACTTTAGAAAGCAGATGTTTGAGACACAACAGTAGTTAAGGGAAAACAGTGGTAGAAAACAAAATGAAGACCATTAGTATAACAACTGTTAGTGCAGCAGTGTTTTAACTTTTGACAAATAATTTTAGCATATGCTTGTTCAGATGTGGGGATTGATTTTGTCTTGTGTAAGCTCAATATCATGTCCAACATCTGTTATTCTGCAGGAATGCTATACTTAACTACATTTTAGATGTAGATTATCAAGTTTAATTTGTCAGCAGTTTTTCTAGGAAATTACATTCTAGGTTTACCACATATACATTATTCCTGACAGTGGTTTAGCATCCCAGATGATGAAATCTTCTTTACTAAGGCTACACATTTTGTGTCTAATTATTTGAACTAGAACATGTGTATCTCAGTAGTTTGAAATCAATTTGCAATCAATTTCTTGACAAACTTGAACTTAATATGACCTTAACATGTGCACCACTTCCTTTTGATCAATTTTAAGAATAGGAATTTCTCACAAAAATAAGGAAATTACATCCTGACCGGTGAGAAAACTTTTACAATCAAAAATGAGTAAAAGTGCAAAATATATTATTTAAAAAAATGAATAATATATCCGGTTTTATTTGAGAAAAACACCTTTTAAAAAAAAAATTAAAGGATGTTTTGAAAATAACATCAAAAGGATCTGGCAACTTTTCAAATAAATTCACAATCATATCATCTTCAAGTTTATGACCACTGTTTGGGATCATTTTCTTATCCATTGATTTCAAAATCCTCTTCTAAGTTCAATCACTGGCATATGATTTTTACCTGAACTTCCCTGAATCAATACATGCACACAGTTGCCTGATGACCATTGTTTACCCAACTTTGGACTCATAAGTGTTTTATGTTTATACTCTTTTCTCTTGACTTCAAAAGTTTTGAGATAAATACACTTTTGAGTTTTGTTATTTTCTTCTTCCCTTTTTACCCTTCCCATTCATAAGTACAGAAAATACTTACTGGGAGATTTTATTGAGGAAATACTTAATCCTAAATCATTTTGCAGTAATGTTTTGAGAGAACTGGCCACATTTAAACATGTTTTATTACCAAATCTCACATTACGTATGATTTGGACAGTTTTGACCCCTGATTTTCTTTGTGTGTTTTGACAGGGTTGATTTGGTCCTTTTGAGGATTCTCAACCTGCTTTTTAACACATAAAATTTCATGACTAAAGTTTCATTTCCCTCTTTTTATGTTAGCAAAACACTAATGTTTAAATGAACACAGGTTTTGTTAATATGAGGTTCATACTTTAGCACCAATTATGATGAGATCATCACAAATTTCATAATAATCAGTTGAGATCAATTTTGAATGACAATAATCATACCATAGTTACCAGACATGTTTTCAGATCTGAAAACTATGGGTGATTTGTGTATGACATCACTTGTTGTTTGAAATTTGTGTATACTATGACATCTTGGTTGTTTTACAGAGTATCTGATTCATCATTTTGAACATGATTTCTCGTTGCTCTGTTTTTCAACTAAATACAATCAACCTTAGTATCAATGAATTTTGAGCTGAACTGTTATGTCAAATTGATTATTAGATTGAATTTGACTGTCCAAGCTTTGATACCAATTGTTAGGATCGGAGGCTCTCATGATTGTGTTTGTTTGTATAACTTGTACATTAAGAGAATATAAAATAATGTAAAGTGCAGCGGAAATGAATACAAGTTTTGTAAACACAATCAAAGAAGAGAATAGTTTGATAAACAAATTCTTCACATTAAGTTGAATGATTGAATTACAGAGTAAATGTTTACAAGCATGCTTACAATACTAAATTCCCCCTCAGCCTGATGCTCCAAGGTTGGTTGCACAAGATGAAAGGATTAGACATGAGAAGAAGAACTTGCTCAGTCAATCAAATGTAATAGTACAAAGTACTGTTAGATTTATAGGCAGTCCAAACCACTGGGCATCTCAGCTGACGTCACCATGAAAGTGACATCTAACAAACTAACAAACTCTATCTACTGATCTATACAACCTCTGCTATGCTAACTACTGATATTATATTACATTACATAAGATGAATAAAACTGCTGCTGCAACCTTCCACTGTTGTGAACCCAGCAGTACTTGTCATGATCAGCAGTGCTTGACTCAAGGCAGTAGATTGGGCAACAGGGCTTTAGTCTTCATCAGTCTTTGATCTGATCAGCAGTTTCCAGTGTCAGCAGTTGTTGATAAAGGCAGTACTTTGGAGTATATCATATGTTGGAGCCACAATCAAGGGGAAAGCTTATAGTAAACAACTGCTTATTGTGAATCCATTGTTGTGATCCATTTTTGGATTTCATTATCTGTTCCTCTGGTAGGGTTCAATCCCAACAGTATTCAAGTGTAACAAAGATGCAAATGGAGAAGTTGTCAGATACAAAGCAAGGCTGGTAGCAAAAGGTTAAGTTCAACAACATGGAATAGACTTTGATGAAGTATTTGCACCAGTAGCACGCATAGAGACAATTCGACTAATGTTGGCTTTAGCAGCATATCAAGGTTGGGAGGTACATCACTTAGACGTAAAGTCTGTATTCTTACACGGAGATCTCAAGGAGGAGGTCTATGTCTTACAACAGGAAGGATTTGTAAAGGCAGGAGATGAAGGAAATGTTTACAAACTATCAAAAGCACTGTATGGATTAAGACAAGCACCACGTGCTCGGAATATGAAGTTAGATCAAACCCTAAAGTCACTTAACTTCAAGAAGTGCACTTTAGATAAAACAATCAATACAAGGACGAGTAAGACTTCTACACTGATAGTCGGAGTCTACGTTCATGATTTGATAGTAACTGGAACAACAAGTAATAAGATAGATATTTTCAAGTCTCAGATGGAGAACAAGTTTGAAATGAGCGATCTAGGATTGCTAGCATACTATCTGGAAATAGAAGTTATTCAAGCAGGGGAAGAGATAGCCATCAACCAGACATGCTATATTGACAAGATACTCAAAGATATTGATATGTTAACCTGCAATGGAACAAAGATTCTTATGAATCCAGGAACACAATTAACAAAGACTGAAGAAGGAGATCTAATAGATACAACACATTACAGAAGCCAGATAGGTTCTCTCAGGTATTTATTGCATACAAGGCCAGATCTATGTTACCCAGTCAGTCTGCTTAGTAGATTCATGCTAGAACCAAAGGAGCATCACTTGAAAGCAGTAAAGAAAGTACTACGTTATATCAAAGGAACTAAAGAGCATGGAATCATATACAAGAAGCAAGGAGGATGTAAGATCACATGTTATAGTGTTAACAGTTATGGAGTTAACACAGACAAAGGAAAAGATACAACTTGTCTGGTATTCTACTTTGGAGAATCTCCTATAACCTGGTGCACACAGAAGCAACAGACAGTGGCATTATCGTCATGTGAATCAGAATTCATGGCAGCCATTGCAGTAGCATGCCAAGCACTATGGCTTAAAAGATTGTTAAGTGAAGTTACATGCTAGAAGGGAGAGAAGATAACACTAAGGGTGAATAATGTTTCTGCAATAACACTCATGAAGAATCCAGACTTTCATGGAAGAAGCAAGCACATTGATATACGCTATCATTTCATAAGGGAATACGTGGAGAATGAACAGATCAATGTGGAACACATCGGTGGAGAACTACATTGGGCAGACATTATCAAAGGCACTAGCAAGGGTCAAGTTTGCTACAATGCGGGAACTGCTCGGAGTTCAAGATCTACAACAACTTAAGGATGTTCATGATTAGAGGGTGAATGAAATTTCTAATCATTCACATCCAAGTACAAGGGTTACATAGTAATTAGTATAAAGTAAGTTTAGACGTAGTTATGAAGTTCGGGGACCAAAGGTGTCAAGTCAGAAGTTTGTAACTGACACCCAAGGGAATCGATGTGTCGCTCGGGTCACACCCTTTTGGTCAATAGCAGCAAAGGAAGAAGGAAGGGACGTGACTTTTGATCCAAGAGACACACCTCTTCACATACAATCTAAAGACACGGCTCTTCATCAAAGGACACGTCTATTCACTCGCATCCATTAGAAACTATAAATAGGGATAGATTTCTCATTTGTAAATCGTTCAATTCCATTGTACTCGAATTCAAGTTATATAATGTTTAGTTTTATCATTCACATTCTAGAGATCAAAGATCATTCTGGCAACATCACATTCTAGTTTAGAGACTTTGTTAGTTTCAGGTAATGATAACTGATAGGGCATGTGTTGTAGCCAGCTTTTCCTTGACATAAACAAAACATCGTTTTGCTTCTGGCTTCGATGGTCCCTTTATATTATCCATATCTACAAATAGTTATGATTAAGGACACAATAATGCTAAAGTTATGTATGTATGGTACGTATCATTTAGCAAGCATGAAAGGTACAAACCTCAGTCATTCTCATTTTAGAGGACTAGTCTTTGATTGCTTTAACTATGTCATCAGCTATTTGTACTGCTTCAATACTCACTATATAGCAAATAAAGAGGACCATGTTTCTCTGAAAAAAAATACATTTCTTCAAGTGACTAAGATGTTTCTTTGTACGACTATAAATTCAGATGTTATCAGAACAAACCACATTAACTTGTCACTGATGATGAGAGTACTTGAGGCATCAAATACATAAATGTACTAGGTGTGTTTGATAGATTGAATGTTATAATGAGCCACTCAAATTAACAACTCACCCTTTGTTCTGAGAGTTCTCTTCCACTCATCACTTGTCTTGATTCCAATACGGTTAAAGTCATTTAGCATGTCTATCTTAGAGGAAAAAATTGCCCTTAATAGTTGATCTAGTAAGTTATCAAGGTGAGGAACTGGGAATTTATAGCTCATAGTTATCTTGTTAATTACCCTATGCACTGACCACACACATCTTTCTTGGGTGTAAGAAGTTCATGCACAACACGTAAGATAAGACTTTATTTGATGTAATGGTTTTAAATAACAATATCTTATGGCTAATATATAAGGTTGCTATACTATCGTTTTACATTTCGATTCTCAAATGGTTTTAAAATATGTAGACTAAAAAAATCTTAAATACCAAACTTGAATCAAAGAAATAAGATGCGAAGCCGAAAGGAATTAGAGAGAGATCAGACGACTAATTTTCATATTTTTCATTCATATCCCAACTCAAAACAATAATAACCTTTTAAATAAGCATACAATTACATTAAGGGAACATAATCATGGGAATCATGGGCTAATGGAAGTTCAATTTAATTATACATTCTCTTCCTTGAAAAAAAAAAAGACAATGTACTTATAATAATAGTCCAACCAAAACATGACTACATACCGATACATTGCGATTTCAAAAGTTCGTTTCTTCTGTTTGAAAAAAGAAACGACCAGAAGGACCCTCATCAGGTATCAAAGCTAGCCGGACCGGACCTTTAGCAGCTTCATCGGGTGTGTAGATCCCCTGATAATGGGTCATGACCGTCTTCGTAAAACCAGGATTAACTGAATTTATACGAAAAGACGGGTACTTTTTAGCAAGAACCCTAGTATATGCATTAATAACAGTTTTAGAAACGATGTAAGCCGAAAATGGTTCGTCCCACCCCTTCTCCTCCAGCAAATTATCTTTAGCATCGCGTAAAAATCCGTTCACAACCTCATCCAAGACCTCCTCCGTAAGTCCATCAACGTTACTAAGCACTTTTTTCATATTTTCATCTTTAATATTCTACAATCACAAACACAATACATTGTCTTTTAACTATTCTAATCTTAGATGTGTCACTAACCTGACCATTGTTAAGCTTAATCGTTTGGTGGTGGTGGGGCAACGGTTGTGGTAACGAGACACTACAAAACGAATGAGTTTCACCAATGGTACAATGTGTACAACAGCGGATCCAAGAATTATTTTCTAAAAGTGTGAACGAGGAGTTCAATCAAATTTTCAAAGGGTGGGATGGTGATTTTTGCCTATAAAAAAAAATTTCAAGTAGGGCGCCCGCCCACCCAAGCCACCACATGGGTACGCCACTGGTCATGCTTCTTCTGAAAAATGGGGATAGGTAATCCAATTTCCACCAAACTATTGATCAACTTTTAGTGATCGAGTTACCGATGGATTTTAAATATATATTTTTCCCGACTATTTTTTATAAAAAAAATAAAAAAAATATTCTTTTACCAATAGCTTTTAGTTACAATTCGTCGCTAAAAATTTGTACATATCTTAAAATTATAAATTTTGGATTTTGTGGGTTTTGTTAGAAATTCGTTGGTTAATTATCCAACGACAATTAAAAAAATATATATCTCTTTTTGTTTTGTGGGATTCATAGGTAATTACCAATGTTTTTTTATTAATAAAATATATAAATCTCTTTTTGTTTTGTGGGGTTCATAAGTAATTTACCAATGTTTATTAGTGACATTCATCTGTTTAGTAGCAAAAAGAGACCGATAATACCTCAAGTTTTGATATCCCGGTAGAAATATTGACGATCCTTGGCGAAGTGGACAAGTGAAGAAACGGTAAAAGAGCTTGGGTGACATGTTTGGTCCCATAATAATTAGTTTCAATGCAATCTTTGGCTGTTTCGTATGTTTGCAACATAATTTGCTCTGTCATATATGCCTTTACTCCCCCCGTAGCCTATACAACTTTCACCATTTATCAAAAATGAAATATTTTTATAGTATGTTAATAATAGCTATAACTCAATAAGTGAATACCAACCTCATCAGCTTTGACGTTCAAGTTCTTCTCATCGACAATGATTCCATTCACCCCTGCATTGTTCACCTGTCCCCAACGTCAACTTGACTTTCAAAGATCAAACAAAAAAAAGGTAAATGCACGGTACCCCTGACCGCGGAAGAGATCCCTTTTATAAGAGGATATACACCAACATGCAACACAAAGAAATCTATCAATCATTGACATCTTGACACATGGCACAAACGGACACCAGGCATGAAATGAGCAAGTGACACAACATTGAAAAAAAATCAACGAAACCGAGCCACGCTGGCATAGTCGTGAAAAAAATCAATAAATTGAGCCAGAGATCTTTGGGCGAAACTTGTCGATGGCTATTCATCTTGGGGCGTTTTACTCCCAAAGATGTCTATGTGCCTCGCTTTTAGTTTTTTATATGCCTGGCGGGTTGTCCACTCGGTGGCCGAAGATTCCATGTGTCAAGTTATGATAAGTTTGATTGATTATAATGTTTATAAATATAAATTATGTACTTAGGTTCCGTTTTTGTCACATAGGTTTGCCCAATGTAACTACTTGAGTACCAAACTCATTTTAAGAACAGGCCACGATACGTTAACAATTTGAGCTTGGTACTTAAGTAGTTAAAATGGTCAAACCTCAAGGACGAGGACCAAACTTAGCTATACATTATAAATGAAAAACCAGAATTCAATTTTTTTTGGTTAAGTTCCCTTTCTTTGATTTATGACATCTCAGTTAACCTTTTAATTAAGCACCATACATGCCAAAATTTAGTAAAAAAACATGTATCTATTTTGAAAACAAAAGGTTTTGCTGTCTTAACATCTTATCAATACCAATATATCGAGTTTTCCAAACTTAGTCTTGATAAAATCTGCAAATGATGCGATACTGTCGGGATTTTTAACATCAAGTTGCCGGACCGCTACATTTTCAGACAAACCTAAAGTTTTAAGTTTGTCAAGAGATTGGAGACCCTTTTGTTCGTCTTTTGCTGTTATTACAACTAGAAGATCACGAGCCGAAGAAACAAGTTGTTTGCATATCTCGAAACCAATACCTCGTTTTCCTCCTGTAACAACGGCTATTCTAAACCGATAAAAAATAGTACACAAAAGATTTTACATTGTTAGTAAATTCAAGATGATGAGTTTTGCTATCATAAATAAGTAGAAATAAAAACATGATGTAAACAAAAAAATGTTATGGTTAAAGAGATAGAGTTGATGACCTTTGGGATGCCATCTATGTTTTGCTACCTAGTTTATTCTTGGCGATTTTATTTGTGTATGTGTATGTGTCTATAAATAACTAATTGCTCGTGAACACCAAAGCAAGTGTTACAATGTGTGGTTTGTCCATAAATTATTATTTTGTAAAGATGTAAAATATAATTATTTTGTTGTTTTTATTAACTTTTTTTTGTATTGATTTGAGTACAGTGGATCTTATGGCCGCATTATCTTAAAGTATAAATTACATTAATTCTTTTAAATCTAATAAAATTAGATGAGAACTATGTGGGTAATTTGTTTTTCTACAGTCACATTGTTGTACAATAATTTATAACTCCATGCATATAACACCATTGATAATGACATATAGTGTCACTTCATATGTTAACTTTCAATATAATTGGTGATTTTACAAGGGAGTTAATATTAACACATGATAAAATTTAATTTTCATATGGTTTATATGAGCCGTATACACCATGTTAAAACAAACTTTGATCGTATACAATGTATACGATATCTTTATACGGACCGTATAATAGTATACGACTTCAGTCTATATAGTGTTCATAACCATCAAATCGAACGGCTTCTGCTATCAAAGAAAACAGGTTTCAGTTTTCTTTTTACTTTTAAATAAATCCCATTTCACACATCGTGTTCGTCAATTGGACATCAGTTGATGTTGATGTCCTAGTTTGGTGGTTTGTTTGAGTTTTCTTCTGATAGTGCAAGTCATGTATCATCAGTCGTGCTTGCTAAAAAACCGCAATGATTATCAAGAGTCTGAGTGTTGAACTTCATGTTCTCAAGTTCACAATGATTATCAAGAGTCAGAGTGTTCTTTCTTTTTGAATAAATAGGATTTGTTAAATGAAACATGTGAAATGTCGGCAACAGACTCCGAAACTTTCAACAATAGCATCATCTCATCAAGGAAAACTGGTTTTAGTTTTCTTTTAGTTTTAAATAAATCCCATTTCACACATTCGTGTTTGTCAATTGGACATCAATTGATGTTGATGTCCTAGTTTGGTGATTTGTTTGAGCTTCCTGTTCTCAAGTTCACAATGATTATCATGAGTCTGCGTTAATAACGACCATTCGATCTGGGAGTCTATGTAGTGTTCAGAACCATCAAATCGAACGACTTCTGCTATCAAGGAAAACGGGTTTCAGTTTTCTTTTTACTTTTAAATAAATCCCATTTCACACATTCATGTTCGTCAATTGGACATCAATGGATATGGTAACAACTACCAAGAGGATATGGATATGTTGCATAATTCATTTAGTTTCTGTTTGGCACATTCAGTCTTCGTTGCTTCATTAAAATTAACAAGGCAGTCTCAGTTGCATGAAGCTTTGATGTATGTTGCAAGTTAAATCCACAATCAATGTATGTTGGTTAATTGTAAGTATCGCATGTTCGTTAACACGCCTCATTTCATCTTTTTTTTACTCTTTTCTTCGATTTCAACAAATCTTTTCAACAATCAGTAAGAAAATACACCACAGTTCTCCAATTCCAGATCAATAATGTAAGGAGAAGCGTTGAGATAACGGACATCCATCAAGCTCAAAAAGAAAACTTCCCATAGCCACCATTCCCATAGTCACAAACGATTGCAGTTTGTCTTTCCCATAGCCACCGTTCCATAGTAAAAAACGGTTGCGGTTTGCAATTCCTAGTTGTTACAAACCTTACAAACATAATAAGATTGTGTCTATTCACTACATAAGTTGTCGCCATTTCTAAAATATTATGTCAGTGTGAAATGTTTTAAAAATCAGATGCAACTTTATGGCACGCTTACCTTAATCACATCTTTGAGCTAACTGCCGATATCTCATCCTTCTTTTTTAAGCTTTTTATCAACGGACTGACCGGTAACGTTACCCTTCTTGGCTTGTTTATCTACCCATTGATTTCAAAAAAAAGTTATTAACTAACTACAACAACATGTTCATTGACTTAATACAAATACATAAACAACAAACAAGATCCAGCTGCAAAACATGTAATACTTCCAAGTTCTTGCTTTTTCTTCAAGTGTTCTTCTTTGTTCTTGACTTATCTTTAACTTATCTTCATACTCGTTCTTGCACTTCAACAGAAAGTTATCGCGATAGTTGATATGATTAGACACAACGATTCTCAATTCAAGAAACTAAATGAATTATGCAACATTTCCGCATTTTATCTATCATATCAGAACATTGTTTAAGCAAGAAGTAGCTATCAAGTTTACATATGCAAAAGCTGGTTTCAATTTTCTTTTACAACTGGTTATTTGTAACTATTGCATTTGCGTTAATGAGATGTTAAATGTTTTACTTCAAATTTTAACCTCAGTTTCCAACATAACACGCCTCATTTCATCTTTTTTACTATTTTCTTTGATTTCAACAAATCTAGTTCTCCTTTTCCTTCAATTTTCAAAACATTCTCCCAAAACCATAACAAATTCCTTTTCCTTCAATTTTCATAACCTTCACTGTGAACTTGAGAATAGAAAACTCAACAATGGTGGTAAGAAGTCTGCTTATGACTTTGTTTATCTACCCATTGATTTCAAAAAAAAAAGTTACTAACTAACTGAAACAAAGTTCGTAGTTCTAAACACAAAGCTCAACGAGGTTTCTTACACTATCTTATCAAATAAAGTTACTTACAAATAAAGTTGGATAATTGTATACGGGTCGTATAACGTTATACGACCCGTATACAAAACATAAAACACTACTCGTATGTTGAGTATACGATCGAATAAAATCTTAAAAAGGTTGTATACGACCCGTATAACTATATACAGGATGTATATAACTTTGTGAAACTGTTGCCGCAGCTACAAAACATAGTCTACGAAAGCATGTTCATTGATTGAATACAAATACATAGACATCAAACAAGATCCCGCTGCAAAACAACAAATACTTCAAAGTTCTATACGTTTTCTGTGACACTCTAGGTTTTCCCGAGTAACCCTCTTGTATTAGCAGTGTGTACGTATGGATTATTAAATGAAAGGTGTGAATTATCTTGATGTTCTATGTGTTGATAACGTGTATGTAATAAATAAATATATATGTGTGTATAAGTATGATAGTGAACCGAGACCATAATGGACCCGACTCGAGACCACCCGACCTAGAGTAAACCAAACCGGTTGGGCCGTTTGGGCCGCACCTCCTTGAGCCCACTCGGAAACCCATTAGGGTGCATGGCCCTTGAATGGGTTATAAAACCCCCAGATATTCCCTCACACTCACACACACACACACACACACACACACACACTCTCTCTCTCTCCCTCACTAAAACCCTAAGACATCACGACATCTTGCATTCTTGGAGCCGATTTGGAAGGAGAAGACGTGTAGCTAGACCATCATTCCATCTTGGACACACACTTACACACAATCGGTTCCGGTTAGTGTTTTCTCTTAGTTGTTTGTAATGAAAATGCATTTAAATAATGTTGATTAAGTGATAATATGCATTGTGACTTGTAACTGTGACGAATGCAAGATGAAAATGATTTCCTTTTGCAAGAATGTGAATCTTTGTAGGATAATATGATGGTAAGATGTGTTAAATGGTAAAAGAATGATAGTTGGGATTGTCTATGAGCATCCGATTCATGCTAGATATTATGGAACATGTGTGTTATGATGGTTTACAAAGATTGTCTTTGGATTTAGAATGAATGCATACATGATTATTGGTACACAAAAATTGTATGATATGTGTTCTAGTTGAATGAAAACCCTAAAGGTTGAACAATATGAATATGATATGAACATGTTATGAATAATTGAAAAATGCTTGTTTGATCCGTTTGATTTGGTGTTAGACAAGAAAACATGTTGGTGAAATTGTATTGATTAGTACTAAGGATCATGAACATGAAATTCTATTGGATAGTACATTTTGGACAGGTTCTAGAAGGATTCGGTCATCAAGTGTGCAAGTCGAGACCCCCGGTCTCGACTCGAGATCATCCAAATGACAACTCGAGACCGCAGTGATTGCGAATCAAGAACTACGAATGAACACCTCGAGACAGACTTCAGGGACTCGAGACCATCAAGGTCTCGACTCGAGACAGGACTCGAGACCTCTGGGGTCACGACTTAAGCCTGCACTACTCGAGACCTCCTGGTTGCGACTCGAGACCGCGTATTCTCGGGCCGAGACCACCTTGTCTCGACTAGGGTGCTTACTTTAGTTATTGGGCCACAATGTGATTTGTTTGGGCTGCCTATTTAACTGAACCATGTGTTATCTGTAACTGTTTAACTGGTAGGACAGGCCCAATAACGTGATACGTATGCTATGTGTTAGTTATATGTAAAACCTACGTGACTTAACTGTATCCGAGCCTGACCCAAACTGGTAACCATGTTAGGACGTGGTGACCAGCGTGCTTGACCAAGTAAACTAATCTGCTGAGCAACCCAAGGTGAGTTCACAACTATTAAAGCATGTGTTCCCGGTGGTTTGGGAAAAACGGAAATTAAAACAACGCTATCCCTTGTAAGGGATACAAATCTATTTTCTCCCCTTGTGTGGGACTCTTAGTTAATTACTGTTTATACGGAATGCAACGAGCAACACTAAACGAAAGTCTGTCACTCAAGTCCCTACTACTTAATACCGATTAGTCGACGGGGCCAGGCGAACAGGTTATTAGTTGATAGCGCTATTTAGGTCTAACCAGCCTCACACCGACCCTTGTTACTGGGAACGGGAGTGAACTAATGTACTCAGGCAAACCGTCAATGATGATAGAGCATTGGCAAACGGGGCACTGCGGAAACGTACGGTTAAGTAAGTATTCGGTATTGGAAAAACAGTTTTGTCGCTTACTTATGGGGTAGCTCCCCATGGCATGTATAAACGGATAAATTAACTAGTGAAACAAGTTGTTGGTAATTAAAAACTGGACAACTCGTGAACTCGCCAACATTTTTGTTGATACCCTACTGCATGCTTTGCAGGTACCCAGTGACTCAGGAGCTTGCTACTTGGGGATGTGTAGTGGTCGTCTAACCCCTGTGTTGGGTTCTAAATAAACTTGAACTATGAACTTTGTTAAAACTGTTTTGTCTATGCTTCCGCTACTTATGTTACTATTTGAACTTAAAACTTTTGAACTTGATTGTGATATTTGCGTACCCTGTGGTTGGTGAATATTACTTCTGCTATTAATTATATTGCTCAGTATAATTGGTGGCTGGATCCTGGTCAGTCATGCCCCCAAGCGGTGGTACTCCGCAAGTGGATTTTGGGGGTGTGACAGATTAGTATCAGAGCCATTGGTTATAGTGAACTTGGTTTTAAAAAGGAAGTCTTTTGAGAAAAACCTGACTATAACCCGTGACTCGTGACGACACTACACTCCAAGTGCAAGACTCAACGCATTAGACCTCATAACTCGGACTAGTGTTTACTTGCTTGTTTACTTATGCTTGCTGTTCTACTATACGTACTAGTGTGCCTAGTTAGATAGATACACCTCCCTCTTCTATCTCATTCTCGCTACATTACGACATCATACTCATGTTATGTTTTCTGGTTATGAAGACAATGAGTGGGCATGAAAGAGGAAACGTTAACATGACTCAGGCTCAGTTCACTAACCTGATCAACATGGTGGCTGCAGCTTTCGCAGCTCACCCTGGAGGTAAACTCGTTATTTTAGGATGTTTAGGTCCTACCCCCGCATCGTCTTTTCACCCCTAAACCTATTCGCTTCGCTTCTCACAACAGGTCAGCATGCGCCTGTGCAACCCCGTGTTTGTACTTTCAAAACCTTCATGGACTGCAAGCCTCTCCCTTTCAATGGCACCGAGGGTGCCATAGGTCTTCTGCACTGGATTGAGAAGGCCGAAGCTGTTTTCACTGTCTGTGAGTGTCCCCCTGCTAATTGGGTGAAGTTTGCTACTAGTACACTTGAAGGAAACGCGCTTTCATGGTGGAAGGCACAGATCCAGATGATTGGGTTGGAAACTGCTAATGCTACCGCGTGGGAAGATTTCAAGGACATGATTAAGGAAGAGTACTGTCACAGGGATGACATCCACAAGGTCGAAAACGAGTACTTTGAGCTCAAGATGGTTGGATCAGAGATCAAGACATACACCAAACAGTCCAACGACTATGCTGCTCTCTGCCCAAACATGTCTCGAGCTATGTATCAAAGGATCGAATTGTACATCAAGGGTTTGGCCCCAGAAATCCGGAGCCATGTGACTTCAGCCAACCTCAATACGATTCAGCCAGTCGTCCGTCTTGCCCACAAACTCACTGATCAGGCTGTGGAACAGGGCAAGCTGCCCAAAAGGATCAGTGTCGCTGCTGGAACTTCTAGTGACAACAAGCGTAAGTGGGAAGGAAATCAAAGCAAGGATGCTAACCCCACTCAGGCCCCAACTCAACAAAGGAAAACTGAAACCAACAAAGGCCCTCAGCAACAGGGTGGCTATCGAGGAAACTACCCTAAGTGTAACAAGTGTAACGGACACCATAATGGGCCATGTGGCAAAAGTCAGTGCCAGCGATGCAACAAGATGGGGCATGAAGCCAAAGACTGCAGGAACCAGTTTCCGGCTAGGCAGAACCAGCAGCAACCGCAACAACAGCAGCAAGGAAACAACCGTGTATGCTATAAGTGTGGGGCAACAGGGCACATGCGAAGGGATTTCCCTGAACTGAACCAGAACCGCAACAACAACCGGGGAGCTGGAAACAACGATCAAAACAACAACAATGTTGGGAATGGTGCAAGAGGAAGGGCTTTTGTGATTGGAGCTGGAGAAGCAAGGAATGACCCCAACGTCGTGGCGGGTAAGTTCCTACTCGATGATAGTTATGTTTCTGTATTATTTGATTCTGGAGCTGATGCTAGTTATGTATCCCTACGTATTAGTAAGAAGCTTAAGCACCCGCCTACGTTATTAAGTTCTAAGCATATCGCCGAGTTAGCTAATGGTAGAAACATCGAGGCCTCACATGTTATCAGCAACTGCAAACTAGTATTGTCTGGTCAGACCTTTAGCATAGATCTTTTCCATATCATTCTTGGAAGTTTCGACGTCGTCATTGGTATGGATTGGTTATCCAAACATCGGGCAGAAATCCTCTGTCAAGAGAACATGGTTCGCATCCCCCGCCGTTCTGGCAGACCACTCATCGTTCAAGGTGACAAAGGCGGAGAAGTCACAGGCATCATCTCGTTCTTAAAGGCCCAGAAGTATTTACAAAAAGGGCACACAACCATCTTAGCACTTGTCACTGACACACAGATTTTCCAGTGGTACGTGACTACCCCGAGGTATTTCCTGAAGAACTACCTGGACTCCCTCCCCACCGTCAGGTCGAATTCCAAATCGAGCTAGCTCCCGGAGCAGCACCTATAGCTCGTGCGCCTTATCGACTAGCCCCCGCAGAACTGAAGGAACTCTCTACGCAACTACAGGAACTATTGGATAAAGGATTTATCCGTCCTCGTTCGTCACCCTGGGGAGCACCAGTGCTCTTTGTCAAGAAGAAGGACGGCACATTCCGAATGTGCATCAACTATCGTGAGCTGAACCAGGTAACCATCAAGAATCGTTACCCTCTCCCACGTATCGACGATTTATTCGATCAGTTGCAAGGATCGAGTTACTACTCTAAGATTGACCTGCGATCAGGCTATCATCAGCTGAGAGTCCGTGACGAAGACATCTCCAAAACTACATTCAGAACTCGTTATGGTCATTACGAATTCCTCGTCATGCCCTTTGGAATGACTAACGCGCCTGCGGTTTTCATGGATCCCATGAACCGAGTGTGCAAGCCTTACCTCCACAAGTTCGTAATCGTGTTTATCGACGACATCCTGATCTACTCGAAAAGTCAAGAGGAGCATGAACAGCACCTGCGTCTTATTCTCGAACTCCTTCGCAATGAACAACTGTACGCCAAGTTCTCGAAATGCGACTTCTTGCTTCAAGAAGTCCATTTCCTTGGGCACGTGGTCAATAAGGACGGAATTCACGTCGACCCAGCTAAGATCGACTCTATAAAGAATTGGCCTACACCTAAGACTCCGACCGAGGTCCGCCAATTTTTGGGATTGGCAGGATACTATCGTAGATTCATCAAGGGATTTTCGAAGATTGCTCAACCCCTCACGACTCTCACTCAGAAGGGTATTTCTTACAAGTGGAAGGAAGCTCAGGAGTCCGCTTTTCAGAAGCTAAAGGATAACCTTTGTAGTGCTCCTATTCTCTCGTTACCTGAAGGAACCGACGATTTTGTGGTTTACTACGATGCGTCTATTCATGGGCTCGGTTGCGTGTTAATGCAATGCGAGAAAGTTATTGCTTACGCTTCTTGACAACTTAAGACTCACGAAAGGAACTACACTATGCACGACTTGGAACTGGGAGCAGTGGTTTTTGCTCTTTAGATGTGGAGACATTACCTGTACAGTACCAAGTGCACCATTTACACCGATCACAGGAGTCTCGAGCATATCTTCAAGCAAAAGGAATTAAACATGCGACAACTTCGATGGGTCGAACTCTTGAATGATTACGAATGCGCAATCAAGTACCATTCGGGCAAAGCCAATGTCGTGGCAGCCGCCCTCTACCGAAAGGACACTACACCTAAGCGTGTGCGGGCGTTACAACTTACCATCCAATCCAACCTTCCTACTCAGATACGAGGTGCTCAGGTTGAAGCATTGAAACCAGAGAACATCAGGGCCGAGTCCATGCGAGGATCGAGGCAGTGGTTAGAACAAAAAGAAGACGGCGCTTACTATGTAACCGGGCGCAAATGGGTCCCCCTTTATGGAAAGTTACGCCACCTTGTGACGGACGAAGCACATAAGTCCCGTTACTCAGTACATCCTGGTTCGGATAAGATGTACCACGACTTGAAGACTACATATTGGTTGCCTGGCATGAAAGCCCACATAGCAACATATGTCAGCAAATGTTTGACTTGCGCAAAAGTCAAGACTGAGTATCAGAAACTAGCAGGCCTACTCCAGCAACCAGAGATCCCGAAATGGAAATGGGAGCAAATTTCCATGGATTTCGTTACAGGCCTGCCTAGATCTCAACGCGGAAATGACACTATCTGGGTGATAGTGGATCGATTAACTAAGTCTGCACACTTTTTGGCTATTAAAGAAACAGACAAGTTTTCCACCTTGGCGGACGTTTACTTAAAGGAAGTGGTTTCGAGGCACGGAGTGCCAACCTCTATTATTTCCGATCGAGACGCACGTTTTACTTCTGAATTGTGGCAAGCTATGCACAAATCCTTTGGCTCACGTTTAGACATGAGCACCGCTTATCATCCACAAACGGATGGGCAATCTGAACGCACCATCCAAACCTTAGAATACATGCTTAGGGCATGTGTGATCGATTTTGGTAAGAGTTGGGAGAAGCATCTACCGCTAGTGGAATTCTCGTATAACAACAGCTACCACACCAGCATTCTGGCAGCACCCTTTGAGGCATTGTACGGTCGTAAATGCCGATCACCTCTTTGCTGGGCGGAAGTTGGTGACAACCAGATCACAGGCCCAGAATTGGTGGTAGACACAACGGAAAGGATTGCCCAGATCAGAAAACGCATGGCGGCAGCTCGTGACCGTCAGAAAAGTTACACTGACAAGCGTAGGAAACCGCTAGAATTCCAGGTCGGTGACCGGGTTCTACTTAAAGTCTCACCCTGGAAGGGTGTGGTTCGTTTTGGTAAACAGGGCAAGCTGAATCCGCGATATGTTAGACCATTCGAAATTACCGAGAGGATTGGTAAGGTGGCTTATAGATTGAATCTGCCTGAAGAACTGAGTGCGGTACACAACGTCTTTCACATGTCTAATCTGAAGAAGTGTCTGTCAGATGAAACACTCATCATTCCTTTCAAGGAACTCACTTTTGACGAACAGCTACACTTTACTGAGGAACCGATTGAAATCACGGATCGAGAGATCAAAACCCTCAAACGGAGCCAGATACCTCTCGTGCGAGTTCGTTGGAACTCGCGACGTGGCCCAGAGTTTACCTGGGAGCGGGAAGACCAGATGAAGTGCAAGTATCCACAGTTGTTCCCAAATGAAACCCCCAGCACTGAAGCTACAACCGAATTTCGGAACGAAATTCCAAACTAACGGGGGGATGATGTGACACCCCGTTGAAACGTTCTCACCTATACTAGCTTTACAGTGGTTGCCTTAACTTTCGGGACGAAAGTTCTCAAAACTTGGGGATAATGTGACACTCTAGGTTTTCCCGAGTAACCCTCTTGTATTAGCAGTGTGTACGTATGGATTATTAAATGAAAGGTGTGAATTATCTTGATGTGCTATGTGTTGATAACGTGTATGTAATAAATAAATATATATGTGTGTATAAGTATGATAGTGAACTGAGACCATAATGGACCCGACTCAAGACCACCCGGCCTCGAGTAAACCAAACCGGTTGGGCTGTTTGGGCCGCACCTCCTTGAGCCCACTCGGAAACCCATTAGGGTGCATGGCTCTTGAATGGGTTATAAAACCCCCAAACATTCCCTCACACTCACACACACACACACACACACACTCTCTCTCCCTCACTAAAACCCTAAGACATCACCACATCTTGCATTCTTGGAGCCGATTTGGAAGGAGAAGACGTGTAGCTAGACCATCATTCCATCTCGGACACACACTTACACACAATCGGTTTCGGTTAGTGTTTTCTCTTAGTTGTTTGTAATGAAAATGCATTTAAATAATGTTGATTAAGTGATACTATGCATTGTGACTTGTAAGTGTGATGAATGCAAGATGAATATGATTTCCTTTTGCAAGAATGTGAATCTTTGCAGGATAATATGATGGTAAGATGTGTTAAATGGTAAAAGAATGATAGTTGGGATTGTCTATGAGCATCCGATTCATGCTAGATATTATGGAACATGTGTGTTATGATGGTTTACAAAGATTGTCTTTGGATTTAGAATGAATGCATACATGATTATTGGTACACAAAAATTGTATGATATGTGTTCTAGTTGAATGAAAACCCTAAAGGTTGAACAATATGAATATGATATGAACATGTCATGAATATTTGAAAAATGCTTGTTTGATCCGTTTGATTTGGTGTTAGACAAGAAAACATGTTGGTGAAATTGTATTGGTTAGTACTAAGGATCATGAACATGAAATTCTATTGGATAGTACATTTTGGACAGGTTCTAGAAGGATTCGGTCATCAGGTGTGCAAGTCGAGACCCCCGGTCTCGACTCGAGATCATCCAAATGACAACTCGAGACCGCAGTGATTGCGACTCGAGAACTACGGACGAACACCTCGGGACAGACTTCAGGGACTCGAGACCATCAAGGTCTCGACTCGAAATCGCATAGTCTCGACTCAAGACGGGACTCGAGATCTCTGGGGTCACGACTTAAGCCTGCACTACTCGAGACCTCCTGGTTGCGACTCGAGACCGCGTATTCTCGGGCCGAGACCACCTTATCTCAACTGGGCTACTTACTTTAGTTATTGGGCCACAATGTGATTTGTTTGGGCTGCCTGTTTAACTGAACCATGTGTTATCTGTAACTGTTTAACTGGTAGGACAGGCCCAATAACGTGATACGTATGCTATGTGTTAGTTATGTGTAAAACCTACGTGACTTAACTGTATCCGAGCCTGACCCAAACTGGTAACCATGTTAGGACGTGGTGACCAGCGTGCTTGACCAAGTAAACTAATCTGCCGAGCAACCCAAGGTGAGTTCACAACTATTAAAGCATGCGTTCCCGGTGGTTTGGGAAAAACGGAACTTAATACAACGCTATCCCTTGTAAGGGATACAAATCTATTTTCTCCTCTTGTGTGGGACTCTTAGTTAATTACTGTTTATACGGAATGCAACGAGCAACACTAAACAAAACTCTATCACTCAAGTCCCTACTACTTAATACCGATAAGTCGCCGGGGCCAGGCTAACGGGTTATTAGTTGATAGCGCTATTTAGGTCTAACCAGCCTCACACCGACCCTTGTTACTAGGAACGGGAGTGAACTAATGTACTCAGGTAAACCGTCAATGATGATAGAACATTGGCAAATGGGGCATTGCGAAAATGTACGGTTAAGTAAGTATTCGGTATTGGAAAAATAGTTTAGTCGCTTACTTATGGGGTAGCTCCCCATGGCATGTATAAACGGATAAATTAACTAGTGAAACAAGTTTTTGGTAATTAAAAACTTGACAACTCGTGAACTCGCCAACATTTTTGTTGATACCCTACTGCATGCTTTGTAGGTACCCAGTGACTCAGGAGCTTGCTACTTGGGGATGTGTAGTGGTCGTCTAACCCCTGTGTTGGGTTCTAAATAAACTTGAACTATGAACTTTGTTAAAACTGTTTTGTCTACGATTCCGCTACTTATGTTACTATTTGAACTTAAAACTTTTGAACTTGATTGTGATATTTGCTAACCATGTGGTTGGTGAATATTACTTCTGCTATTAATTATATTGCTCAGTATAATTGGTGGCTGGATCCTGGTCAGTCACGCCCCCAAGCGGTGGTACTCCGCAAGTGGATTTTAGGGGTGTGACATTTTCTTCAAGTGTCCTTCTTTGTTCTTGACTTATCTTTAACTTATTTTCATACTTGTTCTTGCACTTCAACATTTCCGCATTGTATCTATCATGTCATTGACCAACTGCTCATCATTAAGAAGTAATGACTGCTGACTAATTAGTGGAAGAATCTTGTTCCGTATTTTCTCCTTTTGCTAGTTTTCGAAGATTCTCGTTCCGTATTTTCTCCTTTTCTAGTTCTCGAAGAATACCGTTCCGTATTTTCTCCTTTTGCTAGTTCTCGAAGAATCTCGTTCCGTATTTTCTCCTTTTCTAGTTCTCAAAGAATCTCATTCCGTATATAGATGTCAATTATAGATGTCAATCTAAGTTACAGAAGATAATTAAACCTTACAAACATCATCTAAAAACTTATACTGAATAGTTCATATGATGATTAGACACAAGACTTATAGTGAATAGTTGATATGATTAGACACAACGGTTCTCCAATTCTAGATCAACATTATTATTGAATATGTTGTTGCAGCTCTATACATTGATTGTGGATTTAATTTGCAACATACATGGATGGAGAAGGTGACAAACAGAAACTAAATGAATTATGAAACAGAGATTGAAGGTGCCAAACAGAAACTAAATGAATTATGCAACGGAGATTGAAGGTGCCAAACAGAAACTAAATGAATTATGCAACGGAGATTGAAGGTGCTAAACAGAAACTTATCACACCCTGATATTTCCACATATTACCGGTGGGCCCGGCGTGGAGTATCGTGACGTAGTTGCTATCATCATAGTCAAATATACACAGTTTATAGCACAACAGAAGTCTTGGTAGAAATTTCTTTTACAAACCGTAATGTAAAGTACGAATAAAATATTATACAGACGATTGTAAGATAGGATCCACAGGTGGATCTACAATATAATACAAAACATTGTTCAACAGACTTAAGGCATACGAACTTGCAAGATTCACTATTTACGCCCAGAAGCTCCCAGCCACTTAAGAATAGTACCTGCCACTTAGCCTTTTTGAAAATACGTCAGTTTACACTGGTAAATAAAATTAATCGACTCTTTTGAAAGCATTTATGAAAATTGTTTTAAATGCACAAGGCACAAATATTCTTTTATAACTTGGGACAATTATATAACGTTAATCTGGTTTCAGATTCACATGTTTGTCATACATTTAGGGCCGGGATAAAAGCCGAACAAGATTAATCGACACACCACTAATATAATCCCACGGCGAGTTATCCTCAACAAGTGGGTATATCTTTTACATACGCAACTGTCAGGTGCATGCCTATACCCCGTGCTTAAGTCATGGCCATTTACAATTTTATATGAGCCGACGATATCCAGGACACGGTCGTTAACCCCCAATGTTTATTGTTATCAAGTAACACTGATTAAAACGAGATTATGCCATTTAACCATATTCTATTAAATGTTTTTACTAGGGCTGTAAATGAACCGAACGAACATGAATAAGGCCTTGTTCATGTTCGTTCGTTAAGGAACAAGCTTGTTCATGAATTGTTCACAAACGCTTACCGAACGAGATTTCTTGTTCGTGTTCGTTTATTAAGGAAACGAACATGTTCGTGAACTGTTCACGAACACTTACCACACACAAATGAACTTTAACAAATGTTCATGAACATAAATGACGTTTATGAACACAAATGAATACAATATTCATTTTAGAATAAAATCTGCATTTTCATCACAAACATTACAAAGAACACACCAAATATAAATAAACACTTAACATAATTATGCGAACACAGTTGACATGATTATCATAAACATGATTAACAGAAAATTAAGAGTTTATCAAGCTTTAACACATACTAAAATTGAAATAGTGAAATGAGGGATATTGTGAGAGGCATAAAAGATAACCAGAGTTTCGAAATTTTAAAAAACTAGAAACATCAAAACAAAAGTCAACATATAAAAACCTTAAAACGAACAAACATAAATGAACTCATTACCGAACGCTCACGAACATAACGAACACATTACTGGACGTTCACAAACATAAACGAACGAACACAACCTATGTTCATGTTCGTTCCTTTAATTTAACCAACGGAATTTCTTGTTCGTGTTCATTCATTTACTAAACGAACGAACATAAACGAACTTCCCGCCAAACGGTTCACGAACTGTTCGTTGAACGTTCAGTTCGTTTATAGCCCTAGTTTTTACACCCGACCAAGAGGTAATATTTTACCGTATCCCAAGCCTGTATAAGGGAAAATAAGTTAAAAGTATTTACTTGAGCTTAAAAGCAAGTTTTGTATACTCAGCCGTATAATCTACTCAAACAAGTGCAAGTAGCTTTTACTAGGGCTCCTAATCTGGAAGAAAGGTTTTATTAACCTATCAGATTACTAACGGGTCTTATTTAAGTTGTAAACTTAAACCGGTTAGTTTAAAGAAAAGTTTACGGTACGACATGCTGGATTAAGCGGTGACCGGATTGGAATGTAATTTAGACCCGACAAGTATGAAGACTTGTATTATATGGGGAAACTAAATACATTCTGGAATTTAAAGTTTAAATGATAAGATTTGACCTGTTTCGGCTAATTTATGTAAACTAATCACATAAACCGCACCGTACGCGTATAATTATAAATGGGTAACCGGATCAGTCATATACAAGTTCCATAAGTTATTATGCTTAGAATATGTTGTGATATCAGTAGGATATCAACAAACATGCCCAAAAATATTTTAAAACCAAATTAAGTCTTGTAAGGGCATTTTGGTCATTTTGACATTTATAAAAGAGGTTTAATAGTAAAGTGATGTTCTGGTCTAAAACATTCTGTAAAAATATTATAATGTTATAACAGTAAGATATCATACATATGTGTGGTTTACCATTTATGGCCAAACTATGCCTCGAAAGGGTATTTTGGTCATTTCACGTATGCTTTTAGGGTCAAAATTGAAAGTCTGAGTTCATGACTTATACCTACAGTAAAAATATTAAAAATTATATATAATTTCAGTAGGTAACAAGTCTTGGGTGCTAGATATGGTTTTAAACCATACCATGCACCTAATTAGCGTAAAAATCGATAATTGACGATATTTGCGATGTTTATGTGATTCTGAGATTTTGACCAGCCTTGAGTGATTAAAATATTTTATTTTACCTATTAAATTACTAGGAAAAGGTTTGGCATGTTAATTATATGTAAATCACATTTTATTAGTAAAAAGGGCATTATCGTCTATTATGAAATTTATACAAGAACTCTATGATATGGTCAGTATCTAATCTGACCCAACATTCCAAAAATCCCTAAAAATAATATCATAATAGTAGGTAATGAGTTTGGTGCCAAAATTTGGGTTTAAACATGATTTATGCACAAAAGCGTAATTTAATTATAAAAAAGTTAAATTTTACGGTATCTTGCGTAACTTTAATTTGAGACCAGAAAATATCATCAAAATAATTCTGACATGTTTATATATCAGTAACTATGTTATTTGAATGCTTACATATTCAAAAATCTTGTTTTTAGACCATAAGGGCATAATGGTCAAAGTTAAGCATAATAACAGAATCAAGTAAATAAACTCAGATTTCTAAGGGACCATGTAATATAATCTCAGAGGGTTATACTACTATATAATATGGTCACAAAGGAACCTTAATGTGTAAATAAACAAGCTAATTCGTGTCAGAACTGAATGTCAAAGCAAAAGTCAACTTTTGCGACTTTCGGTTGCGAACCGAGCATAAACTCAGAATTGTTGGGTCGAACATGTCTAGACATGTTCTAATAATATTTACCAAGTTATTAAAGTGACAAAACATATTTTATAGCTTCTACATTATCAGATATGAATTTATTTAAAAACTGACCCGTTTGACTTTTTATGTTAATTACTTTGACCCGACAATTAACTAAGTAAACGTGGTAATTAGGAGGTGCCCTTTTGAGGGATTATCACCTAACAATTACGATCACGTAGCCACTTCCAATTCGAAAAATGGCTAGACCGATAAAGTTTAAACTAAAGGTCAAAGCGTATTTACGACAACTTTGACTTTCGGTCTTTAAACATCTAAAAACCGAACTACAGAAGCTAAGAACACTTGCATAAGGTCCTAGCATGAAGTTTGAATTTAGAGGAGACTCCTTTAGATCCAGGAAGCTCCAGAGAAGAAGTATGGAACAATTTTTAAGAGATACAAGTTGGAAATGCACAACAAAGGCCCTATTTGTAGAGAATTATGGAACCTTGAGATCATTCCAGCTGTTATGGGGTGATACCAAATGGTTACAAGTGTTATGGTGGCAGTAAAAACCATTAAACAGCCCCTGGTATCGAGTAGAAGCCATGCAATGGCGGTGAACAGACCTGCAACATGCAGCTGCCAGTCTTTTGGATGCTGGCAGTTCTCTCGATGCCCGCGTAGACTACCAGTGGGGGTTTACGCGCCCCGCGACACTCCTATCTTCCGGTAACAGAAGTTTGAAACTTGGCAGTTTCAGTCCCTGGTCCTTTATAACTTCAAATAACTTCTATTTATTGCACTTTGGATCCCCAAAGTTAACTTTTAAGTATCTTGGGACATTAACAAACCTCGTTAGGCTTCCGTATAGATACGAGAACACCCTAAAGGTACTAGTTTCTCATGTTGACGCTTTTAATCCCTTTTTCTTGAAATCCTACACAAATTTCAATTAACAATACCGAAACCATATATATTTATCATTTAGCATTCTTGGACACATAGTTAGACATTACGAAGCTTTGGGATCGTTAAAAGGTCACGCAGAGGTAAGAATTAACATGTTGACACATTTAACCCCTTCGTCTTATAAGTTTCACTTGTTTTTCACAAATGGCTTCTCACGCCCAATATTTCAATCGTTTAAGGATACGAACACCATATATAGTTATTTAAAAACATAGTTTTCACATGTTGGCACTTATAGTCCTTCCACATACATTTTTTCACTATTTGTCAATTTTAGTTCATCAAAGTCAACTTATTTCATGATTAGGGTTTATGACACGTGTCTTCATTTTTTTGGTCATGATTTTGCGAGGTGTTACATCCTCACCCCCTTAAAAGAAATCTCAACCTCGAGATTTACTGAAACAAATGAGGGTATTTTTCTCGCATCGTGGATTCAACTTCCCACGTATATTTTGGGCCTCTGCAGGCATCCCATTTCACTTTTTCAATTGGCACATGTTTCTTCCGAAGCCTTTTAACTTGTCGATCCTCGATCGATAAAGGTCTTTCAACAAACTTCAGACTTTTGTCAATCTGCACATCCTTGTGAGACATCGCTAGCGATTCATCAGCTAGACATTTCTTTAAATTGAAGATGTGGAACACATTGTGAATTCCACTAAGCTCTTCTAGTAACTTTAGCTTATAGGCCACATTCCCGACACATTCGATGATCTCGAATGGTCCGATATATCTTGGGCTCAGCTTGCCCTTTTTACCAAATCGCATTACTCCTTTCCAGGGTGATACCTGGAGTAATACTTTATCACCTACCTCGAATTTTAGAGGTTTGCGCCTCTTATCTGCCTAGCTCTTCTGCCTATCCCTAGCAGCTTTTAGACGATCACTGTAGGATCGTGATCTGACCCCAAACGAGTCGTTCAGAGGCGTTCTTCTCTGTTTCAGGTGCGGAATAACAAGAAACGGAGGTAGAAACAGCTGATTTTTCACTTTAACTGCTGTTTATATTGATTATAACACGAATACAAGTAGTTCTTCACACCGGCAACACCTTGGTATGGAATTGTACAAAGTTACAAATGATTTCGCTCATAGCCCTATTTATAGACCTGAGATTTCGCTCCAAGGGACATGTGTCCAGATGAACGAAACCTCATATGTACACATAAGCGAACCTAACTAGTCCACATGAGCGAAATCCCTTGACTAAGACCATATAAGCGAAACCTCTATGACCCTATGAGCGAAACCTTATCTCAATCATATATACTATCCTGTTTTCTCGTAAATCGTGCCCTAATCTATACAATACTATGTAAGACTCGATACAAGACGAAGTCGACAGATGTAGTGCACCAACAGACTCCCCCTCAGATGTTGACGAGTCGACTATCGAGTCACGACAATGCTGTGTCTTCACATCTTCAATCTTGATCAGTCTCTGGGCTTTTCTCTCTCTAAATAAGACTTGAACAAAGATGTAGTTGACAGACAACTGCACCAATCTTCAGTGAGAGTCTTCAACATGACAGCTCTTCAATCTTGATCCGTCTTCTTCAGGAACTTTTCCTGGAATCATGTACCTGGATCTTTCTCTGGCTCTAACTCTCATCAGACTCCCCCTTGCACCAAGCTGGGATCGCTGTCTGGAATTTGTTGTTGCCTTTATCATCAAATCCTGGCTTTTTCGGTTTAAGCTCTTCTCAGGTTCAGAATCATTTCCTGGCTTTCCGCAGCAGCAGGATCAGAAACCTACACATCTCAAACACTCTATTACAAACAGAAATTGTGATTCAACTTAATGAATCAACTAAACATTTGAGACTCATTTTTATTCAAAATTGATCAAAAATCTTAAACATTCCAAATCCTGATTAAACTTGATGAATCATCTTAAACATTTCAAACCAATTAACCAAATCATCTGTTCATCATGTTTAGCCTTTGAGATTTTGAAGATCAGCTCTCCAACATAAGTTGTCGAAAATATTTTTGGATTTTTCAAAATATGAAACATAAATGCAATAACAGAAATTAAATGCAGAAATATGTACAAACACTATTTTTGTAAGTTTGCGAAAGAGGATCATATCAATTTTTAGACACATCACAAGCACCGTTAAACTTTTAATCGTTTTAAGTTCTAAACGATTCACGTAGATTGACGATATTGTTATCCACTTAAACTCAATCTAAAAATTTTCGAAATGCTTTTCGATATGCTTAGGTATATTAATTTTGCACTAGGTTCTTATGGAACCCACGATCTCAGCATATCCCTTCATCATGCAATACACTGACTCAAGTAATGCCTTTAAACTTTCATCAACTGTGATATGTGCAAAAATAAAGCAGAATGTTTAAACATTAACAATCAGGTCGATACTTCCGTATACGCAGAGAAAGTCCAATGTTTAAACAAAATAAGAAAATAAAACAAGTTGAAATTGTTTAGGCTTTAACCACCAGGTCGATACTCCCGTATACACAGAGGAGGTCCAAAGCTTAAACGAAACACCAAAGAAAATAAAACAGAACGTTTAGGCAATAACATCCAGGTCGGTACTCACGTATACGCAGAGGATGTCCAATGCTTAAACAAAATAAAGAAATAAAACAATTTTAAATCTTTGCAAAATAAAATGCACAATCACAGTGACTTTTTCAGCAAGTTGTGAAAGTTCACAAACTAACCGGTTTTATGCTTTTGGCATTCAGCGATTACTGAGTAGGCACACAGTCAAGAAGGACAAAACTAAGTACTATGCTTTCAACCATGTTTCCCACTAGAACTAGGCTTTTTCATTTAAGTTTGTATCGTTATCGCAAATCTACTAGTCTAGCTGATCCTATCGTCACATCTTTAGTGAGACCGTTTATCACTTTTGACTTTACATTTCTTTAGCGTGTTGTGATAGTCCACTGATTTTCTATCATTTCCTCTTATTTCAGCAAAACTCAATTTTTAAATTTTTCAATTTTTTAAAATTTTAAAATTTTCTAATTTTTTAAAAAATTTTCTCCCCCTAAAATCAAAATATGTTTCAATTTTGATTTTCCGGGAAAATTTGAAAACAAACTGTACAAACTTGACAACATGATGAGAATTACTTCAATTCTCCATCCACCTGGCTTAAACAATCAGAACTCCCCCTGACAACAAACTATTTTCCCATTTAGATTTCAAAACACTTAAGTTTGTTTTAATCAAAATGGTTTTTTCGGAAAATTAGTTTTGTGTGCCATTTTACAAACATGGGGTTTTATCATCACATTGTTTTCTTCATTCATTTTATCGAAAGTTAAATCAAGTACAATTTAATGTCCTTGATAAAACATTTCTCAAGAAAGATACCGATTCATGTTCCACGCTTAACAACCTGGGAACTCTGGCAAGTCAGGTTTTTCATTTGAACAGTTTCACCCAAGCCTGACAGTCCTTGGGTGATTTTGAATTCTTGTTCAACAATGGTGGAAAGTTTGCATCATCCATTGTTAAACCTGAATTCTCAGTTTTACCTCAATAACTAGCTCTTCTGGTTTTGACGAACCAGAACCATTACCTGAATGTGGCTTGTCTGACTTTAATGAGCCAGATTCATCGCCGACATGTGGCTCCTTTGTTTCCGAAGAAACAGATTCATTGCCACCAACTTTTACCTTCTTCTTTTCCTTTTTCGTCCTCAGATTTGTATCTGATGAATTCGTCTTGCTTGACTTTGCAGTCGAGGGAGTTGATTCATCAGAACTCTTATTCAATCTGTCCGGTGAACCCGAGGACAAAATCTTCTCCAGATACTCTCTGGCCTTTTTCCTCTTCTTTCGCAGTCTGTCTTTCTGCCCCTGTGCAAGTTTGACTTTCTTTTCTTGAATTGTCTGTTCTTGAACTTTCTGTTCTTTGGGCTTAATGTTGACTGGAATCTTTGCCACTTTCTGAGAATTAGCTCTCAATCTGTCATTCGATCTCCTTGGGCAATCTCTGGAAATGTGACCTCTGATTTGACAATTATAGCATCTTCTCGTCTCATAACTCCAACTCTGCCAGTTAACAGCAATGTGTCCTTGATAACCGCATCGGTAACACACTCTGTTATCGTACCAATCACCATTTTTAGCCCAAATGCTCAGGTCAAAGCATTGTTTGGCTTGGTGATATTCCTTCTTTCTCTTGATTGTTGGGTTTGACTTTTGAGCACTGTGGTCCGACCTGCACCACTTATTACCAACAATTTTAGAGTTTTCATTTTTCAATTTTTGTACTTTTTGATTGCGATTGGATGATTGATCTGATGAGCCTTTATTTTCTTTTTGTACAATTTTCCCATTTTTAAGTTTTTGTTTCTGTTCCACTTTCTTCTTCAAAGGTTTTTGCTTAGAGCAAACTCCCTTTTCAGTCGATTGCAGAACAGTTTTCTGAAATTTTTCTTTTAATTTCAAAAAAAATTTTTGTTTTTCAATTTTTTCTTTTTCATCATCAGATTTCTCATCATAATCTTCAACTTTGACATTGTCAAAGTTTGTGACACCGTCACTTATTGGAACTGAATTGGTCGGTTTTGGACAGGGGATATTCACAAACTCAGATGATGTCACAAAACTTTCAATTTCTTTTCAAGCTCATCTATTTGAGCTCTCGAATTCTTAGCTTCATTTTCAAGCTGAGAGATTCTTTCAAGATGAGACTTGATTGATTTTTCATTCTCAAACTTAAAATTTTCAAGAACATATTTTTCATTTCCCAAAACTTTTAACTGTTCTTGAAATTTTGTTTCATTTGCTTTCAGATTCTTGTTTTCCAGTTTTATCCAGAAATCTTCATTTTCTGAAGATTTCTTTTTGCTTTCAAAGTCTTTTTCTTTTTCTTTCAAAGTTTTGTTTTCTGATGTTAAATTGTTTAAGTCATTTAACAGTTTAGCATTCTCAGATTTCAACTTCACACAATTTTCCTGTAACACCAGAATCTGTTTTCCATCAGTTTGCTTTTCATCTTTCAACTTCTTGACTTCCGATGTCAAACTTTCTGCATCGTTCAAGAGTTTGTCATTGTCAGTCTTAAAGTTGTCACATTTGGTCCACACTAATCAGAATTTGTGGATTCGTTCTTCACGGATTCTTCAATCTTTTGAGCTTGCTCTTTCGCTATCTTATATGTTCCTGCACCAAAGATTTTAACAAAATCAAGATGATTTCCAATTTCATCAATATAACAACCCCTCTTCATATCGTATTTCAAAATTCTTTTTGCTGCCCAACAAATATTGACTCTTTTGTTTATTTCATTTATAACGTCTAAATTCAAATCATCTAAATTCATTTTTACTTTATCCATCAAATCTCTCTTCTTTTTATAAATTTCATAAGTGTGATTTTTAAGTTCACTGATGAATTTACCCAAAGATAATTTTGAAAAATTTGAATTTTCTCTCAGATTTTTCAAAAAATCTTCCCATTCAGCTGGTAATCCATTAGCAAACTTTGATACCATTTCAGCTTCTGATATTACTATTTGATTTTCTTTCAAATAGTCAATCAAACGATCAAAACGCTTCTCCAAATCCTCCAATTTTTCATCTTTCATACACAGAAAACATTCGAACCAGGTACTCCAAACCTTTTTGGGCAAACCTTGATAATAACTACTCAAATATCCTCGATACCAATTATTTGACCTTTCAAGATCATTGTTTTCCTTTTCATCAAAAACCATTGCCATTTTTCTAACAATCCCGACACGTTTTCTCTCAAAACAACTTGTCAAGCGAAATTAGACAACTTAAGTGACTTAAGAGCGAAATCCCAGATACTCTAAGAGCGAAATCAGAATTTGTGCACTAAAAGCAAAATCACTAATGTACACAAAAGCGAAATAAGAGTTTTGATGTCCCTTTGAGCGAAATCAGGTGTCTGGATTGTCCTATGAGCGAAATTAGACTGATCTAAGAGCGAAATCACTTGTATTGTTCATAAAAGCGAAATCCCTATATGCACTTGGAGCGAAATTACTGCTTGATGTGACATTGGAGCGAAACCTGATGTACTCAAAAGCGAAACCTCTCAACTTTGGATGACACAAGAGCGAAATCTGAGTGACAGATAAGCGAAATCACTATGTTCAAATGAGCGAAATTACACAATGTCCATATGAGCGAAATCCAGTCCGAAGGTAATTTGGTCCATTTTTAGTTCAAATTTCAGTGTCAAACTTTCCAGGGTTTGTCTATGTCCAATTGTCTACAGTCTGAGAAATTTTGAGCGAATTTCGACTGGTAAATCTCTCTAAAATGATGAAAGAAGGTGTAGAAGCTAGAAATCTCAATGAAAATAGCTGAATACTACAGAACTCCTCCTCTTGAGCTCTGATACCACTTGTAGGATCGTGATCTGACCCAAACGAATCGTTCAGAGGCGTTCTTCTCTGTTTCAGGTGCAGAATAACAAGAAACGGAAGTAGAAACAGCTGATTCTTCACTTTAACTACTGTTTATATTGATTATAACACGAATACAAGTAGTTATTCACACCGGCAACACCTTGGTATGGAATTGTATAAAGTTACAAATGATTTTGCTCATAGCCCTATTTATAGACCTGAGATTTCGCTCCAAGGGACATGTGTCCATATGAGCGAAACCTCATATGTACACATAAGCGAACCTAACTAGTCCACATGAGCGAAATCCCTTGACTAAGACCATATAAGCAAAACCTCTATGACCCTATGAGCGAAACCTTATCTAACTTATATATACTATCCTGTTTTCTCATAAATCTTGCCCTAATCTATACAATACAATGTAAGACTCGATACAAGACGAAGTCGACAGGTGTAGTGCACCAACAATCACGGATCTGAACAATCTTATCCGTCATCTCAAGGACTATCTCAGGTCCTGATAGCTGGGTTTCTCCAACTTCCGCCTAACAAACCGACGCTCTGCATTTCCTTCCATATAAGGCCTCGAAAGGCGCAACTTGGATGCTCGAATGATAACTGTTGTTGTATGAAAAGCCAATCAGGGGAAGATGGTCACCCCAACTTCCACCCAAGTCAATAACACAAGCCCGGAGCATGCCTTCCAGGGTTTGAATCGTACGCTCACTTTGTCCATCCGTCTGAGGATGATAAGCAGTACTGAAATTCAAATGAGTGCCTAGAGATTGTTGGAAGCTTTTCCAAAAATGAGAGGTGTGTATCTCTATCAGATATAATGGATACTAGCACTCCGTGGAGAGATACAATCTCGTCCACGTACAACTGGGCTAGTTTATTGGAGCTATGCGTCTCTTTGATGGGTATGAAATGAGCTGACTTTGTCAGTCTGTCAACTATAACCCTAATCATATCATTCCCATGTTTCATCCTTGGTAACTTGGTAATGAAATCCATAGTTACCATTTCCCATTTCCTAGTGGGAAGTTGTAATGACCTTCAAAAATGTCCCTAAACAACCCATAAATGTAAACACGAACCCCTGAAACCCTACCGTGCATGAAAAACCAAGAAAACAAGAAAATTGGGTTTCAAGCGGGCCGCGTAAGGAATAGCTTAGCCTTACGCGGGCCGCGTCAACTTAGGTTTGACCGGATAAGTATTCCTGGACCACGTGTTGACTACCTGGTGACCCTACTTGTGACCAACCAGACCTATGCCTAGACTGGGCGGCCACGCAGGCCGCGTAAAGTTTAGCCTATGGCTTACGCGGGCCGCGGGAACCCCATTTTTCAGCTATAAATTGCTAGGTGATGAGCAGTTCATCTGTGCTCAAAATTTTGATCGCAAACGAAGTTCTCCTGCTTAAAAATCATAATTTTCATATAGCGAGGTGCTGCCACAATACCGGGTATTAACTCGATCGCTGCTATGATTAAATATCCGATCGATTGAAACTATCCAATGGATGTTTAAGTGCTGCCCGCATTAGGGTTATAGTTTGTCATTCGTCGTTAATTCGATGGATGTTTAGTATGGCACTTTGTCATTCGTTGTGAGGGTTGTATCTCGTGAGTTATCGTAAATGCTGTATTAGTTACTAACCTGGTTCGTGTGCATTGTTGTTTAAATTAGGTTATTTGGCTTATCAGTAGGCTAAACCCTACCCGTATAAACTTGCAATGTGAGTCATTCTCTTTTTACCAAAATTGCTTTCAAAATCATGTTTGTTTTTAAAGTTATAATTACAGGGATTAAGTTTATGTAATCTTCAATTACTGCCGGTATGTGGGGTTTTGTATACATAACTTGTTTCCCGTCACCATTGGACAACGAGTTAGCCAATGGGTGATCTGACCATAGTCACAGATACAGTCGAGTGACAAATACCGATTTGGGGTAATTGGTTGATAGAAGCATTGTAATCTCCCTTAATACTGTGGTTTTCAAAGCGGATTCAAGAATTCTGTTCTTATTGTGGTTGTCACCTAAGGATAAGTGACAGTATTGTTTTAAAACTAAACACAAGATAACTTGTGTTAGGGTCCTAGGAAGGTTATAGTCTAGGTCAAAGCATAACTAATAACCTAATTCCCTATAACCATTGGCTCTGATACCAACTTTTCTGTCACACCCCGACCACGTAAAACAACGAAACGTGGCGGAAACGTCGGGGAGTGTTGTAACAGAATCATTGTTTCACAACCATGGAATAAATAATTTTGTTTTATTGAATAAATGAACTCATTGTTTAATACAATCAAATAAGTACAACTATTATCTTTCAAGTTTTAAAGTCGTTAAGGCACGAGTCCATCCTATGTGTAGCATATATCATCAATCATCACAAAGCAGCACCTGAAACATGTGTAAAAATAGGTATGTCAGCATAAAAATGCCTGTGAGATACATAGGTTTTATTTTATTTAGGATTCATGACTTATGAGTTTAAAGAAAAATGTTTAAGAAAGGTAGTCATGATCCTTGTAAAAGGTTTTCTTTTATAAATCATACCAAAATTTATAAGAAATCAGATGATACAAAATAATAATACATAGGTAATTAAATAATTAAGTAAAATGAGTTTGTATAAAATGTAATGTTTGAAAAACAATATTTTGATAAAAAGATTTATAGTATATATAAAAATATACTTCGGTTTTAAGAAACTTGAATAAGTAATATTTTAAAATATATTTTAGTTCCAAAACCATTAACCCAGGTGTACTAAATAACGCCACGGTATGTAATGTGATGAAAACACTTATATATAAGAAGTACTAGCGGCGTATCTACCAAGTTTTCATCATATTACACCTGTCCTGTTATCTAAACACTAACCAAAACCCAATTGTAAAACAAATAGTATATTAAATATACTTTAGTTGTTAAAAATAATAATTCTCAGTAATATATTAAAAGTATACTTTGGATTTATAAATAACATATTAAACTATGTTTTGGTTTGAAAATAACATATTAAAATTATGCTTTGGATTATGAGAATAACATATCAAACTATGTTTTAATGATTAACAAAATATATGTTGGTTTTTGTACAATATCCCATATGAGAGCATATCAAACAATACTTTTGGAAGTATAACTTAATATACAAAAATAATGTGATTTAAGAATTCATTCAGACCTAGTGCATCAAAATACACCTTTGAGGCTATAGAAATACCACAAAGGCAATCCCTCTTTGGATGGAACAACAAATTGGTTTCAGACATTCCATGACAACAGGAATGGGGTGTCAAATCCTATAGCGCTATATCATACTACCAACCGGTCTGGTGAACAAAAATAAGTACTATTCCAACAATTAATTTTATAATCTTTGAAAAATCAGTGTTTAAAACACAAATAATCATTCAGTTTGTCAAATGATAAGTATTACCATGTATAATCAATTATACTTTGAAATCATGAAAATAACATATAGGTACACATGCTTCACCCCAAAACAGTTGAAAACAGTAAAAGAGGGGACTATGTACTCACTTGAGAGTGCTTAGGAGTCTTGAACAACTACCAAGCAAAGCTAGAGGAGCACGGAATCAAAAGGCACCTACTATAGATAACTACATAAATTAACCGGACCTAAATAGGGAGATCGGATAGTATGAGGTCTCGTGAACCAAATGAGCGTGGGAACTCATATGATATGGTCTATCAAGGCCTACATACTAAAATGAAACCTATCATAAAAGCTTTCGAGCCATTATGATCCATTAAGATAGCTTACGCTACTTTAACGCGTCGCGCGCGCAATGCGCGTTTGAGACGTCTAACTAGCCCTATGACAAGTAATATATGCCAAAACATGTTTAAATATGCTACATAATTAGTTATGTGACAAAAATTTAGGTTATCTATGCTTAATTACCAATTATGTATAACCTCGGAAGGTTATTCCCTATGCAACTATAGTCACTAAACATGTTTGGTCGGATCCTAATGATCGACCAAACGGGTCGTGTTCGAAAGTCTAAGCGTGTGTTTAGTCCGCTTGACTTACGACTCTACACAAGCACTAAACTAAAAGTGACGAGCTAAACATGTCGAAACATGTTTAACAAAGTTAGAAAACAGGTTTGGTATCAAAACAAACGGTTTTGATACCTATAAGTAGCTTGGTTACAAAATACGCGAGAATACGTATTTTGACCAAAGCTACGACTCGTCACTGAGCCTAGATAACGTGGTAATCACTAGGTATAGTCACTCGGGACTATAACCATCGTGATTACGCTCAAGTTATGAAGTTCAAACGAACTTCGCGTTGACCATAAACTGGTCTAAGCAGAAAGTCAAACGCAGTTTGACTTTAACGATAAAAATGAATGAAAAGAACGAAAGAATACTCATAAAAGGTCCCCGCAAGCTTTGATTTCCCAAGTATTCTCAGGTATGAAGTGGTTTAGCACCCCAACTTAGAGAAATCTCAGAAATCATGTGGGTTTTGCAAGGAAGAGGTGGGGGGTATTTACAGGAAATCTAGAACCGTTAGGATCCTTTATCGGGAAACGAGCTTCGATCTAGATCCTCCACTTGGGCCCATTGTTTTCTAATACCATTAGAGCCCCTAGAATGAGCCCATAGCTTCCAAAATACCATTTACAAGAGAGTAAAACAGGTCAAACAGCTGGAAACAGGCTGTTAACAACTTTCTGCAGAACTGGGCCTCTCACGCGGGCCGCGTAAGAGTTAAGGTAGTCTTACGCGGGCCGCCTGGCCAACTATTACAGAATTGTAGTTTTGGTCCCTGAACTTTAGAAACATGTGTTTTGATGCATTTTTGGCACGTTTAAGCCCCGTTAACCTCATTTCAAGGCTATACAATGATGTTAAAGTATAGGGGACATGAAACATGCTCAAAAATATCTTGGATGTCGGTTCATTTGGTCGTACGATTGCGTTAATCGCTTAATTACGACGGAAGTCGTAATGAACGCAAAAACGATCCAAATTAAGCGACGAATGAAATTTTATCATGCCAAACACTAAAATAAAATATTTTAATGCTTACATAAATTTTTGGATGTCCGGATGTATTCAGAACGTAAGATATGAGCGAAAATGCAAACTTGTGCACTTTGACGCTTTTAGTCCCTTAATGACCAAAAGTTTATTTTTGCGCACCAAACACCTCAAAGCCTTTTTCTAAGCTATGTAAGGGATATTTAGGGCCTATTTAACTTATGATCAAGTTCCGGAAGGTTCGTTACTATACGAATCGGTATAGTTTTGCAGTTTGACACAATTAGTCCCTGCGATCGAACAAACTTGATTTCAACATACCAAATCCTCCAAAACTTGTTTCTAAGTTATGTAAAGGTTATTTAAGGTAAGTTAAGCCTATTTTACTATTCCGGAGTGTTTTTTGCATTAAACTGGTTATATCTGCGCATCAGAGCGCGTATAACCCTCCAGAAAGGGATTTAAAGCTTGAAATCGAATAAGAGTTGATATGTGCAAACGATACACATATTTTTACAAATCCCAAGTATGAAATACATTATTTCATTGATTTGGTATTTGTTTGATGATTTAAGTGACACAGGTGTCACAGTCTCCCCTACTTTAGGAAATTTCGTCCCGAAATTTAATTTTAGGGGAAATTTGTGAAGACAACTGTGATGGTTTCGCTTTTGAACGAATCCCTCGAACCCTAAGTAAAACTCTGGGCCATGTTAGGATTCTTAGCGAGATTGCCAATTCTCAAAGTGAAGTCCTTGTAGTAACAAAACATGGAGTTTCAAACTATGGACAGAAGAACGTTTCTCATGAAGACTTATCATAGGAAACTTGTGTGTGCTTGAAATCAGAATTGGGGAGTGTAAGATAAAATGACATCGGTCAAGGTCCAAGACTTCTCCCATATCATTACTCTTGTCACTATAGGTCTTAACACATGACAAAACTTGATGTGGTTTATGTGTACTGAATTCCATAATTATGTATGCATCCATAATTACGTAATTCCTTGCACATTCCGCACAGTTCATTTCATAATGTGTAGGGGAAAAATCAATTGAATAAACAAGAAGCGACTTGACTAGACCACCAAAGGATCTTTTTTTAGCTAGATCAACGAACGATCTTTTTAATTAGATCAACACATGATCTTCTTAACTAAACCGTCGTACGATCTCCTTAAATAGACCATTTAAGGGATCTTTTCAATTATATCACCACATGATATTCCTAACCAGATTTTCAAATCAATCTGTTTAACTAGACCACTCAAGGGGTCCAATTATAGAATAGTACTTCATAACCCAAGGGACTTAACTAGAACGTAAAAGTCGATTAAGGATTTAAGATAGTACCTTTAGATATCCTACTATGAATCCCTCATATGAGATATGGAAGATTCTATGAGGATTTGGATGGATCACATAAAAATACAAAACACATAAGAAAACACGTAAGCACATAATGACATAATTAATTAACTTGATCTTTACTTTGTTATCTTTGGTCACGGGTATTTAAAGCACACCAGGAATCCAATCCGTGGATTTCATTTGGCACTTTAAACATAAGAATCTAACTATGAAGATAGGAAGGTCTTAATAGGAATTTGGCTTTGTCCTTAATGAATCGTAATATACATATTAAGGCATACGAATAATTCAATTAAGGGCTCCGATTTGAGCGATACTTATCCACAAGAATCTAACTATGAGGATAGAAAGATCCTGTATGGATTTTGGAATTTGTGTAACGAGAGGTGCTTCGACACCTTGCACTAGGCGTGCTTAAGTCGATACACAAGGTAGAAAGTTCATGAGGTCGAGGCGCTAGATATGCCAAGCGACATATGAAGCAGAGTTTGAAGGTTGAGCAGCAACAGGATTTGTAACAGCTTTGCTTTGGATTGCAAAGCCGCACATGTTAATCAAATGTCTCCATCGTCCATCGTGGGTACATTTAAAACAGGGTATATCGGATGATGACGATTGCATTGATTTCTCCAAGGAGCGGTTCCCTTGTATGGCTTCATCCCTGAGGCGAGTCATGGTGATAATTAAATCAACGGTCTTCTGGAGTACGATGCCTAATTTCTGGGCAATTGCAGCACTTGGTCCGGACACTCGAGTCTTGTTGCGAAGAAGAGGCATCATGAAGAAAATAGAAGACATGGGAGGAAACAGGGGAAATGAAAATAGAATGATAATGCATAAAATTGCAATCACTTGTTTGTTACCTAAGGCAAACAAATGAGACGGTGACTAATCAAAGTAAATGGGTCAATATAATGTATCGCGAAGACATGCTCGCCTATAAGTGGACACTCACCCCAAGAGTTCCCAGGTAAGAGTGACTGGTCCGATATTGCGGATTTGTACGAATACTCTAGCCTTAGACAGAAGACTCAGGGTACAGGCACCCACCCTTCCAGTTTGCACGTGTTCACATTATTTAGACCAAACTTTGACGAGATTTTGAAAACTTAGAAGGTTCAAAACCTAGTAATCAATCATCCTAGAACAGATGATTGGTTTTCAAAGCGGATTCAAGATTTCTGTTCTTATTGTGGTTGTCACCTAAGGATAAGTGACAGTATTGTTTTAAAACTAAACACAAGATAACTTGTGTTAGGGTCCTAGGAAGGTTATAGTCTAGGTCAAAGCATTACTAATAACCTAATTCCCTATAACCATTGGCTCTGATACCAACTTTTCTGTCACACCCCGACCACGTAAAACAACGAAACGTGGCGGAAACGTCGGGGAGTGTTGTAACAGAATCATTGTTTCACAACCATGAAATAAATTATTTTGTTTTATTGAATAAATGAACTCATTGTTTAATACAATCAAATAAGTACAACTATTATCTTTCAAGTTTTAAAGTCGTTAAGGCACGAGTCCATCCTATGTGTAGCATATATCATCAATCATCACAAAGCAGCACCTGAAACATGTGTAAAAATAGGTACGTCAGCATAAAAATGCCTGTGAGATACATAGGTTTTATTTTATTTAGGATTCATGACTTATGAGTTTAAAGAAAAATGTTTAAGAAAAGTAGTCATGATCCTTGTAAAAGGTTTTCTTTTATAAATCATACCAAAATTTATAAGAAATCAGATGATACAAAATAATAATACATAGGTAATTAAATAATTAAGTAAAATGAGTTTGTATAAAATGTATTGTTTGAAAAACAATATTTTGATAAAAAGATTTATAGTATATATAAAAATATACTTCGGTTTTAAGAAAGTTGAATAAGTAATATACTAAAATGTATTTTACTTCCAAAACCATTAACCCAAGTGTACTAAATAACGCCACGGTATGTAATGTGATGAAAACACTTATATATAAGAAGTACCAGCGGCGTATCTACCATGTTTCATCATATTACACTCGTCCCGTTATCTAAACACTAACCAAAACCCAATTGTAAAAAAATAGTATATTAAATATACTTTAGTTGTTAAAAATAATAATTCTCAGTAATATATTAAAAGTATACTTTGGATTTATAAGTAACATATTAAACTATGTTTTGGTTTGAAAATAACATATTAAAACTATGCTTTGGATTACGAGAATAACATATCAAACTATGTTTTAATGATTAACAAAATATATGTTGGTTTTTGTACAATATCCCATATCAGAGCATATCAAACTATACTTTTGGAAGTATAACTTAATATACAAAAATAATGTCATTTAAGAATTCATTCAGACCTAGTGCATCAAAATACACCTTTGAGGCTATAGAAATACCACAAAGGCAATCCCTATTTGGATGGAGCAACAAATTGGTTTCAGACATTCCATGACAACAGGAATGGGGTATCAAATCCTATAGCGCTATATCATACTACCAACCGGTCTGGTGAACAAAAATAAGTACTATTCCAACAATTAATTTTATAATCTTTGAAAAATCAGTGTTTAAACCACAAATAATCATTCAGTTTGTCAAATGATAAGTATTAACATGTATAATCAATTATACTTTGAAATCATGAAAATAACAGATAGGTACACATGCTTCACCCCAAAACAGTTGAAAACAGTAAAAGAGGAGACTATGTACTCACTTGAGAGTGCTTAGGAGTCTTGAACAACTACCAAGCAAAGCTAGAGGAGCACGGAATCAAACGGCACCTAATATAGATAACTACATAAATAAACCGGACCTAAATCGGGAGATCGGATAGTATGAGGTCTCGTGAACTAAATGAGCGTGGAAACTCATATGATATGGTCTATCAAGGCCTACATACTAAAATGAAACCTATCCTAAGAGCTTTCGAGCCATTATGATCCATTAAGGTAGCTTACGCTACTTTAACGCGTCGCGCGCGCAATGCGCGTTCGAGACGTCTAACTAGCCCTATGACAAGTATTATATGCCAAAACATGTTTAAATATGCTACATAATTAGTTATGTGACAAAAATTTAGGTTACATATGCTTAATTACCAATTATGTATGAAAAGGGCATTTTGGTAATTTACCTAAGGCATATAAGCTACTTATCATACAACTACTTAAACTAGGTGACCATAAGGTATAACCTCTGAAGGTTATTCCCTATGCAACTATGGTCACTAAACATGTTTGGTCGGATCCTAACGATCGACCAAACGGGTCGTGTTCGAAAGTCTAAGCGGGTGTTTAGTCCGCTTGACTTGCGATTCTACACAAGCACTAAACTAAAAGTGACGAGCTAAACATGTCGAAACATGTTTAACAAAGTTAGAAAACAGGTTTGGTATCAAAACAAACGGTTTTGATACCTATAAGTAGCTTGGTCACAAAATACGCGAGAATACGTATTTTGACCGAAGCTACGACTCGTCACTGAGCCTAGATAACGTGGTAATCACTAGGTATAGTCACTCGGGACTATAACCATCGTGATTACGCTCACGTTATGAAGTTCAAACGAACTTCGCGTTGACCATAAACTGGTCTAAGCAGAAAGTCAAAAGCAGTTTGACTTTAACGATAAAAAAGAATGAAAAGAACGAAAGAATACTCACAAAAGGTCCCCGCAAGCTTTGATTTCCCAAGTATTCTCAGGTATGAAGTGGTTTAGCACCCCAACTTAGAGAAATCTCAGAAATCATGTGGGTTTTGCAAGGAAGAGGTGGGGGTATTTATAGGAAATCTAGAACCGTTAGGATCCTTTATCAGGAAACGAGCTTCGATCTAGATCCTCCACTTGGGCCCATTGTTTTCTAATACCATTAGAGCCCCTAGAATGAGCCCATAGCTTCCAAAATACCATTTACAATAGAGTAAAACAGGTCAAACAGCTGGAAACAGGCTGTTAACAACTTTCTGCAGAACTGGGCCTCTCACGCGGGCCGCGTAAGAGTTAAGGTAGTCTTACGCGGGCCGCCTGGCCAACTATTACAGAATTGCAGTTTTGGTCCCTGAACTTCAGAAACATGTGTTTTGATGCATTTTTGGCACGTTTAAGCCCCGTTAACCTCATTTCAAGGCTATACAATGATGTTAAAGTATAGGGGACATGAAACATGCTCAAAAATATCTTGGATGTCGGTTCGTTTGGTCGTACGATTGCGTTAATCGCTTAATTACGACGGAAGTCGTAATGAACGCAAAAACGATCCAAATTAAGCGACGAATGAAATTTTATCATGTCAAACACTAAAATAAAATATTTTAATGCTTACATAAATTTTTGGATGTCCGGATGTATTCAGAACGTAAGATATGAGCGAAAATGCAAACTTGTGCACTTTGACACTTTTAGTCCCTTAATGACCAAAAGTTTATTTTTGCGCACCAAACACCTCAAAGCCTTTTTCTAAGCTATGTAAGGGATATTTAGGGCCTATTTAACTTATGATCAAGTTCCGGAAGGTTCGTTACTATACGAATCGGTATAGTTTTGCAGTTTGACATAATTAGTCCCTGCGATCGAACAAACTTGATTTCAACATACCAAATCCTCCAAAACTTGTTTCTAAGTTATGTAAAGGTTATTTAAGGTATGTTAAGCCTATTTTACTATTCCGGAGTGTTTTTTGCATTAAACTGGTTATATCTGCGCATCAGAGCGCGTATAACCCTCCAGAAAGGGATTTAAAGCTTGAAATCGAATAAGAGTTGATATGTGCAAACGATACACATATTTTTACAAATCCCAAGTATGAAATACAATATTTCATTGATTTGGTATTTGTTTGATGATTGAAGTGACACAGGTGTCACATCCTGGACCGGGTTAAACCGGGCGCGGGGGCCGTGACAGAAAAAGGTGGTATCAGAGCCACTGGTTTAAGCCAATTAAGTATTTAGAAATACTTAATTTATCTGATTGCCATTCTGTGATTTTGTAAAATTTTTAGTTTACAAAATTTTAACCTAGGATTGTGCGCGTCTTCGTGTGTACTAACAGCATGAACGAACTATCAGAAGCCCTACAGAATATTTCTATCCATAGTACAAATATGGATATCACCAGTGTTACTACTGGGTACCAGACAGATATGGAGGAGCCTATGGTATTCAAAGCCCAACCTCAGGAAAAACCAAAAGTAGTGAAAAAGAGACATAGGTGGGTAGGTTGGAGGCGTGTACGTAGGAAGAAGCCAGCAACCCAGAAGACCATGAAAAAGGAAGACCCAAAAGACAAAGGGAAAGGCATAGAGACTGGGGAGAGTTCCAGGAAAAACCAGGAACCGCTATCTTGGGAAGAAGAGTTGGACCATAAGTTAGCACTTGGTGACATCATCAGACCTGCCGATGAAACTCTCTTTAACTACCCAGCAGAAGCCCTACTGCCTGTTAACCTGGAACCTGCCATTCCAGACCCTATTGTTCACCCTAGACCTCTACCAGGAGCACTGGAGGAGTGGTGGACTACCGACTCGCAATTTCAGAACCTTATGAATAACCCTAACACCTTTTTCCCTCAATTCGACCTGGAACCTGCACCGAACCCACCAATGAGTAATGAAAACTTAGCTGAACTTCGCCGCTATGGCGAGGAGCTGGTGGATGCCGGAAATAGGATTCGGGAGGTAGGAGATCAGATCTCCTGGAAATACGACGAGAGGGAACGTCGTTTCTGAAATGCCAGCTAACAGGGATTCTATGAGGTGGTGTGGTTGTAGTGTATAATAATAATAATAGTAAAATATAAATCTTGTAAAATAACCTAAAAATAAAACATTGTAAGATAATCAGTGTGTACGGATGCATATTATTAAAATTATATAAAAACGGATAGTCGCAAAGTCGACAGTTTTGGCTGTACATGTTTGTGTGATTATGTGTTTCTTTATTGATCTTTCGTGTTATTTAACTACTTGTTAATTTACAGAATGGGTAAGCAAAAGCTTTTGGATATTTATCATCAGCTAGATAGTGCCCAAAAGAATAAGGATGCGTCGTCCCAATCAAATTCCTCAAGATATTCAGTAAATATTAATGAAGGAATATTTGTTCGTAAGGCACACTATGAAAACCCGCTTACTACCAAGAAGAGAAATTGGATTATTAGAAAAAGTCACGAGAAAATAGGGACGTCCAATTCCAAAGAAGTGATAGTTAATAAGGAGACTCAGGAAATACGCAAAAACCCGCCATGGGAAGATGAATTAGATGAAAAAATGGTCAGACCTCTATATGTTAGCCACTACAGCAGAGAATCTTGATCCTAATTAAGATAAGCTGCCAAACCCAGACCAACCATGAAAGTTATATAAATAAATACTAAGTAATAGAATAAATACGAAACTTAATCATCGTAGTTAAATTAAAATAATAGTATGTTTTGAATTTCAGTTGTAATAGATCTATAAGGTTGTTGTGTTTGCCATATTAAATTTGGTTGTACAGTTGTACCCAAAATGTTTGTACTAAATAAATAGTTGTGTTTGATAAAAATCCAGATGGAACATGCTGTTAATGAACCAGTTAATGAAGTTAACCCATTGGAACATAATAACGAGGATCACTTTCTAAACCGGCAAGACATAGAAAACATTGTTGCTCAGGGAATAGTTAATGCTATTCCAGCAATCGTCGCTGCGGTAAAAAGCCCTGTTGAGCCTTCACAAGCTCACCCTAGCAAAGGCACGCCCGACGATACCTCCAGTAATAGTATTAATGGAGGAGGTAATAATAATAATAGGATGCCAGCCCCAACATACATAAGAATGAAAGCTACAACACCTGGTTGCACTTATAAAGAGTTCCTTGCCTGTAAACCTGTTGAGGTCGCAGGCAATGAAGGGGCGACTGCAGCACAACGTTGGTTTGAGAAAACTGAGGCAGTAATCAAAATAAATAAATGTGCCGAGGAGGATAAAGTCATGTACGCTTCGCACCTTTTCAAGGAAGAAGCGTTAGAATGGTGGAATACGGTATTACAAGCTAAGGGAAGTGACATGGCCTATGCCATGAGTTGGGAGGAATTTAAGCGTCTGGTAGAAAGGATATTCTGCCCTGAATACGAAAAAGAGCAGATGGCGAATAAGTTTCTGAGCCACCGGATGGTGGATGTCGACTGTCGAGGGTATACTGCAAAAATTCTTTGAGTATGCCAGAATTGTACCTACTCTGGCTTCGCCGGAACCGATACTTATTTCTCGCTACATTTGGGGATTGATTAACGAGATTCGTGACATTGTCAAAGCTGCTTGGCCCTGCACGATTGACGATGTTGTGGAGTTAGCCAACACCCTATCTGACGGGCTAGTGCGTACGCGGGAGGAAAATAGGAAGAAAGAATTGGCTCAGAAAATTACCCAAGGGTTTCGTATGGGTAATAATAGTAACTTCAGGAAAAGAGGAACTAGACAATCTTCCATTCTGCCACTTTGCAGGAACTGTAAGAAGAAACATTTTGGAAGGTGTAACGAAACCTGCAACTTTTATAAAGCTGTAGGACATCGTGAAGAAAATTGCCGGAAGAAAACAAAAATTTGCTTCAACTGTGGAGAAGCTGGTCATTTCCGACCAGAATGCCCTAAATTGATCAAACCAGCAGATAATAAGGCTAAACCTGTAGAAGGAACTACTAAGAAAAATGCAAGAGCCTTTCAATTAACTACGCAGGAAGCTGAACTAATTCCTGATGTCATTGCTGGTACGTTCTTAGTTCATAACTCTTATGCAAAAGTATTATTTGACTCTGGTGCAAACCAAAGTTTTATAAATACTTCGTTCTGCCAAGCTCTTAAATTACCTTTAACCAACCTTAGGCAGATTTTTACAGTCGAAACGGTAGATGGGAACTCTGTTAAAATAGATAAGGTTTTGCGAGAAGGAAAGATAGAACTCTTAGGCCATAAATTTTCTGCAAACCTGTTACCAATGAATTTAGCTGGATTCGATGTGGTGTTAGGAATGGATTGGTTAGTAACCAACCATGCTCGAATTCTCTGTGATAAAAATTCCATAGAAATCTATACACCCACAGGACAATTAATAATGATTACCGGAGACAGGCCACAAAAGCCACTAAAATTCATTTCAGTAATGAAGTTGGCCAGTTATTCAAGAAAACAAGGAATAGCATATATGGTTTCGGTAGTTGTTAGTACCAAAAGTAAGAAACTGGAGGACATCCCAATATTATCAGAATACCCAGATGTCTTTCCAGAAGACCTACCAGGTTTACCACCCGATAGAGAAGTAGAATTTAGAATTCATCTAATTCCAGGAACTATACCGATAGCCAAGGCACCCTATCGGTTAGCACCCACTGAAATGCTAGAATTAAAGAAACAGTTAGATGAATTACTGAGTAAAGGATTTATACAACCAAGTTCATCTCCGTGGGGAGCTCCAGTGTTGTTTGTAAAGAAGAAGGACGGATCGATGAGAATGTGTATCGATTATAGGGAATTAAACAAGGTTAAAATTAAGAATCGATACCCATTACCTAGGATTGATGATCTTTTTGATCAATTGCAAGGAGCTAGATATTTTTCTAAGATAGACTTGCGCTCTGGATATCAAGCAACAACAATTAAGGAGGATGCTGAAGAAATGAAAGGACGAATAAAAGAATTAGGACAAGGAGCTGATGGAATTTGGAGATTCCATAAGAAAAGAGTTTGGGTACCTAAGCAGGGAGATTTAAGAAATAAAATTCTAGAGGAAGCCCATAAATCTAGATATACCATGCACCCTGGAAATAATAAGATGTACCAAGATTTAAGAAATAATTTCTGGTGGATAGGAATGAAAAAGGACATAGCTAGTTATGTATCTAAGTGTCTTACTTGTTCACAAGTTAAGGCAGAACACCAGAAACCTTCAGGGTTACTCCAACAATTAGAAATGCCTGTTTGGAAATGAGAACTAATAACCATGGATTTTGTTACTAAGTTTCCCAAAACCAGAAAAGGTAATGATGCGATTTGGGTAATTGTGGACCGATTTACCAAATCAGCTCATTTTCTACCCATGAAAGAAACTTTCAGCATGGAAAGATTAGCCAAATTGTACGTAGACGATGTAGTATCCTTACATAGAGTTCCACTCTCTATTGTATCGGATAGAGATAGTCGTTTCACATCGCATTTTTGGACAAGTTTCCATGAAGCCATGGGTACACGATTAACTTTAAGTACAGCTTATCATCCCCAGACAGACGGACAAAGTGAAAGAACAATTCAAACCTTGGAAGACATGCTCAGGGCATGTGTAATAGATTTTGTGGAAACTAGGATGATCATCTATCCTTAATTGAATTCTCCTATAACAACAGTTATCATTCAAGCATTGAACCTGCCCCGTTCGAAGCAATGTATGGACACAAGAGTAGAACTCCAGTTCGTTGGGCAGAAATAGGAGAAAGTCAATTATCAGGTCCTGAGATTGTGCAAGAGACCACCGACAAGATAACTCAAATTAAAGAAAGACTAAAAACGACTCGAGATCACCAGAAGAGTTATGCAGACAATCGACGCAAGCCACTAGAATTTCAAGTCGGTGACAAGGTACTCTTAAAATTTTCTCCTTGGAAAGGAGTAGTACGGTTCGGTAAGAAAGGAAAGCTGAGTCCAAGATACATAGGACCTTTCCCAGTAATCCAACGAATAGGACCAGTTGCTTATCGTTTACAACTACCAGTAGAGTTAGCGGGAGTACATGATGTGTTTCATGTATCCAATCTTAAGAAATATTTATTTGACGAATCATTGGTAGTCCCTCTTCAAGACGTACAAGTAAATGAAAAGTTGAAATTGGTTGAGAAACCACTTCAAATAGAAGATAGAAAGATCAAGTTTCTCAAGCACAAACAACTGGTGCTGGTCAAGGTCAAGTGGGATTCGAAAAGAGGACCCGAATACACTTGGGAGCTGGAATCAGAGATGAAACGAAAGTATCCACACTTATTTCTAAATAAGGTAGGGAGGATGTAAGGACCTTCAAAAATGTCCCTAAACAACCCATAAATGTAAACCCGGACCCCTGAAACCCTACCGTGCATGAAAAACCAAGAAAACAAGAAAATTGGGTTTCAGGCGGGCCGCGTAAGGAATAGCTTAGCCTTACCCGGGCCGCGTCAACTTAGGTTTGACCGGATAAGTATTCCGGGACCACGTGTTGACTACCTGGTGACCCTACTTGTGACCAACCAGACATACGCCTACACTGGGCGGCCACGCGGGCCCCGTAAAGTTTAGCCTATGGCTTACGCGGGCCGCGAGAACCCCATTTTTCAGCTATAAATTGCTAGGCCATGAGCAGTTCATCTGTGCTCAAAATTTTGATCGCAAACGAAGTTCTACTGCCTAAAAATCATAATTTTCATATAGTGAGGTGCTGGCAGAATACCGGGTATTAACTCGATCGTCGCTACGATTAAATATCCGATCGATTGAAACTATCCAATGGATGTTTAAGTGCTGCCCGCATTAGGGTTATACTTTGTCATTCGTCGTTAATTTGATGGATGTTTAGTATGGCACTTTTTCATTCGTTGTGAGGGTTCTATCTCGTGAGTTATCGTAAATGTTGTATTAGTTACTAACCTGGTTCGTGTGCATTGTTGTTTAAACTAGGTTATTTGGCTTATCAGTAGGCTAAACCCTGCCCGTATAAACTTACAATGCGAGTCATTATCTTTTTACTAAAATTGCTTTCAAAATCATGTTTGTTTTTAAAGTTATAATTACAGGGATTAAGTTTATGTAATCTTTAATTATTGCCGGTATGTGGGGTTTTGTATACATAACTTGTTTCCCGTCACCATTGGACAACGAGTTAGCCAGTGGGTGATCTGACCATAGTCACAGATATAGTCGAGTGACAAATACCGATTTGGGGTAATTGGTTGATAGAAGCATTGTAATCTCCCTTAATACTGTGGATTATAACAATGTGTCGTTTTATGCAACTTGAATGACTCACCAGTATTTCTTGCTGATAAAACCTTTTTAAAATATGTTTCAGGTGATCTGCTGTGAATTATGGAAAAAGTGTTGTGGAGCACTAACAAGCTTGAAGTAGTGGCTTAATAAAATAAATAAACATGTTTTGTAAACCAGGGGTTTCTCGGTGAAATTCCCTTATTGTAAATTATGGGTTTTATCCCGAATTGTGAAATAAAATAATACTCGGGCATTTTCAAGTTTAAACGATCCTGCTAGACTTCCGCTGTACCACAGGTTTCTGTCATGCGGCTCCTGGACCGGGTTAAACCGGGCGCGGGGGCCATGACAAAAGTTCTGGTTGTTGTAGTAAACCTGACGGCTTTTGATGCTCGACTTTAACCTGTGCGCACGTCAGACAGTTATTTGCCTTCAGATCTTGGTACATTTTTCACTGCTCGGATGAACTGAATATTTAGAATTATGAGCTTCTTGAAGGATTACATCTCTAAGTCCTCCACGGATTGGAACCCAGATTCGACCATTCAATCTAAGGATTTCATCATTTCCAGGTGACAACTGATCAACAGTTGCACCTAATATTTCTGCTGGAAAGTTTTCTTCCATTACGACTTCTTTTTGTGCTGACAACAACTTCTCATTTAAATTGTTCTTTAATTCAATGCTTTTAGCATTGATCCTGATAGGTTTGACCCTTTCTTTCCTGCTTAATGCATCAGCGACCACATTCGCTTTGCCAGGATGGTAGCGAATTTCACAAACATAATCATTCAATGTTTCCCTCCAACGACGTTGCCTCATATTGAGCTCTTTTTGGTTAAACAAGTGTTGGAAACTTTTGTGATCTGAGTAAATTGCACACTTGGTTCCATATAGGTAATGTCTCCAAAGCTTGAGTGCAAATACAATGGCACCCAATTCCAAGTCATGGGTGGTGTAGTTCTTTTCGTGCACTTTTAGTTGACGTGATGGATAGGCAATCACCTTGTATGTTTGCATTAGCACACAACCCATACAAGTGTCCGATGCATCGCAATAAACAACGAATTCTTCTATCCCTTCAGGTAACATCAACACATGAGCATTGCTTAATTTCTGCTTAAGAATCTCGAAAGATTCTTGTTGTTTGGGACCCCAATCAAACTTTACGTTCTTGTGAGTTAACGAAGTTAAACGTGCAGCAATTCTTGAAATTTTTTTGATAAAACGCCTGTAATAACCTGCTAAACCTAAGAAACTGCGAATTTCAGTGGGCGATTTAGGTGCTTGCCAATTCATAATCGCTTCTATTTTAGCGGGATCTACCTGGATGCCACATCACTTACCACATGTCCAAGAAATTGGACTTCTCGAAGCCAGAATTCACATATGGAAAATTTTGTGTAGAGCTTTTCTTGTTGCAGAAGTTTAAGGATGCATCGGAGATGTTTCTCGTGATCAGCTTGATTCTTGGAATAAATAAGTATGTCATCAATGAAAAGAATGACAAACTTGTCCAAATACGGCTTGCAGACTCGATTCATGAGATCCATGAATGCTGCAGGCGCGTTAGTGAGCCCGAAAAGCATCACTAAGAACTCGTAGTGGCCATATCTTTTTCTGAACGTGGTCTTATGTACATCTTCGGTTCTAACCTTCAATTGATGATATCCCGACCTTAGATCGATCTTTGAGAAGTAACTTGCACCTTGCAGCTGATCGAACAGATCATCGATCCTTGGCAATGGATAGCGGTTCTTAATTGTAACTTTGGTCAACTCATGATAATCAATGCATAGACGCATTGAACCATCCTTCTTCTTCACAAACAAAATGGGCGCTCCCAAGGGGACGGGCTTGGTTGAATAAAACCTTTCTCCAATGGATCATCCAACTGGGTTCTTAATTCTTTCATTTCGGTCGGTGCCAAACGATAAGGAGCTCATGCAAGTGGCGCTGCTCCTGGTATAATATCAATTATGAATTCTACTTGTAGGTCAGGAGTTAAACCAGGTAGTTCTTCAGGAAAAACGTCTGAGTATTCTGAAATAACAGGAATGTCTTCTATCTTTGGCTTTGGCACTTCTACTGACACATGTGCCATGTAAATGACACAACCTTTCTTCAAACACTTAGATGCTTTAAGCATAGATATTTGATCGGGCAATCCATACTGCGTATAATTATATCGAACCCTACCAATTTCATTGGTAACAAGGACAACGGAAAAGAGTGATTCCTAATGGATATGAAATATCCATCTAAAATTGTTGAGGCAGTTTCTAAGGTACCATCGGCCAATTCTACCTCATATTTTAATTCTAGAGTTTTAACAGGCATATTTAACAGTTTACAAAATTTATTGTCTACAAAGGACTTATCTGCACCAGAATCAAATAAAACTCTAGCATAAACATCATTTATGAGGAAAGTAGCTGTTATAAAATTATCGTTCTGCACTGCCTCTCTGGCATTCATTAGGAATACTCGAGCGTTGGTCTTTTTAGCTTCTTCGGGCTTCTTTGGGTTTTTCGGGCAGTTGCTCCTGATATGCCCCTTCTCGTTACAACCATATCATGTCGCATTCTTTAATTCCTTGCACTCCAAGGTTTAATGACCCTTTGTTTTGCAAATTCCACAGGGTCTCTCTTTTGGATCAATAGTGCACTTACCAGGGTGGCGCTTCTTGTAGTTCTTACACACGGGCCTGTCACACGACTGATTTGAGCTTTTCTTTAACTCAGAACCTTTCTTAAACTCAAAACTACCTTTCTTCTTCTTATCGGAGCAATGTGAGCTCTCATCTTCCCTCTTTCTCTTACCCTCTTCTGAAGCCTTACCAGACTTATTTCTAACTGCATCAAGCGTGAGTGATAAAGACAGATCCACCACTGACCTATAAGTGGTAGGCATGGAAGCTTTGACGTTTCCTTTAATTTCAGGGGCCAGGCCTCCAATGAAGTGCGTTATGCGCTTATGTTCAGGTGTAACCAAATAGGGGACAAGTCTGGACATAGTGTTGAAACTCGTAACATATGCTTGGCAATCCAGATTCTTCATGACCAGAGTCAAGAAGTCAGTTTCAATATTTTCTACCTCATGCTGAGGACAAAAGTTTTCTTTAATTAATGCCACAAACTCCGCCCATGACAAGTTATAGAGTGGAATTTTCCCTGTGGCTTGAATTAATGCCCTCCACCAAGCTAATGCCTCTCCTTTAAACGAGTGTGATACGAATTTCACAACATCCTACTCCGCACAACCACTTGTATCCACAACGGTATCCATTTCATCAAGCCATGTTATACAGTCTATGGCACCTTTTTCACCTGTAAAATCCCTTGGTTTGCAAGAGACGAAGTATGTTGATGTACGGAATGTCTGTTGACTACGTCTACGTGAAGTCTTAGGTCAATATAGGTCAACAGGGTCAAAAATGTCAAAATATGTATTTTGTGTGAATAGGTTTTCTCATAGGGGATTATAGGTTCGCTTATATGGTGTCAAGGTAGATTCGCTTATTAGTCAAATGACAGGTTCGCTTATGTGACAGGTCATTGGAGCGAACCACCATAGGCTATATATAGGGTCATTTGGAGCGAATCTGGTGTGTGTGTATGTGTGTGCTCTGGAGCGAAACTCTGTCAAAATTTACTCAGGAAGCTAATAAAAGCAGTGGAATTAAAAGGACAAGCTGTTGTAACATCATATGTACTGATTCCGCCTTTATATGTGATGATGAACTGTCTCGGCTGACTTTTCGGGTCAAAACAACGGTCCAACAAGTGGTATCGGAGCTCAGGACGAGGAGTTCATACTACTACAGCTTATATCTGCAGACATCTCTCTTTTCTACTCACTTTCTCTCATACTTTTTCAGTTTACAGTAGTTCCTACGGTTGAAATTGTCTGAAAATTGAGTATAACGTGTAAAACATACTAATAACAAATCCTAGAAAGTTTCAGGCTAAAACTCGAACTAAAAATGGTTAAAACAGGGTAAAAACATTGATTCGCTTTTACAAACAAGAGGTTCGCTTTTCTGGACAAAATTTGAAAGATTCGCTCGTAATTCATAACAGGTTCGCTCGAAATTACCTGTTTGGTTCGCTTTTCAGACACTTTTACTGTTAGATTCGCTCGAACGGACACATACAGGTCCGCTCGAACGTACATTTCTGGTCCGCTTTTTGTTCAATTGTTGGGTTCGCTTTTACGGTCCGCTTATTTGGACAGTTATTGGTTCGCTCGAACGGACATACTGTGGTTTGCTTTTAGAGTATTACCTGGTCCGCTCGAACTAAAATTGTTCTGGTTCGCTCGAACGGTTCGCTTATCTGGTTCGCTTATTTGAACCATATAGATTCGCTTATCTGTTACCTATACAGATAGATTCTCTTTTATGTCCTGTTGTTCAAAACTTCGAAAATTTTTCTAAGTGTCGGTTGATTTTGCAGGTACAGTCAAAATGGATGATATTTTCATGAATCCGTTCAGCGAAATGTACGCATTCACGGGAAGTTCCGGAAACAATGATACGTCTTCGAGCAATACGAATGAGGATCCACCGAAAGAAAGAAAGAAGGAAGCTTGGGAGTCTGAAAGCGCATTTGGAACATTTAACAAACCTCCTAAGCTGATGGCTATAGAAGATTACAGCAGGTGGGCAACAAAGTTCGAAGACTGGTTGATGGCATTCGCTTTTCCCAGCTGGAAGAGCATGAAGAATGGTTATGCCGAAGGAAAGAAGAATGGTGAAGCATTGAGATCGGTTGATGAGATTGATAGTTTGGTGGCAGAGCAAAAGTGTGTGGCATTATTGTTTCAGTCGGTGCGGGAAGATATCATTTCGTTGATAGATTACTCCAATGCTAAAGATTTGTGGGTAAAACTCGAGAAAGAAGTGCCTTGGAAGCAAAGAGATTGTAAAGAATAAAAAGAAACTTCTTAGAAAAGAGTTTGACATGTTTGGTTGTCTTAAAAATGAATCGGTGTGTAAAATGATTGAAAGGTTCGGTCATCTGAAGCTGGAACTTGCTCGACACAAGATCACGTATTCTGATGAAGAACTTGTTGACAAACTGTTCGATTCATTACCAGACGAAGTGGATTGGAGATACTACGCATTGATGTTGAAGAACACTATTGCTCCTGAAGATTTGACTCCAGATGTGTTGATTGAAAGACTTGAAAGTCATGATCTAGAACCGAAGAAAACATATAAAGTCAATAACTCATCTTATCAGCAAAACCTGGATCTATACTATCCAAAAAGCTTGATGCCGAAAGCTACTTCTCCAAAAACTGCATTTTCTGCTGAGAATGTTTCTCCAGCAAGCAAAGAAAGTCAAAGCAGTCCAAGCAGCGGAAGCCACAGTGGTTATCACGGTGGATCTTCGTCTTCTGAAAAACGTTCTGATGCAAAGTTTTCCAGTAATATTGCGATAGATCTGAAGAACGCACAGAATTTTGATGAAGAGTCGGCCAAGCAACAAATGGTTTTTCTGGCATCTGTGCTAGAGTCTTATGAAGGTTTGGTGGCTGGAAAGATCGGGAATACAAATCTGACGAAAGAAGATTCCGATCAGATAGATCCCGAAGAAATGGAGCTGATCGACATTCGTTGGGCAATGGCAAGTGCAGTTCGACGTGCACAACGCTTCATGGAGATTACTGGGAGAAAAACGATCGGTGGTCCGTCTACAAAGTTGGGGTTCGATAAATCGAAGGTGACGTGCTTTAAGTGTAAGCAGAAGGGTCACTTCAAGCGGGAATGCAGAAACGCATACGCTGATGAGTCAGAGAATCCGTTTAGAGACGATTACTACAAAAAGGCAATCTACCATCAGAATAAATCTGAGCCGCCTAGATTGAAGCAGTCTGAAGATAACAGAGACAAATCAAGGGCTTTGGCTGTGATTTATGATGATGAGGGGTACGATTGGAGTAAGGAAGTTCTACTGGAAGAAGATGCGGTGGGTTACGCATTCATGGCAAGTAACGATGAACCGATTCCGTGGAAAGATGATCGTACTGAAGAGCAGAAGTATAAATAGCGGAAGATGATTGCTGAAAACAAGATTATCAGACTTTCTATTATATTTTCGGAGGCTAAAAGAGCAAATAGATGGGATCCAGATAGAGAGTGCTACCTTGATAAGTATGGCAACATCGCGATTGATGACAAAACGCTAGATATCGAAGCCATCATCAAGGAGTACAAAGAAGAAGATGAATACTGGCAACACAGGTGGTGGGGAACACCAACTGAGAAGATGATTGAAGAAGAAAAAGAGAAAGAGAGAAAGCAGAAAGAGGAGAAAGAGAAGAAAGAAAAAGACGAAATTGAGAAAGTAAAGCAGGTTGATACAGGCTTGATCGATACTACGCAAGAGTTGACGGCTGAGAACCTGGGAAAGATGGCTGACAAGGTGCTAGCTGCAAAAGCACTTGAGGTAGACCCTATTTCTGTTACTGAGTCAAAGGGGCTGGTCAGTCAAAGTGTGTCAACAAATGCGTCAGGTAACAAGATTGATGGAAATGCTGACTGCAAAAATTGCATCAAACAATGCAATTTTTGTAGCACTGTCACGTATCTTAACAATGAGAAAATCAAGAATTTGACAACTAAAGTTAAAAGTGTTGAGGATCAGATTCTCGGTCGTGACAAAACTGTAAAAGCTTCAACTGAACGGGTCAAAGAATTAACAGCTCAAATTGAAAATGATAAAATTGATCGTGAGAAAATAAAATGTGAAAACGAAAAGTTAATTCTTGAAAACCGTCAAATTTCTGAAAATTTTGAAAAATTGAAAAGCATTGTCAAAGATAGTGATGATCGAAATGGTAAAACGTTTAAAGAAAATGAACACCTGAGAGTTGTGGTGAGAATAAAAGAAGAATTAATTAACAACCAACTGGATGAAATTGCTAAACTGAAACTTAAAGTTCAAGAAGCTGAAATTGAAAATGAAAGAATTCAGTTGAAGTTAAACAGCTATAGCTCAGCAAGCTTTGTTTTGCAGCATATTGTTCCCAAACCTATAGGGAAAAACAAAGCTGGCGAGGATGTGTTTTCTGATGGAACATGTGTAGGGTTTCACAAAGTTCCACCGCCAATTTTAGACAACTACACGAAAAAACAGTCTAGTTTGGTGGAAATTGAGGAAGAAAGTGATGTTAAACTTCCTGAGAACATTGATGTCACGTTCACGTCTTCCAATGATGAGGGTGTCCAAAATGATGTGGTGAAAAGTGTAGTAGACAAAGTGCTTAAACCGGATTGTGACACTTCTGAGGAGGATGGGTGTTTCTTGGATAAATACATTCCGAAACAAAAGTCCAAGAACAACTTAGATGAAGAATCAAACCTTGTCATGTACAAGATGATGGGTTCGGATAAGTTATTTTCGGATTCTGAGTTTCCAATAAAGAATGTTAATTTGAACAAATTGACAAACGTTTTTAAACTGGTCGAAGTGGAGTTGTCAGCTGTGAACAATCTGAGTCGAAAGAAAGACATGGTTTACAACAAGAAAACAGGTTATCCACCATGTCTTTACAATAACAACAGAAACAATTGGTCGGGTGGTTATCAGGGGGGTAAACCATATCAGAAAAGAAATGTTCCAAACAAGAGGTTTGTTGAGAAGAAAAAGTTTGTGAATAGTTCGAGTTCATTGGCTGATGAAGAGAAAGAAATTTTTTCAAAATCGAACAAAGATTTTTTTGAGAAGAGAGCTTCACAGGCTCAGTCTGAAGGCACGAGTCGAGTAGCTGATACTCGTACTTGTTTTAGGTGTGATAAGGTTGGTCACATTGCACGAAAGTGTACATTTGTGAAGCCTAAGACTGAAGCTGTGAAAGTTCAACAGAAGAAGGTTGATGTGAAGGGTAAAGCACCGATGATTGTTGAGAAAAGGGTTGTTGAAAAGAAGAATGTTAAAATTGATAACATCAAAGTGAAAAATGAACCCGTAAAGAAGTTGGTAACTCAAAATGATAAATTTTACAAAAGGGTCGCAGTAACTCAACAGGTGTGGAAACCAAAAATTGAATCAAAAGTTGAGAAGAAAGTTTCGACTTCTAAGGTGAAAAAGGCTGAAGAATCAATTACGGTCGATTATGATGCAAATTTTCCACCTCTAAAGGCTGAAAATTTCAAAATTCAAATTGCGAGAGTCAAGGTTACACCTAAGGCTGATGAAGCCTGGGTGGACACCATGTTTGACTAAACAATTTGAATTGCCGGAGCTTCCTGGTTAGCGAAGCATGAATCGGCATCTTTCTTGAAGTTATTTAAATGATGATTTGTTGTGTGTAGGATCTTCCAAAACTTGTATCCAGGTGGATCATGGATAGTGGAGCATCGAGACATATGACAGGGAAGACCGCGTTGCTGTATGATGTGAATAACATTAACGGTGGTTACGTGGGTTTTGCGGGTAATCAAGGAGGAAAGATCATAGGTGAAGGAACGTTATCAAATGGCATTGTAACGTTTGAGAGGGTTAACTACATCGCTGAGCTGGAGAATAATCTGCTGAGTATCTCCCAGATCTATGACAGGATGTATACTACTCATTTCACCGACAAAGAATGTTTGATCTTGAAACCGGGATTTGTGATACCTGAGGAATGGATCATCATGAGGGCACCAAGGGTCAATGATCTGTACGTGTTGGATATGAGCGTCGCTACTACAACCACGGGTCAGGCTCATTGTTTTGTGTCCAGAGCAACGGAGAAAGAATCAAGGTTATGGCATCGAAAGATGGGGCAAATTCACCTAAGGAAGATGAATCACTTGGTGCATAACGATTTGGTGACAGGAGTGCATGTCAAAGGTTTTCATCTGGAAGGGGAGTGCATAAGTTGTGTTAAAGGCAAACAGAAGAAAAAATCACACCCTACAAAGCAAGTTAATTCAGTTTCAAGACCATTGGAATGACTTCACATGGATTTGTTTGGTCCAGTGAATGTCAAGAGTATAACAGGAGATTCCTACTGTTTGGTCGTGACTGATGATTATTCCAGATTTTCTTGGGTTATGTTTTTGAAAACAAAAGATGAAACATTTGACAGCTTGATGTCATTGTTTAAGAAAATTGAGAATCTGTACCAGAGGCCGATTTGTAGAATTCGAAGTGATAATGGTACTGAATTCAGAAACAGTAAGATGGAAGAATTTTGTGACGAAAGAGGTATATTGCATGAGTTTAGTGCTCCGTACACTCCGCAGCAGAATGGAGTAGCAGAACGCAAAAACCGGACGCTAATCGAGACAGCCAGAACGATGCTTGCAGACTCTAAGTTACCAATTAATTTCTGGGCTGAAGCTGTTTCTGCTACATGCTATACTCTCAACAGAGTTCTTACTGTAAAGAAGTTCAACAAGACGTGTTTTGAGCTAATCAATAACCGCAAGCCGAATTTGAAGTATCTAGAACCGTTTGGATCTCCCTGTACGGTGATAGAGGCTAATGGAAAGTTTGGTCCGAAGAGCATTGAGGGTATTTTTGTTGGTTATTCAAGTCCTACACGACGTGTCTTCGTTCCAAGTGAAAAGTGGATTATTGAAGCAGCGAATGTTGAATGTCAAGGTTACACTATGCCGCCACAGAATCCTGGTGATTCATGGCGTTATCATTATGACAAACTTTGGGATTCGTTTGACATGAGAGAAGAATCAGAGGAAGAAGAAGATTTCTTTGATGAGCTGGATATTTTGCGAGAGTATGAGTCGCAGCTCAGGTTCCCAGCGGAGTATTCTAGAAGACCTCGGGAAACTTCAAATGATGATGAAGCAGGTCCTAGTAATGCTGGTGAACATGATGAAGAAGTTGCTCCTGGTAATCAGTCGGAGGTGAATGATGATCAAGAAGCTGATAACATGCCAGTATTTGACCATGGTGATTCAGATCTTGAGGGGGAGCAGATCCAGTTGTCAAGTCAAACAAACCAAGTTGGTGAACAAGATGCAGAGCAAAATGTTACTAATCTGGAGGGAAATGTAGAAGTTCCAAGCGAAGTGATGCCGCGAACTCTTTCTTATCATCCAGAAGAGTTGATCATAGGAGAATTGCAATCGGGCGTTCGCACGAGACGTCAAATTGACCAGGGCTTAACATGTTTTTATTCTACAGTAGCACCTTTACAAACTGAATTTTCATTAAGTTGTTTTATCTCGCAGGTCGAACCGAGAACTTACAAAGAGGCGCTTACTGAAGACTCTTGGGTCATAGCGATGCAAGAAGAGTTAAGTCAGTTTGAAAAATTGGGAGTGTGGAAGTTAGTTGATTTGCCGGATGGTCAAAGGAAAATCAATACAAAATGGGTTTTCAAATGTAAGAGGGACGATAGAGGAGTGGTTGTAAGGAACAAAGCTCAACTCGTTGTTCAGGGCTTTAGTCAACAGGAGGGGATTGATTTTACTGAAGTCTAGAGGCTATCAGAATTTTCCTAGCATTTGCGTCTTGGAAGAATTTTAAAGTATATCAGTTAGATGTTAAATCAGTGTTTCTTTATGGGAAGGTCAAAGAGGAGGTTTATGTTGGTCAGCCGCCGGGCTTTACTGACCTAATCCACAAGAACAAAGTTTATCTGCTGGACAAAGCGTTGTATGGTCTACATCAGGCGCCGAGAGCCTGGTACGAGACTTTGTCTCAACACCTACTCGCTAATCAGTTCATTCGTGGAAAAGTGGATGCCACTCTCTTCACTAAAGTCGTTGATGGTCATCTTCTAATAGTACAAATTTATGTGGACGATATAATTTTTGGGTCAACGAATGAGAAATTGTGCAAAGATTTCGAACAGGTGATGAAGCAGAAATTCGAAATGTCATCAATGGGGGAGATGAAATTCTTTCTGGGTCTACAAGTTGAACAACTTCCTGAGGGAATTTTCATTCATCAAACGAAGTACGTGCATGATATTCTAGAGAAATTTGGAATGTCAAGTTCTACTCCAGCTGCTACCCCACTTGCGACTAATCATGGGATTCACCCAGATCTCACCGGAGACAGGGCTGATGAAACGTTCTACCGTTCCATGATAGGTTCTTTGATGTATCTGACTGCTTCATGACCTGACATCATGTACCCAACGTGCCTCGCAGCAAGATTTCAGTCTAACCCGAGAGCATCGCACATGATTATTGTCAAATGGATATTACGTTACCTGAAAGGTACTCCGTCATTGGGGTTATGGTATCCTAGGAAAGGCGATTTTATGCTCGAAGGGTATTCCGATTCGGATTTCGGATGCTGCAAAGTCAACGCGAAATCAACAACTGCAGGATGCCAGTTCTTTGGTTCTAGATTGGTTACCAGGCAGTGTAAGAAACAAACGTCTGTGGCGTTATCTACATGTGAAGCGGAGTATGTTTCTGCTAGCAGTTGCTGCTCTCAGATCCTGTGGATACAGCAACAGATGCGTGACTACGGTTTGCAATTTCTTAACACACCTCTGTTTGTTGATAATGAGGCCGCAATTAATATAACTAAAAATCCAGTACATCACGCTAAAACTAAACATATTGAGATTCGTCATCACTTTATTCGCGATTGCTTCGAGAAAAAGTTGATACGAATTGAGAAAACCCACACTGACGAACAAAAAGCTGATTTGCATACCAAAGCTTTTGATAAAAATCGGTTTCAATATTTGTTAAAACTTAATGGTATGAAATTGTTTTCAGTGTCAGATGGAATTGTGAGCGTTGATGAGAGTACTGTTGCGGATGAAGACGAGAGACAATCTGCAATGGTTTGTCGATTTTTTTACGTGTTTTGGTATTTAGGGGGAGATAGATAGTTGTACATAGTTTATTTTCAGAAAAATACAAAAACAGTAAAAAATGAAAAATCCAAAAACATGATAAAATTGAAAAAGAGCTTGTGTATATAGGGAAAATGATAGTACATCAGCTAGACAATTACAGTATGCTAAAGATTTGGAAAGACAAAATGAATTAAACAATCTCACTAATGATGTGTCGATAGGTTTTCGTACATTTAGTAGATTTATTCAGGATATAAACCTAAAATTTCAAACTTGTGAAATTCGTGGGGAACACTACTTGGATATATAGGTAACCCCTGAAATCTCGTTTGAAAGGTCCCATATTCTGAGATACTAGGTCTTTATACTCAGTGATATCTGGGGTATTATTCCGGGACTTCTGCTGTATGGAAGTACTGACCTAGTCCCCGAATAATACTTTCTGCAAAATGCTTGAAATATAGCATCGCCCTCAGTAAGCTGATGAAACAATAAAATTGATAGTCGCTGCTGTTGTAATGCTAAAAGATCCTCTAAAGGGGACACACCAAAAGTCGAGCCGTCATCTCTCTGCTGAACGGAAGATCTTACCTGAGCTCTCACGGTTTCACACCTAACCCCTTACAGATATCATCTGTGGTATACTCACCTGTAAGACTGAATATCTGGGATTCTGGATACGGGAGTATATTCAAGAGGTGAGACACATGAATTGAACTAAGTTCTTAAGACACTTAAACTGTATCCTGAATAGATTGAAGTTTGTATGAGAATTTAAGATGGATCAGTATATCGACAATCGAGGTGAATTGTTTAAGTCTGAGAATGTAATGTAGCTTAACGGTACTAGTAATTTGTCTGAAAAGCTGATATGATTCCCTGACACGCTCGCCAAAAATAAACTTGTAAATAGTTTACGTTCTGCAATTTAAGTTTTCTGTTATTTCATTTCTTAGTTTAGATCACTTAAAATCCAAAAAAGATTTTATTTCTGCTTTATTTTAGACAAACCAGAGTGGAAAGTTAATTGTTGGATTCTAGAAATATGAAGCAGATGCAGGAGATTCAGAATTGAAGAATGAGGAGAGCTTACATTGTTAGAAGTGTGATTGTTTTCTGTGTCACAAAACAAGTTCATTAACTTGATACTTGTTATTTTCAGAAAAAAATTGAAAATGTTTTTTACCAAATCAGTTTGATTCGTCAACAGTTCAACCAGGGTCAATAAATTGAACTTGGTAGATTAATCAAGTGTTCAGGGTCATTAACTTGAACTTGAAAACTTGAGTGGATTTCTAAGAGCTGATTGAATTTGTATATTTTTAGAAAAGATAGAGTGTAATGTTATTGGTTGAGTAACAGGTTTGGACTTTATTTCCCAATGGAGGCAAATTGTCAAAGCTTAAACCAGATATCTCAGATTCCAGCATACTGAGAGGGGGAGTCTGTGAAAGGGGGAGTCTGGATTAACAGCTAATGGGAAGTTTGAAGTTAGAGCTAGGAGACAGTCCTAGAACCTGTGAAGAATGCATACGAGGAAAGGACAGAGTTGGAGAAAAGATCAAGACTGAAGACTCAGGATCTGAAGACTGATAAAGACTACGTCAACATCCAAGGGGGAGTCTGTTGATGCACGGAATGTCTGTTGACTACGTCTACGTGAAGTCTTAGGTCAATATAGGTCAACAGGGTCAAAAAAGTCAAAATATGTATTTTGTGTGAATAGGTTCGCTTATAGGGGATTATAGGTTCGCTTATATGGTGTCAAGGTAGATTCGCTTATTAGTCAAATGACAGGTTCGCTTATGTGACATGTCATTGGAGCGAACCACCATAGGCTATATATAGGGTCATTTGGAGCGAATCTGGTGTGTGTGTATGTGTGTGCTCTGGAGCGAAACTCTGTCAAAATTTACTCAGGAAGCTAATAAAAGCAGTGGAATTAAAAGGACAAGCTGTTGTAACATCATATGTACTGATTCCGCCTTTATATGTGATGATGAACTGTCTCGGCTGACTTTTCGGTTCAAAACAACGGTCCAACAAAGTATTTATAAGAACAAGTCTTGGAACGCGGTTCCTGGTCAAACACTATTTTCTTAGACAGCTGACTTTTCTGATTTGACAAGTGCTGAGAATTGTCCTTCTTTGTTGTATGTGTTTTGGAAGGGGGCTTAGTATGGGTATTGATTGGGTCTTAGTGCGAGCAGCGCTTGAATCTTTGAATATTCTGCCAACAGCTTTGGTTACAGCATTGTCTATCAACGCTTGCAGATCTGCACCCGTTACGTTCATTCTGGTGTTATCATTCCTTTCATTGGGATGACTATTAACTTTTTCTGAGTCGGCCATGGTGAAGCTTGATTGCTATAAAAGAATTGACAACAACTCATTTAGTGGTCTATTATTGAATAATCATATTCGATGATTCATTAACCATGGTAAAAATAGACCATATTGGTTAATTTGCTAGTCAGATTTATTTAAATTTTTCATTATAAATTCCCAGATATAAATTATTAAGGATATTAAGGTGGCACAAAAGGCCTTGTCACAAGGACAGTTTTAATTTATAAGCCATGATCTTATTTGATCGAGGCGCTTAGGTTTGAACATAGTTCTTCACCTTTCTTGACAGGGAGTCATAGACTACAACTGTCTTTGATATGTAGTTGGAGTAGTTCATCCCGAAGATGAAACAGTGACATCACTAATGGATGATTTAATAAGGTGATATCAGCCATGATTTACTAGACCATTTGGCTAAATAGGGAATTGGAAGAATCCAATATAAGGATGAGTAGTGTGATTTTTTTTTCCGAACCACATTTGTCAAGAGTGCTAACACGTTCTTAGGTGTTAACAAGGATTTTTCATCTTAAAATGGCTTTACCATCATGGCCATGTCTATAATGACATATAGGCTAGGTTATACCTTTAAGATTATCTTTTGAAATTTAATGGCAGATCAATTATAAATTGAAATGATAGATTAATTAGTGATATAATGTATATGCATATGTATAATGACAATGTAATTGTAAAAGGAAATTTCTCATAAATTATCCTAAGAATTACAATAATTGCCCTAAATGGGTCTTTAAACAAATAAACTTGTCCTTGCATGGACTAAATAAGAAAATAAGTCCACACAGGGACTAAATACTTAAATAAAATGTCCACGCAGGGACTTAATTGAAATGGAAATTACAAAACAATAAATAAGGGTCTTTCAACGGTCTTTCTTCTTCTTTCCCTTAATGAAGTTTGCCAAACCCTTAAGAAATTTGCTGTGGCTTCTATCCCTTTCTTCCATACTTCGTTCCACCTCTTCCAACCTTTGGAGAATTTCTTGTTGCTGCGGCTGTTGAAGTGGGGGTTGTGGTGGCTACTGCTGCTGAGGTTGTGGAGGTGGCGGGTATTGATACCCATAAGCAGGGTGCCCAGTTAGGTACGCGGGCAGAAAGGGCGAGGGGTAGAGAGCATTAAAGTTTGCTGCCTCAATGTATGGGTCGACGGTAGGTGCATTGTAGTTATAACCCAAGTAAGCTTGTGGCTCAAACGGTTTGTACCCAGCTGCATCTAGGTAAGCAAGGATTGGGTTTTCATAACCCATGGGTGGTGGTGCAGGTGTGACCGGTCCAGAGTCGACCTCTGAAACAACGTTTGAAGGCCCGCCCATTTATGGGTCTTCAAAGATAGGAGGATAGTTGCTGGGGTTTTGTGGGGTGCTGAAATAAAAACCCTCTCACACGGACATCCGTGCGCTTCTTCTTCACCTCGACGGTTCTGGCGGCGGAGGCTGTTCTGCTACTGGCGGTGGCGGTGGCGTGACCGCCTGAAAGTGTGGGTCCTCGGAGGGAGCCCGGTGTGGTGGAGGTGAGTTGTGGTGAGGGGGAGTAAACTCCCACTTATAAGTGATTCACCTTTCGGCCCATATATCAGGGCCTCTGTATGGCGATCCTGCAAATGAAGAACCGCTGGAGATTTCGATGGGATGCGTGGGCGTCCCAGAAGGTGGCATAGCGGGATCTGAATCGTCGTCCACATCCATGTCCTGGTACTCATGAAAGTGATCTGCTGGCCCCAATGGTTTATGACCCACTGGTTAATCATTTTGGTCGATCGGGTTGAAACGACTCTTAAAGTAGGGAGTGGAGTTCTGGAAAGAATGATGAGAACCCGAACGCTATAAGGAATGGTGTGAGTGGTGCGAGTCTTGGGTTTCTTCTTCCTGTTGAGGTCCAAAGGAATTGAGGTAAGAAGGTGAAGAACTGAGCGAGACGGAACGTCTTGCTGGCTCAAGATAATTTCTCCAATCAACGTGTGAATCGGAGTTGTAAGTTGCAGATGGGGTTCGTCTATGCGAGGGCCCCGCTTCATGATCGTGTCTTCCCCTCATGGGTGCCTTACCTCGTCCACTTCTACCTCTGACCCTTGGTGGCATGATTAGAATGTAGTCCTGTCAAAACAAGAAAAACAAGAAAAATATATAAACCAAATAAGATTAGGATTAATCCTAGGTAGTTTGCCTAGACTCGGAATTCAAGGAATGTGCTACTGTGTCATTGAGATTAAACACAAAAGGCTAGTGTTTAATTCCCACAATGTTGGCTCTGATACCAACCTGTCACTCCACGATATTTCCACATATTACCGGTGGGCCCGGCGGGGAGTATCGTGACGTAGTTGATATCATCATAGTCAAATATACACAGTTTATAGCATAGCGAAGTCTTGGTAGAAATTACTATTAGAAACCAAAATGTAAAGTACGAATAAAATATTATACAGATGGTTGTAAGATAGGATCCACAGGCGGACCTAAAATATAATACAAAACATTGTTCAACAGATTTAAGGCATACGAACTTGCAGGATTCAATATTTACGCCCAGAAGCTCCCAGCCAACTACGAATAGTACCTGCCACTTAGCCTTTTTGAAAATACATCAGTTTACACTGGTAAATACAATTAACCTAATCTTTTGAAAGCATTTATGAAAATTGATTTAAATGCACAAGGCACAAATATTCTTTTAAAACTTGGGACAATTATATAACGATAATCTTGTATCAGATTCACATGTTTGTCATACATTTAGGGCTGGGATAAAAGCCGAACAAGATTAATCGACACACCACTAATATAATCCCACGACGAGTTATCCTCAACAAGCGGGTATATCTTTTACACACGCAACTGTCAGGTGTATGCCTATACCCCGTGCTTAAGTCGTGGCCATTTACAATTTTAAATGAGCCGGGGACATCCAGGGCACGGTCGTTAACCCCCAATGTTTATTGTTATCCAGCAACACTGATTAAAACAGGATTATGCCATTTAACCATATTCGATTAAATGTTTTTACACCCGACCAAGCGGTAATATTTTACCGTATCGCAAGCCCGTATAAGGGAAAATAAGTTAAAAGTATTTACCTGAGCTTAAAATGCAAGTTTTGTATACTCAGCCGTATAATCTTCTTAAACAAGTGCAAGTAGCTTTTACTGGGGCTCCTAATCTGGATCGAAGGTTTTATTAACCTATTAGATTACTATCGGGTCTTATTTAAGTTGTAAACTTAGACCGGTTAGTTTAAAGAAAAGTTTACGGTACGACATGCTAGATTAAGCGGTGACCGGATTGGAATGTAATTTAGACCCGACAAGTATGAAGACTTGTATCATATGGGTAAACTAAATACATTCTGGAATTTGAAGTTTAAATGATAAGATTTGACCCGTTTCGTCTAATTTATGTAAACTAGTCACATAAACTGCACCGTACGTGTATAAGCATAAACGGGTAACCGAATGACTCATATACAAGTTCCAAATAAGTTATTATGCTTAAAATATGTTGTGATATCAGCAAACAAGCCCAAAAATATTTTAAAACCTTATTAAGTCCCGTAAGGGCATTTTGGTCATTTTGACATTTATAAAAGAGGTTTAATAGTAAACTGATGTTCTGGTCTAAAACATTCTGTAAAAGTATTTATTTTATAATGTTATAACAGTAAGATATCATACATATGTGTGGTTTACCATTTATGGCCAAACTATGCCCCGAAAGAGTATTTTGGTCATTTCACGTATGCTTTTAGGGTCAAAATTGGAAGTCTGAGTTCATGATTTATACCTACTATAAAACTATTAAAAATTATTTATAATTTCAGTAGGTAACAAGTCTTGGGTGCTAGATATGGTTCTAAACCATACTATGCACCGAATTAGCGTAAAAATCGACAATTGACGATATTTGCGATGTTTATGTGATTCTGAGATTTTGACCAACCTTGAGTGATTAAAATATTTTATTCTAACTATTAAATCAGTAGGAAAAGGTTTGACATGTTAATTATATGTAAATCACATTTTATTAGTAAAAAGGGCATTATCGTCAATTATGGAATTTATACAAGAACTCTATGATATGGTGAGTATCTAATCTGACCCAACTTTCCAAAAATCCCTAAAAATAATATCATAATAGTAGGTAACGAGTTTTGTGCAAAAATTTGGGTTTAAACATGATTTATGCAAAAAAGCGTAATTTAATTATAAAAAAATGTTAAATTTTACGATAACTTGCATAACTTTAATTTGAGACCAGAAAATATCGTCAAAATAATTTTAACATGTTTATAAATCAGTAACTATGTTATTTGCATGCTTACATATTCAAAAATCTCGTTTTTAGACCATAAGGGCATAATGGTCATGGTCAAAGTTAAGCATAACAACGGAATCAAGTAAATAAACTCATATTTCTAAGGGACCATGTAATATAACCTCAGGTGGTTATACCACTATATAATACGGTCACAAAGGAACCTTAATGTATAAAGAAACTAAGCAAATTCGGGTCAGAACTGAAAGTCAAAGCAAAATTCAACTTTTGCAACTTTCGGTTGCGAACCGAGCCTAAAGTCAGAATTGTCGGGTCGAACATGTCTAGACATGTTTTAATAATATTTACCAAGTTATTAAAGTGGAAAAACATATTTTATAGCTTCTACATTATCAGATATGAATTGGTTTACAGACACTGAGAAATCAACTTTAATGGTGATTAATCCTTGCTCTGTTTTTCAACAAACGAACAAACGATCAGTATCAACTGTTATGAGCTGAACTATTTACGTCAAAATGATTGTTAAATCAAATTTGACTGTCCAAGCTCTGATACCAAATGTTGGATCTGAGTTTGATTCTGATTGTATTTTGCGTTTGTAATTAAAATGAAAATGGATGAGTGTGTAGCGGAATTATGATGAAAACAAACTTTGCAGACAATCAAACGAGAGTAATACTTTGATCAAACATCTTTTCACAATGAATCGGAAGATTGAATTTATTTCAATAACGATTACAATGATTGATGAATGAATGCAAACTCCCCCTCAGCCAGAGCTCAGTTGTTTGTTCGTGCAAAGAAGACGATGATGCAAAAGAGCTAATAGAACAGTACAAAGTACTGAACTATTTATAGGCACTTGCAAACCACTGAGCATCTTAGCTGACGTCACCATGAAAGTGACATCTAACCTCCTAACAAACTCTAACCTTTGATCTATACAAACACTGCTATGTTAACTACTGCTATTACATTACATTACAAAACAGACTATTGATCAGCTGCTGCAACCTTCCACTGCTGTGAACCCAGCAGTACTTGTCCGGATCAGCAGTGCTTGACTCAAAGCAGTAGATTGAATCAGCAGGGCTTTAGTCTTTCATCAGGTCTTTACTTGAGCATCAGTTGTAGGTCAGCAGTTTGCAAGATCAGCAGATGTTGAAATCACTTTCAAGGATAGAGACTTGTATGTAATCATCTTCTTGTTCTGGATCCACTGCTCTGATCCAGTTTTGGCTTTAATTATCTGTTCCTCTGATAGGGTTCAATCCCAACAATCTCCCCCTGGAACAGATAATGCCAAAACTCTTCATTATTGTGGACATTTATTGCCTCATCAACAGTTCCCTTATCTGTCCTTTAAATTGTAGTTCAAAGTCAAGGGCATCTGTGTCTTCATCATCCCTGCTAAGTGGAAGATCAAGGAGTTCCTGCAAATCTTCAAGACTCAGGCCAAGAGCTTGTTCCCTTAATATTTTCTCCACTTCTCCACCAGACCTGAGCAAAGTCAATACGCAGGTCTGTTTGTCAGTTTCCCACTTTTGTATTTTTGAGCCTGGTGGGTTTCTTGCGAGATGTTTATTTGCAGAGGTATTTGGTGAGGCTGGCCTGTTCATAACTGGCTGAGCAGTATTTGCAGTTTGATCCAAACCAAGAGTTTCTATGATCATTCTCTTTATGCCTTCTTTTACAAGGTCATCTCCTTGTATCATTTCTTGGATGGTTTCACCTCCCACCTGTTTGTGTGTCCTTCTTTTATAGATGGCAGCACCAGTTGGAGCAGTGGTTCTCCTGATTTGCAGCTTTGATGGTCTTTTGAAACCTCTGCTTCAGGATAGTCAGGCTTTTGAGGAACTTTTGGATCTTTCTTTCTTAATTCCTCCAACCTTTTGTAGGTGATCCTGACCACATCTTCTTTCCATCTAGCAATTTGTCTTTTGTTTCCATATTCAGCAGCAACCAGTTCTTCTCTCATTCTTTTCAATTCTACCTGTTTGTCAGGTACGTTCTTTCTAAACTTTGCCCAGTCAGGAGGAGTGTGAGTGACTTTCCTTTTTATCATGTCTTGAATTCTTGTTGCTTCAATTTCAAGCTCAGGAACAGTCCACTCTTTATACATTTATCTCTTTCCTTTGTATTTCTTGTGAGCCATGATGCTTTCAATGTAGTCGTTCTTCAAAGTTTCAGCTGCTCTTTCTGAAATTTGTTGACTAACATTTTTTGCAAATTGCTCTAGGGATCTGACTTGTGTGAGCAGATATTGATAGTTTCTAGAAATTTCTTTGTCAGATTTCCCTTGTGTGCTTCTTTTTGAGATATCCTCTGCTTACTTGGCCTTGATCTTCAAATATTCATCAACATTTTTAGGCCAGGGATATCCTCATAGTAAAAAGATTCTATTTCTTCTCTAACAGCTTCTAGTTCAAGAGGAAATTGAACACCTGCAGGAGGTAAGGGCTTGTGCATTCGAACTGAAGAGAGAGTAACTAGTTTTGGTATTGTGACAAGAGCTAAATATTTTGAAGATGTTTGAGATGGTGAAGTATCATCATCTTTGAGAATTAGCCTTCTCCTCTTTGTTTGAGGAGGGGCTGATGATGTTTTGGATGGAGCAGTGGTGGTGGATGTAGTGGCAGTGATTTGTGATAGACTAACAGTTGTTGAAATAACTGGTGTTCCAACCACTGTTGTCTTTACAGCAGATGTTGTAACAACTGCTGTCTACTGCCTTTTGGTAGGAGGTGATTTTGTTTTTGGTGGTGATGGTGATAAGGCAGTGGATGGAGTGTGTGTTGAAGTGGTATGTGTTGAAGTGGGAGCAGATGTTGAAATCACTGAAGTACCAATAGTAGTGGGTACAACAGGAGTTACAACAGCTGTTTTAGGTGGTGGCTTTGGAACAGACTTTGAACGTCTGGTTGGAATGGATTTGGGTAGCCTTACTCTTCTTGTAGGCTTCTTCTTTTCATCAACAAGATTTTCATCATCTTTTGACCCTGAAGTACCCTGATCCGGATAATCCACCCTGGCTTTCCTTTTGGCCTCTCTATCCCTTTTTACACTTGCAACTGCTTCTGCCAGTGCATTTGTGGTCACATCAATTTTCTTGCTTCCATCTGGCAAAGGGATCTGTTTGGTCATGTTTGCATTTTCTGGTTCAAGGTAGAGACCATCCTCTATTCCCTTCTTTTTCCACTCCTGAATTTTCTCCCCCTTTTTGGCATTATCTGAGGGAAGTTGATCAATGAAGAGAACTGTTGGAGGAGCAGTGCCAGTGGTGTGCAGGATCTGAGTTTTGAGAGCCTTTAGATCAGCCTGAGTGTTCTTGAATCTTGACTCCATTGCATTTCTCAGCTGTTGAACATGTTTTTCATGTTGCTGATCTGCTATTTGTGCTTGATGATGGAGAAAAGGTTGAAATAGATTCTAGAGCTCGTTTGTAGCAGGTGCCTGTTGTGGAGCAGGTGCTTGAGGTGGAACAGCAATGGATTGCATCTTTTGAGTTTTCAACACCTGCTGTAGCATGTTTTTAAGATCTGCAATGTGACAACCCTCACTAAATCAGGTATCCGTATGACTTAATTAATAATTAATTACTGCTTGATTACTGTGCTTACTTGAACTTGTGAACAAACTGCTACTTGAATGCTGATGCATGCATATTCCTTCATCATACTTTACATACCGTCACTACATTATTTACATACTGAACTTTAGTGACAAACATGATGCACAAAAGCACAGTAGCACTATGAATGGATAACCTATTGAACATGCTGATAAAGCCAGCATCAGGCAGACACTGCCTCTAAGGCCTGTATGAGTCGGAAATATTTCACTACACCAATAGTGAGTGTGAAGATACAAGGGTTGTAGAACTGCGTCTCTAGGAATAAGTTACAATGACTGGATGTGCCTAAAACGTACACTAAGCACAAAACTCAGCACTTTAATAAACAATTCAGCTTCTAGCTAACTAATAAAGTGCCAAAACATGAGAAAAATATCACCAAACACTTTCCAAAGTGTCAGGAATAAGTTGTGTCACTAAAAATGGTATTAACGACACTTTAAGGCTTTGTTTAACGCTTTAACGGATTACTATCCAACCGAACAACCGGACTATACCCGGAACATGAAAATATTGCCATTAACACTATTTATCTTTTTCTGAGCCAGTTAGGGTCCCTGAATACCCTAACACCCGCCATAAAGCACAACACACTACTAACCAGGTTAAGCACTTAACTAACCTAACTAACCTAACTATTAACTAACTAATTAGTTAGATTTGAACTAGCTACCCCCCCCTTTACAAACCGTCCCCAAGAGGGGGGACATACCTTGTCCTCCAAAACATTATTTTAATCTTTTGTTTGATATCTAGAAAACATATGAACCAAGGGTTAATGGACTTAATATTGCCTATAAGTAACAAGAGATTGCACACAAGATCATTTACATTTCATACACCACAAAACACTCTCTCTTTCCCTCTCAAAGCTCTCGGCCGAGATCCCCCATATCCATCCATCATATTTTCGAGCTTGATCATCACATCTCAAGACCAATCAAGTGTCAAGGATCCCGTATAAGAAGGCTTGGTGCATTCGGAACTCAAAGGACCTCACTCTATTGCTTTTATCCTCTCATTTTACGCCTAGATTCTTCCCTAGCCTCGAGCTAGTAGTAAGTTGCTTAAATCACCTTCTCGAACTATTTTGAAGTGGTTAAAACGATATGTAACGGTTAAAACTCGTAATCTTACAAGATGACACACAAAAGTTTACTAAGAATGCTTGTAATGATGGTTAAAAGCTTATATGTTGTGTAAATCTTGTAGTACTTGAATAGTGTAGTTATTTGGACCCGATCTATGTTGTGGTAGCTCGGATCATCATTTAACCCGGGTTGCTCATGATCATGGATCATGACATAAGGTTGTTTTGGAAGTAACAAGGGTTAAAGGATGAAACTCTACCACACACGAATCATGAACTTGTGTAAAAGCGATTTTACTTGTGAAATAGTGTTTAAAACTAGTAGATCTACGGATCTACAAGCGGTATTTTCAAAGGACCGAGTATCAAAGAAATCATGTTTTCTAAAGACGGATCTTACACTAAAAAGAATGATTTTTAGAACACACAAGTGTGTAAACACTTGTGTAGCACAAAGTTTCGACAAAATAACAATTTTTGTAAAAGATGACGAGAAGTTGTAAAGACGGAATTTCTCTAAAAACGAGGTTTTTACGAAATCGGATTGCTGTATATAAAGATCCGCTAAAAGTAATGGGATTTACATCATAGTTTTGGAAAAACTACAAGTTCATGTAATTTTTGCGATTTACATATTTATTTACTAGTTTGTTGTTTTGGACGTTGTTTTGATTGAATAAGAAAATTGTTGGATTGATTTGTAAAAGAAAATGATACGCTTAAAAACGTGGCCACCTCCAGTTACAGAGGAAACTCTGGCGAAATTTTTCCAAAAACCTAACACTTAGAAATATTTTCACTATAAGTGTTAGAAATACTTTTCGACATGTTTTCAAAATATAAGTTTCGCCACGACTTTATTTACAAATATCGGAGGTGGGATTTTCACAAAATTAAACGTGATAAATATATATTTAGTAAATATATTTTTCACAACGTCACTTGATGTGTGTTTATGATTATTTTGTGAAGATACATAAATATTATTTTTAGGGTAAGAATAATATTATCAAATGTTAACGAATCCAAAGTAATACGAACGCTTTTACGATAAATATATAAGTTACACCGGTAATTATTATTACCACTCGATCGTTAAAACGTAACTCGCGCAATTTAAAGAAATATTTATGAATGCGTAATTTTGACAAAGTAATATTTTGGGAAAATCATATGTGTTAAAATATAATATTTTTGAGAAAAATAATTATATTTTGGAGTTAGGAATAAATATATATTAAGTGAGACTTAATAATATATTTCAAAGATATACGAACACACATGTATTAAATCCCCCGTCTAATAGAGTTAGTACATGTAGGTCGTTGCACAGCTGCTTGACTTGGAGACATACTTGGTAGAGACGCACCGCTGTGAGTTCATGTCCCCTTTTCTCTTAACTGTTTTCAGTTTTCTAAACTGCGGGGGTGAAATACATGTTACTGTGATTACAAGTACTTTATACATGGTATGGTCAGCGTAAGGAGGTTACTACTTAGATCATGTGAGTGGGTAGGAGCAACATGAGGTCATTAATCCTCATGGTAGGACCGAGGGACAGGAGCGGTAGATCTATCTGGGTGTAGCGAGCCCAACCCCAGGCCAAACTAGAAACGGACCTCGGGGTGACTTTGTGCCCGACGCATAAATCTGCTAGGTTTGATTCTCCCTACTTGCACTTCACACATATCAATGGCCTTGCAAACCATTGGTGATCTCAATTCCCTTATTTGCTACATACCAGGATTTTTATACTTACAAAGGTTTATTCACTCACTTACACATGAACTCGCTCAACATTATTGTTGATTTTTCAAACTTACATGTATTTCAGGGAATTAAAGGATCTGGCGCGGTTTGGCACGTTTTCCCGCTGCACTAGTTACGAGGTCATCCGGGTTTAGGGAATGTGACTCTTTCCTGGACAAGTCACAGTCCTTAAACTGTGTTTATGTTATGTTGATGTTTACGTTTGTCGAACAATGTTTGTGTCGTTAGGATGTGTTTCCGTCAAGTCAATGTTATTGTATTTGGTTTTTAAACCTTATTTAAATGGATGATTTTGCATGATTTTATTTCATATAGCTTTGTTATGGTTAAGCTATGGTATTAAGAAGTCACACCAAATTAACCACGCTTCCGCAAAGCCAGGGTGTGACAGCTTGGTATCAGAGCTCTGATCATAGCGAACTAGGATTCCTTCTCGAGTCTAGACTATGATCACTAGGGCTCTCACGAAGACATTTTTACTGCTTACCACTTAAGTCCAGATCCAAAACGATTTTACAAACAAATGTTGAGCACATTTTATTTATTTATTTTTTTTAGGCTCAGTCTTGGAGGCTGAGGCTCGGTCTTGGAGGCCGAGGCTCGATCTAAGAGATCGAGATAGATGGCTAGTGAGACTAGGAAGAGTAGGCTCAGTCTTGGAGGCTGAGGCTCGGTCTTGGAGGCCGAGGCTCGATCTAAGAGATCGAGGTAGTTGGTTAGTGAGACTAGGAAGAGCAGGCTCAGTCTTGGAGACTGAGGCTCGGTCTTGGAGGCCGAGGCTCGATCTAAGAGATCGGGGTAGATGATAGAGCAGTCTTAGAGGCTGGGAGAATTTGGCTAGTGGTACTAGGAGTATCAGTCTAGGAGACTGGGAGGCTAGTGGGGCTAGGAGAATTAATTGATTGCTTACTTGGTGGCTAATGTGTTTACCTGATTGTATGACTGATTATTTGTGCATATTTGTGTTTATGTTACAGACACCATGGACACCTCTGGCACAGGTGATTCAGACACTACGGGTCCCCGGCCGATCGTATCAGACGATTTAGTATCTTCAGAGCGCGAGATCCACACATCCGACGTTACTAGCACGGACGAGGACGACTTTCAGCCCTTTGCTTTACCTGATGGTGCTGATGAGCTCGCTAATGGCCCTCTCATTGGGGACCTACCGTTAGTGGAGATACCTGCTCCCATACCCTTAGCTGTTTATCCTACTTACGATTTGCTCCTCGACGCCGACGATGATGGCGACGTCGATCTGTATGATGATGAGCCCATAGAGGATGAGGTTCAGGGCGAGGCCCTTGTTGCTGCTGGTGATCTCTTGATGATCGCAGATGCTCCCGCTGAGGAGTCACCTGCTCACTATCCGGTCACAAACTCTTTCGAGTCTGTGGCCTCCGCACCTTCACACACTCGGAGTGCACAACACTTTTCACATGGTTCAGATCCTAACCAGGCATCCTCTGTTGCCCCTATTCCAAGCTTTGCTTTCGACCACGATGATATGGAGGATTCCGATCCTGTCTTTCCCCAGGATTCGACCCATATCAGGATATAGAGTTTATACCTATGGATTAGCCTATGGAGGATCCAGTCGACCCAGTAGACCCAGTTGATCCCATCGACCCTGAGTTTGATTTTGAGATGGCCTTTGATGATCCCGAGCCTGCCATGGCCCCTGAGCAGGTAGCGCTCTAGACCCTGCGTTTGAGCATGACCCAGTTCATGCTGGCGCACCCATATTTGAGCCTGTGATAGCTGACCCACCTATTGATGATCACCCTGTGGATGCTCCGTTGTTAGAGGGCGATCATGTCATTGCTGCTGATCATGTTGATCCCCCACCTATTGCTGATGCACCTGTTGACCCTCTTGTTGCTCCCCCACCTGATCCCGTTCCACTAGAGCCCGAGCATGCACTTTTCGCGACCCACTTGGATCCACGAGATGAGCACGCCCAGCACGGGTGGATTCCTGCTGATGATGAGGTTCCACCAATTCCCCCTCAGATCACTGATACTCGTCACGTTGATACCTCCTTTTCATTCCCTCAGTTTACACCTCCAGCTAGACCTGGAGAGGGTTCTTCGGCTCACCCTTTTGGACATATACCGGTATCTATCCCTGCTATACCACCGTCTACTTTTCCCCCTGTTTCTCCATTTCATGTGGCACCTTTTGATCCAGCCAGGGAGCCGTTTCTTTGGTCGTCGCCACCTGTCATGCCACCGACTGACCCTTACCATCCTTTCCATATGGGGTATTCCATTGAGAATGTTTTGATGTCTTTTGTCGCCCAGTACGAGGCACACACACAGCGCATTCAGGAGCTTGAGAGAGCTCAGCCGCCGCCGTGTCAGTGCCAGGGTCAGACCCACTCTCCTTTGCAGCCCTCTCGACCTTTACCACCGGACTATGCTGCACGCCTCTTTGCATTAGAGCATCAGGTTGCCTCTTTCTTGCGTACCCAGAGAGCCATGGAGGAGGACTGGCTCCAGTTGCGTCGTTTGTTTTACACTCACTTTCCCCCTCCTCCACCGCCATCCGTGTAGAGCTCCTCAGTACCATATGGGTAGACGCTGGTGAGAAGACGGCGATTGCTTTTGACTGCACAGCATTTTTGGAGACTACATTTGATTCTGACTTTTGTTGACATGTATTTGTTGTATTGGCACTGATTTGATCTAGTATTTGGACTGGGGTGATGTAGCCCTTAGTCGATTGATGTTGTATGACACTATGATATACTTGTACACTTACTCTGTGGTCTCGATATATGGCAATCGCAGTATTCTCATCATATTTGATGTTTGATTGATTATTTATATTTTTATGACATGGGATGTTGTGTGATTGATATATGGATAACATGAGATGTTATGTATTATTACTATCATTATATACGTACACTTTACTATGCCCTGACCGACGTAAACCCATCTTTTAGAAGATGCCGCCGAGACGTCAACAACCACAGATGCCTACCAATCAGGCAGAACTCCAGCAAATCATCGCTGCTGCCATCGCACAATACGCCGCCTCCCAAGGAGGGACTAGTGGAAGCAACTCGGGCAATACTGGCAACAACAACCCACCTCATGGGTGCACCTACAAGCAATTTCTAGACTGCAAGCCGGTCAACTTTGATGGCACAGGAGGTGCTGTCGCCTTTGTCCGTTGGGCTGAGAAAACTGAATCTGTTCTTCGCATGAGCAAATGCGCACTAGATCAGCAAGTCACCTATAGCTCTGGGCTATTCTTGGATGGAGCCCTATCTTGGTGGAATTTGAAAGTACAGACACTTGGTGAAGTTGCTGCCTACGCGCTAACCTGGACTGAATTGAAGGAACTTATGCGCAAAAAGTAATGTTCCCGCACTGAAATCCAAAGATTGGAAACTGAATTCTGGCATTTAAAAATGGAAGGTCCAAAGATCGCAGAATACGTTCAGAGGTTTCATCACTTATCGCATGTGGTACCCTACATGGTCACTCCAGAGTTCAAGCGGATTGAACGTTTCATTTGGGGATTAGCTCCTCAAATCATAAGCATGGTGACCTCCTCCAAGCCTGCGACTATTACCGAGGCGATTGATCTAAGCGTGGCTCTCACTGAGGAGGCTATTCGCCTGAACAAGTTTGATGAAGCTGAGCCAAAGAAGAAAGAGACTCACGTCGAGTCATCAGGAGGTAACAAGCGGAAGTTCTCGAACTTCAAGCAAGGCACCAGCGGGGTGGTTAAGAAGGGAGAATCAGGCACGCCAGCTCAAGTTACAGCTGGTAGTGGAAAGAAAGGGAAAGGATACATGGGCACCCAGCCCAAGTGTAATACCTGCCAACGACACCATTCTGACCATTGTACTGTGAAAGTATGCGAAGCATGTGGAAAACCTGGCCACTTGAAGGATTCTTGTTGGGCCACTGTTGGCCAAGGAGGCCAGGGAGGATTCGGAAACAGAAATAATAACCGGGGTGGGAATGGAAATCGCCTACAAGGAAACAATGGGGGTAATGGGAATCGAGGCAACAATGCTAACCAAGCAGGCGCTGTGAATCGTAACCAGAGGAATAATCAAGCGGGTGGAAACGGGCAGAGATCCGGATGCTTCAACTGTGGTGATCTTGGGCACTACAAGAGGAACTGCCCAGAGTTGAACCAAGCCCGTGGAAGGGTTTTCAACATAGAAGCGAGGGAAGCGCGCCAGGATCCCAATGTCGTTACTGGTACGTCCCTGTAAACCAACGCTATGCATCCATTTTATTTGATACTGGCGCCGATTATAGCTTCGTGTCGTTAGAGTTTAAGAATATGCTTGGTTTAGCCGCTAGTAAGTTAGATATTCCATACTCAATCGAATTGGCCAATGGAAAGTTAGTAGAAGCCAACGAAGTTATCCGAGGCTGTGTGATCGAATTGGGAGAGCGTGAGTTTGCTCTGGATCTACTACCAGTCCAGTTGGGAAGCTTCGACGTGGTAGTAGGAATGGATTGGTTATCAGGCAACAAGGCTGAGATAGTTTGTCATGAAAAGGTTGTTCGTATCCCAACCGAAGATGGTGAAACAATTGTGGTTCATGGAGAGAAGCGTGAGACGCCTTTGAGAATTATCAGCTGCTTGAAAGCGTGAAAGTGTTTGAAGAAGGAAGGTGCTGCCTTCCTGGCACACATTGTAGATAAGAAAGCTGCTGAGCCAAGAATCGAAGACATCCCTATCGTGAGGGAATATCCAGAAGTCTTCCTAGAAGACTTACCTGGATTGCCGCCTCGGAGGCAAGTAGAGTTTCGCATCGATTTAGTTCCAGGCGCCGCGCCTGTGGTTAAGGCACCCTATAGACTTGCTCCGACTGAGATGCAAGAACTGTCGACACAACTTCAAGAGTTGTTAGACAAGGGATTTATCCGACCCAGCTTCTCGCCTTGGGGAGCTCCAGTTTTGTTTGTCAGGAAGAAGGACGGTAGTTTCCGTATGTGTATTGACTACCGAGAGTTGAACAAGCTGACGATCAATAATAAATACCCTCTGCCAAGGATTGATGATCTATTCGACCAACTGCAAAGCTCAAGCTTTTATTCAAAGATCGATCTTCGATCTAGATACCATTAGTTAAGGATATAAGAGGAGAGTATCCCAAAGACAGCCTTCAGAACTCGTTATGGACACTACGAGTTCCTAGTTATGCCGTTTGGGTTAACAAACGCACCTGCAGTGTTCATGGATTTGATGAACAGAGTTTGCAAGCCATACTTGGATAAGTTCGTGATAGTGTTCATCGATGATATCTTGATTTATTCAAAGACGAAGGCTGAGCACGAACAACATTTAAGAGCCATTTTGGAATTGCTGAAGAAGGAACAGCTGTATGCCAAATTCTCTAAGTGCGAGTTTTGGCTACAAGAAGTCCAGTTCCTTGGACACGTGGTAAATGGAGATGGAATCCACGTAGATCCAGCCAAGATCGAAGCGATTAAGAATTGGGAAACGCCAAAGACGCCAACCGAGATTCGACAATTCTTTGGTTTGGCTGGCTATTACCGAAGATTCATTAAGGATTTTTCGAAGATCGCTCAACCATTGACGCTCCTCATGCAGAAAGATAAGAAGTTCGATTGGGGAATCAAACAGGAAGAAGCATTCCAGATATTGAAAGATAAGCTCTGCAATGCGCCAATCTTAGCACTACCAGAAGGTACCGATGATTTCGTGGTATACTGTGACGCATCACGTCAAGGTTTGGGTTGCGTGTTGATGCAACGCCAAAAGGTTATAGCTTACGCATCGCGTCAACGTACACGAAAAGAACTATACCACACATGATTTGGAACTCGGCGCAGTGGTTTTTGCTTTAAAGATCTGGAGACACTACCTTTATGGTACGAAATGTACGATCTTCACAGACCACAAGAGCTTACAGCACATATTCAATCAAAAGGAGTTGAATATGAGACAAAGACGATGGGTTGAGTTGTTGAATGATAACGACTGCGAGATAAAGTATCATCCAGGGAAGGCGAATGTGGTCGCCGATGCCCTAAGTCGAAAGGAGAGGATCAAGCCCATAAGGGTTAGGGCTTTAGAGATGATCATCCAAACCGATCTTTCCTTGCGCATTCGTGCCGCGCAAAAAGAAGCCCTTAAGGAAAGAAACCTTGAAGAGGAATATCTCCGTGGGATAGAGAAGCAATTAGTGCCAAACGAGGAAGGAACGTTATGTTTTGAGAAAAGGATTTGGGTTCCTTTGTTTGGAGGTTTAAGGAAGGTTATTTTCGATGAAGCTCACCAATCGCGGTACTCTATCCACCCTGGAGCGGATAAGATGTACCAAGACCTTAAAGATTATTATTGGTGGCCTAGGATGAAAGGCGATGTTGTTATTTATGTGAGCAAGTGTCTAACATGCGCTAAGGTTAAAGCGGAATACCAGAAGCCTTCGGGACTTCTGCAACAACCTGAAATTCCTAAGTGGAAATGGGAACAAATCTCCATGGATTTTATTACAAAGCTGCCAACAACGCCAAAAGGCCATGACACTATTTGGGTAATAGTGGATCGATTAACGAAGTCAGCGCACTTCTTACCTATCAGAGAGAAGGATAATATGAGCAAGCTGGCCGAAATTTACATGAGAGAGATTGTTACACGCCATGGAGTACCTCTCTCAATCATTTCCGACAGAGACGGGAAGTTCATATCAAGGATTTGGCAATCCTTCCAAGAAGCTTTTGGCTCGCAATTGAATATGAGCACCGCGTTTCACCCACAGACCGATGGGCAAAGCGAACGTACGATACAGACTTTGGAAGACATGCTGAGAGCGTGTGTTATGGATTTGGGCGGTAGCTGGGATAAGCATTTGCCTTTGGTTGAATTTTCATACAACAACAGCTACCACGCCAGTATTGGTGCCGCGCCATTCGAAGCTTTATATGGGCGCAAGTGCAGATCACCACTTTGTTGGTCTGACACAGGTGATAGACAGTTGGTTGGTCCTGATGTGGTCCAGGAAACCATAGATAAGATTGCACAGATCCGAGATCGCATCAATGCGGCTCGTGACCGTCAAAAAGCCTACGCGGATCGAAAAAGGAAACCTATAGAGTTTGAGGTAGGTGACATGGTTTTGTTGAAGGTATCACCCTGGAAGGGTGTGGCACGCTTCGGGAAGCGTGGGAAGTTGAATCCGCGGTATATTGGTCCGTTCAGAATTTTGGAAAGAGTTGGGCTAGTAGCATACAAGCTGGACTTACCTGCTGAACTGAATGGAGTTCACGATACATTTCATGTATCCAATTTGAGGAAGAGTCCAACGCAAGATACCGTTGTCATTCCTACCGACAAAATTCATGTTGACGAAACGCTCCACTTCGTTGAGGAACCTGTTGAGGTCACGGATTGGAAAGTGAACAAGACCCGCCGGAGTAGTGTCAAGCTCGTCAAAGTTCGTTGGAATGCCAGACATGGTCCTGAATTCACCTGGGAGCGTGAGGACTGGATGAAAGAGAAATACCCCCACTTATTTCCTAAGAACCCTGCATCTACAAGCAGAACTTAAAATTTCGGGACGAAATTTTTCTAGCGGGGGGAGAATGTGACAACCCTCACTAAATGAGGTATCCGTACGACTTAATTAATAATTAATTACTGCTTGATTACTGTGCTTACTTGAACTTGTGAACAAACTGCTACTTGAATGCTGATGCATGCATATTCCTGCATCATACTTTACATACCGTCACTACATTATTTACATACTGAACTTTAGTGACAAACATGATGCACAAAAGCACAGTAGCACTATGAACGGATAACCTATTGAACATGCTGATAAAGCCAACATCAGGCAGACACTGCCTCTAAGGCCTGTATGAGTCGGAAATATTTCACTACACCAATAGTGAGTGTGAAGATACAAGGGTTGTAGAACTGCGTCTCTAGGAATAAGTTACAATGACTGGATGTGCCTAAAACGTACACTAAGCACAAAACTCAGCACTTTAATAAACAATTCAGCTTCTAGCTAACTAATAAAGTGCCAAAACATGAGAAAAATATCACCAAACACTTTCCAAAGTGTCAGGAATAAGTTGTGTCACTAAAAATGGTATCAACGACACTTTAAAGCTTTGTTTAACGCTTTAACGGATTACTATCCAACCGAACAACCGGACTATACCCGGAACATGAAAATATTGCGATTAACACTATTTATCTTTTTCTGAGCCAGTTAGGGTCCCTGAATACCCTAACACCCGCCATAAAGCACAACACACTACTAACCAGGTTAAGCACTTAACTAACCTAACTAACCTAACTATTAACTAACTAATTAGTTAGATTTGAACTAGCTACCCCCCCCCTTTACAAACCGTCCCCAAGAGGGGGGGACATACCTTGTCCTCCAAAACATTATTTTAATCTTTTGTTTGATATCTAGAAAACATATGAACCAAGGGTTAATGGACTTAATATTGCCTATAAGTAACAAGAGATTGCACACAAGATCATTTACATTTCATACACCACAAAACACTCTCTCTTTCCCTCTCAAAGCTCTCGGCCGAGATCCCCCATATCCATCCATCATATTTTCGAGCTTGATCATCACATCTCAAGACCAATCAAGTGTCAAGGATCCCGTATAAGAAGGCTTGGTGCATTCGGAACTCAAAGGACCTCACTCTATTGCTTTTATCCTCTCATTTTACCCCTAGATTCTTCCCTAGCCTCGAGCTAGTAGTAAGTTGCTTAAATCACCTTCTCGAACTATTTTGTAGTGGTTAAAACGATATGTAACGGTTAAAACTCGTAATCTTACAAGATGACACACAAAAGTTTACTAAGAATGCTTGTAATGATGGTTAAAAGCTTATATGTTGTGTAAATCTTGTAGTATTTGAATAGTGTAGTTATTTGGACCCGATCTATGTTGTGGTAGCTCGGATCATCATTTAACCCGGGTTGGTCATGATCATGGATCATGACATAAGGTTGTTTTGGAAGTAACAAGGGTTAAAGGATGAAACTCTACCACACACGAATCATGAACTTGTGTAAAAGCGATTTTGCTTGTGAAATAGTGTTTAAAACTAGTAGATCTACGGATCTACATGCGGTATTTTCAAAGGACCGAGTATCAAAGAAATCATGTTTTCTAAAGACGGATCTTACATTAACAAGAATGATTTTAGAACACACAAGTGTGTAAACACTTATGTAGCACAAAGTTTCGACAAAATAACAATTTTTGTAAAAGATGACGAGAAGTTGTAAAGACGGAATTTATCTAAAAACGAGGTTTTTACGAAATCGGATTGCTGTATATAAAGATCCGCTAAAAGTAATGGGATTTACATCATAGTTTTGGAAAAACTACAAGTTCATGTAATTTTTGCGATTTACATATTTATTTACTAGTTTGTTGTTTTGGACGTTGTTTTGATTGAATAGGAAAATTGTTGGATTGATTTGTAAAAGAAAATGATACGCTTAAAAACGTGGCCACCTCCAGTTACAGAGGAAACTCTGGCGAAATTTTTCCAAAAACCTAACACTTAGAAATATTTTCACTATAAGTGTTAGAAATACTTTTCGACATGTTTTCAAAATATAAGTTTCGCCACGAGTTTATTTACAAATATCGGAGGTGGGATTTTCACAAAATTAAACGTGATAAATATATATTTAGTAAATATATTTTTCACAACGTCACTTGATGTGTGTTTATGATTATTTTGTGAAGATACATAAATATTATTTTTAGGGTAAGAATAATATTATCAAATGTTAACGAATCCAAAGTAATACGAACGCTTTTACGATAAATATATAAGTTACACCGGTAATTATTATTACCACTCGATCGTTAAAACGTAACTCGCGCAATTTAAAGAAATATTTATGGACGCGTAATTTTGACAAAGTAATATTTTGGGAAAATCATATGTGTTAAAATATAATATTTTTGAGAAAAATAATTATATTTTGGAGTTAGGAATAAATATATATTAAGTGAGACTTAATAATATATTTCAAAGATATACGAACACACATGTATTAAATCCCCCATCCTTGGAAAGGAAATGAATACCAAGTATATACAGAAAGTAAACACGAAATAGTTGTCTAACTATTTCCCAAAAACTTAAACCATAAAGTTAAGCACGACCATCCGTCTAATAGAGTTAGTACATGTAGGTCGTTGCACAGCTGCTTGACTTGGAGACATACTTAGTAGAGACGCACCGCTGTGAGTTCATGTCCCCCTTTTCTCTTAACTGTTTTCAGTTTTCTAAACTGCGGGGGTGAAATACATGTTACTGTGATTACAAGTACTTTATACATGGTATGGTTAGCGTAAGGAGGTTACTACTTAGATCATGTGAGTGGGTAGGAGCAACATGAGGTCATTAATCCTCATGGTAGGACCGAGGGACAGGAGCGGTAGATCTATCTGGGTGTAGCGAGCCCAACCCCAGGCCAAACTAGAAACGGACCTCGGGGTGACTTTGTGCCCGACGCATAAATCTGCTAGGTTTGATTCTCCCTACTTGCACTTCACACATATCAATGGCCTTGCAAACCATTGGTGATCTCAATTCCCTTATTTGCTACATACCAGGATTTTTATACTTACAAAGGTTTATTCACTCACTTACACATGAACTCGCTCAACATTATTGTTGATTTTTCAAACTTACATGTATTTCAGGGAATTAAAGGATCTGGCGCGGTATGGCACGTTTTCCCGCTGCACTAGTTACGAGGTCATCCGGGTTTAGGGAATGTGACTCTTTCCTGGACAAGTCACAGTCCTTAAACTGTGTTTATGTTATGTTGATGTTTATGTTTGTCGAACAATGTTTGTGTTGTTAGGATGTGTTTCCGTCAAGTCAATGTTATTGTATTTGGTTTTTAAAACTTATTTAAATGGATGATCTTGCATGATTTTATTTCATATAGCTTTGTTATGGTTAAGCTATGGTATTAAGAAGTCACACCAAATTAACCACGCTTCCGCAAAGCCAGGGTGTGACATGCAACAGGTGTATCCAACTTTTCAATTCGTTCCGTCAAATCCTGATATTTTAAATCATCACCCAATTTAATGGGATCATCTGATTTCCCACTAACAGTGGTTTTATCAGTGGTAGAGGTAGGGAGTATACTCCAAACATTAACCACTGATGCCCCTTTTTCTTGATATTGTGGTCTTCTCCCTTCAACACTTGACAACCTTTTGATGTTGCCAGTAGGATAAATAAATCCACTGGTGGTTGGCAGAGGTGCTATAAAAGGAATTGCCTCCAAGGAAGTCTTATTGATGTAACCACTGTCCAACTGTAAACCAGTGGGTTCAACAGTTGTAGTGGCTGCTTCACTTGGATTACCACCAAAAGTTACTTGTAACTCAAGGGGTGTAACCTCCTCAGGTTGTGTTGGTGGGTTAGCAAGGAATGATACATCAGGCTCAGTCAGTTGTTGAGGCATATTCTCATTAACAGGTGATTGAGAAGGACTGAGTAATGCCTGGTTCAAATCTATTGCATCCAACAAAAGTTGTGTTTTTGGTGGAATTATGGATGTGAGGTGGGGTGTAGAAAGAGAATTTGCCTCGGGCATTGGGCTATGGATGATGGAAACGAGTGTTTCCAGAGCATCATAATGTGGTGGCCCTATGTGTACAACCTGTTCTTTTTGTGAAGAAGCAGGAGGAGTTTTGGTTATGGGTTGAGATATTTGTACCAACTGCTGTGAGGAAGTAGCAGCAGTGGTTTCTTGTGACATTTGGGTTGTCACTGGCAGTAGCTCTGGTATCTCATCCTCCAGAGTTGCTGTTTTGATTGGTTTGGGGGGTTTTTGATTTTTCTTTTTATTTGGCTTTTTGGGATTTGTAGGTGTGGGTTTCAAAACAATTGGTCTGCTGCTTTGGTCACCTTGAGCAGTGGGCTCAGCAGCAGATACCTGAGGAGCAGCTGTAGCTGCTAAATTCTACTCAGGCACCTCTGCTTGTGTTTTGCAAGGTGCTAACATTCTTGAAAAAGTTTCAGTTGTTAAGCTGTTTATTTGAGTAGACTCACCTTGATTTATTTCAGCTAAATCATTCTTACTGAATTTCTTTTCAAAATAGTAAATTAAAAACCTTGGAAACAGTAAGAATGATTTTGTTTCAACATTATTAACCAAATCTTTAAAGATTTCCCGAGAGTAGTTAAAATTTTCTCCTTGAAGAATTGCATATCCCAGATTTTGAATCTTTAAAGGGATTTCATTGAAAGAAGTGGTTTTGTTTGAAACACATAGTAGGAGGGTATGAAATAAAAATCTGGTTTCAGAAGGAAAATAACCTTTTTGTAAGGTAAGTTTCTTCATCATTGTGGCTTCATACCCTCTTTCAATGAAGTCAGTTTGTAACTCGTTTTTAGTGAAAGAAGTTTTACCTTTCTGATCATCGAGTTGAAAGACCTCTGAAATGGATTGTGGCGTGATTTGGACATCTTTACCCTTTATAGAAGAGTGTATGGTGGTTGCAGTGTCTCCTTGTTTTTCAAGGGTTGCATTCTTCCAGAACTCCCTTTGGGTCTCCAAATAGATTGATGCATCGGCGGTGAACAAAGTTTTGTACTTTGATTTTGCCATGGTGTTAATGATGGAATCGAAAACATTGGTGGTTCCTGGTTTTGTGAGAAGACCCAGGAGATTGTGAGATGATTTATATGGGATTTCAGTGGAGATTGCCTTTTGAGAGGCTGTTTTCGATGATGATTTGGATGTGGGTTTTGCGGATGGCTTCGATTTTGTCATTTTTGAATAGAATGATTGAAGAAATTTGTGAAAGATGAGATGAAAAACTGCTTTGAGAAGAGAATTTTTAAGAATTCAATTCGACAGTAAAACCCTGTTTTGGTGGTGAGTGGGGGATTTTTATAGGGAAGAAAGTGAATGCTGACGTGGCAGCCGTTACAAAAGGTCTGACCACTATGTTTTGCCCATGTGACAACCCCTGGTGAAAGTGAAGGACAGTACTTTGATGAAATTGACTGATGAAGGCAGTGGTAAGGAAGTAGTGGATGATTTTCACTATCAGTGGATAGCATATCAGTGGATAAGACACTGCTTTTGAACAACAGAGATTATCAAAGGAATGTGAGAACAGGGGTTGACTTTCAGCAGTGGACAGACTTTTGAAGTAGAGCAGACTTTTGAACAAACAGTGGTTATGGCAGACTTTTAAGGATTTTAATGAAAATTTCATTTTTAGCTATTTTTAAGGAAGGATTTTTGATTTTCTGAAAACATTTTGTTGCTTTTATTCATAGAAAAACAAGTTGTTGCTTGTTATTCCATGTTCAGCATCCCAGTCCTAGAGACCAGGCTTTCAAAAGTGGGCTGTATCAAGTGCTTTTATGAGCACATCTGCCAGCTGGTCTTTAGTTGGGACATGATGCAGAGAAATCAAACCTTTTTCATAGCAATCCCTCACAAAGTGATGTCTGATGTCGATGTGTTTGGTGGTAGAGTGGGAAACTGGATTTTTGATGATATTTTCTGCTGCCTGGCTGTCCAACATGAGTGGTGTTTTTAAGGCAGTGATACCAAAATCCAGTAGCTGATTTTGAAGCCACAAGAGTTGGGCTGTACAGCTTGCAGCAACAATGTATTTAGCCTCAGCAGTGGATGTTGAAACTGCTGCTTGCTTTTTGCTTTGCCAAGAGACTAAGCAATCACCTAGAAACTGGCACCCTCCTGAAGTGGACTTCCTTGTGGTGTGACATCCAGCAAAGTCACTGTTTGAAAAACCTGAAAGCTTGATGTTCCCATTAGCTGGATACCAGATACCAAGTGTGGGAGCACCTTTTATGTATCTGAAGATCCTTTTTACAGCAATGAGATTTGATTTTCTGGGAGCTGATTGACTTCTTGCACAGACACATGTTGCAAACATGATGTCTGGTCTAGATGCAGTTAGGTACAATAAAGACCCAATCATGCTTCTATAAAGTGTTTGGTCAATCAGCTCATCCTTTTCATCAGACATGACCAACTTATTTGTTGCCATGGGTGTGCTGCATGGTTTACAATCATTCATATCAAATTTGGTCAAAAGTTCTTTAGCATATTTGCTTTGATGAATGAAAGTTCCATTTTGCATTTGCTGTACTTGGAGACCAAGAAAGCATTGCAGCTCACCCATTGCACTCATTTCAAACTCAGCTGTCATGAGTTCTCTAAACTCTTCACACATTTTGTTACATGTGCTTCTAAAAATAATGTCATCCACATAAATTTGGATAATCATTAAATCCTTCCCTCTCCATTTAAGAAACAGTGTTTTATCAATGGTACCTCTTTTGAAACCATTTGAGAGTAGGAAGTTGGAAAGAGTTTCATACCAGGCCCTTGGTGCTTGTTTCAGGCCGTACAAGGCTTTGTTTAGCCTGTAGACATGATCAGGATAAAATGGATCCTCAAAACCTGGAGGTTGACATACATACACCTCTTCTTGAATTGTACCATAGAGGAAAGCACTTTTGATATCCATTTGAAACACCTTCATGTTGTGGTTGACAGCAAAGGCCAGGAACAGTCTAATGGCTTCCAATCTTGCAACAGGGGCGAACGTTTCATCATAATCAATCCCCTCTTCCTGTCTGTAACCTTGAACCACAAGCCTGGCTTTATTCTTGACAACAATGCCCCTTTCATCAGTTTTGTTCTTGAAGACCCACTTTGTGCCAATAGGACTAACCTCTTCTGGCAGTGGTACAAGCTCCCATACTTGTTGTCTTTTAAACTGTTGGAGCTCCTCCTGCATGGCTTCTACCCAGCTGTTGTCTTTCAGTGCCTCTTGGTACTTGACTGGCTGATGGAGTGATAGAAAACCAGCAAAAAGACAAATGTTTTGGGTTTGGCTTCTTGTGAGCACCCCTTCATTGATGTTGCCAATGATTTGATCAGGTGGATGAGATCTCAAGAAGATTAAATCTCCTTGGTATGGTATGATGGCATTTGTTGGTGAAGGCTGCAAATGTGTATCATCTGAGCTAACCACTGCTGATGACTTTGATGACCCAGCAGTGGCTTCAATAGGTGGTGGAATAGGAGGTAATGAAGTGGACAACTGCTGACTTTTATCCACTGTTTGAGGACTTTTGTCAGCAGTGTTTGAGGATGTGGAAGCAGTGGTGGATGGGCTACTTTGGTCAACAACTATTGAGGTAGCAGTGGTTGAGCTTTGACAACTATTTTGAACAGCTGGTGCTTTTCACTTTGTGGCAGACCTTTGAGGGATGATGATTTCATACCCATAGTCTGGTGTTGTATCCTCTGATGGACCTGCACTGTTAGTCTTGACAGCAGTATTTTCAAAAGTAAATTTTTCAAGATCAAACAGATCTGCAGGATTTGCTGGGATTTTCATTGATGAAAGTTCATTGAACTTTACATTCAAAGTCTCCTCCACTGCCTTGGTCCGTGTATTGAACACTTTGTAGGCCTTGGCAGTGGTTGAGTATCCCAAATGATAACCATAATCAATTTTGGCTGCAAATTTTGAAATGGAATCTTTTAAGTTCAAAATAAAGCATGGGCAGCCAAACACCTTGAAATATGAGATCAGTGGTTTGATTTTATACAGAATTTCATAAGCAGTCTTTTTGTGCCTGGGGTTTATTAAAACTCTGTTCTGGACATAGCAAGCAGTGTTTACTGCCTCTGCCCAGAAAGTTAATGGCAAACCTGAATCTGCAAGCATAGTTCTGGCAGCCTCAATCAAAGTTATGTTCTTTCTTTCAACAACCCCATTTTGCTCTGGTGTTCTAGGGATGCTGTACTGCCTTACAATCCCTTTCTTCACACAGAAGGCATCCAACTCCTTATTTTTAAATTCTGTGCCATTGTCACTCCTGAAGCTTTTCACTGGAAGGTCAAATTGCTTTTCAACCTGTGTCACAAAGTCTTGCAAAATGCCTGCAGTCTCATCTTTTGAGTGTAAAAAGAAAGTCCATGTAAACCTAGAAAAGTCATCAACAATAACCAAACAATATCTTTTCTTCTTGAGGCTCATGACTTGAACTGGGCCAAACAAATCCATGTGTAGCATTTGCAAACACTGGGTTGTTTTGGACTCTTCAATGGACTTGTAAGAACTTTTATGTTGTTTTCCTTTTAAACAGGAAATGCAATGTTCAGGACATGAAAACAATTTTTGTGGTAGGCCTCTCACCAAACCATTTTTTGAAATTTCAGTGATTGTCTTAAGATTTGTGTGCCCTAGCCTTCTGTGCCAAAGTTCTGTCTCTTTGTTAGAGGCAGCTGAGAACAGACAAGAATCAGCTCTGGGACACTCTTTTGACATATCAACAACATAAACATTGCCACTTCTTTGAGCAACAAGTTTAGTTTGACCAGTTTTGATTATTGCTTCAATCTTTTTGACCATTTCTAGTCCAACAATCCTACAACAATCTTTTGTGAAGAATGACCCAAACCCTTTGTCACTCATTTGTGATACACTCAGAAGGTTGAATTTTAGATTTTCTATTAGATTGACATTTCCAAATTTTATATTTCTAGATTGCACTGTACCAGACCCCAGAACTTTCCCTTTACTATTATTCCCAAAGGATATATCACCCCCTCCATGGATTTTAAAGTCTTTGAGGAGGGCTTTACATCCTGTCATGTGCCTGGAGCCTCCACTATCTACATACCAAAGACTATCAAAGCATGCAGAAGCTCCCTGCACATTAAGTAAAAGGATTAGTTCATAAAGGTCTCCAAAGCCAACAGGGCTTTGGATGGGGTTTCAACAGTGTTTGGTATGGATGCAGTGTGATGGACAGTGGTTAGGTCAGGGGTTTGGACAGTTTTAGTATTGTTTCTTGCTAACCACTGTTGGAGGTCTTGACCAATCACCTGCTGATAACCAAAAGGATGCCTATTCACTCTAGGTTTAGAGGGCCTTTTGTAGGCCTCATAAACATGTGGAATCCTTTGGTAGGACTGTTTTTCCCTGTCTTTTCTGAACTGATTGGCAGGGGGTGCATCAGTAACCTGAACATCTCTTTTGACAGATGTTTGGTTCAGCTGTTTTGTGACAGCTGTTTGAACTGGCACAAACAGTGGTTGTTTCTTGGTGAATTTGACAGATGATGATGATGATGGACTCAAGGATGTTTTAGCAATGTACTCATTCTTTTTCACATCAAAGTTTTTGAGATACACACATGCTTGAGTTTTGTGGTTTGTTTTACCACAAACAATGCAACTTTCAGCTGAAACAATGACACTTGTCCTGTTTATATCATAAGCTTTTAAGTGGAAACAGTCTTTTGTTAGATGATTCCTTTTCTCACAGAATTCACAAAACAAGTTATCAATTTTTTCTTTCTTCTTTCTCTTTTCAGACTCCTTTGCAGCAGAGGTTTTAACCACTGCTGGGATGTCCTTTAGAGGTATGACTTTAGCTTTTGGAGCTTTAACACCATCAGTTGATGTAAAGTCCATTGGCTTGAAATTTTCAAGAATATCACACTCATCAGACCATTTTGGTTTAAATTGATGATCTTCAAGCTCCTCAAAAGTAGAGGATCCCATTGGTCTGTCAAATGTGAGTTTGTTACCAAGTTTGTCAGTGATTTTCACTTCTTGGCCATTCTTGTTTGTGGGGATGAACTCAGTGATTACATCAGTGGTTGGAACAGATTTTCCAAAAGCAGTGTTTTCAAGCATAACCAACCCCAAATTTCACATTGCTTTTTATCTGTTTTTCAAGCATAACCCCATACCCTTTGCATGATTCCACCCATCTCTCACATGTGATCTGGGTGGACTCTAACTCCTTTTTGCAAACTTGGTATTTTTCTACCATAGTTTGGAGTTGGGTTTTGGTTATGCTCTGCTCTTCTTTCATGCTGCTAATCTCTTTCTCTTTTTCAGCCAATTTGTTTTTAAGTTCTTTTAGAGATCTTTCAAATTTGACTTCATCAGTTAAGATTTTATCCCGAAGGTTTTCATTCACCTCTTTGATGTTAGAAAAAGCAATAATGCAATTGTCAGAACAGAGTTTATCAAGAACTTGAGGTGATACCTTGGCAGCAGCCATCATTGCACAATCACATTGAGGATTTTCTTCATCTTCATCTCTTTCTTCTTTCTCACCTGCTCTTTCTTCTTTCTTTTCTTCCTTGTTCTCTTCGGACCATGGGTCTGTCAGTGGTTCAATCAGGGTACCTGAACTTTCTCCCAACAATAGTTCACCAGCCACAGCAGTAACCACTGCTTCAGTCACCTCATCCACTGTTTCAATACTTAGCTGTTCCTCTTCAGTTTCAACCCCCTCCTGTATTGACTCTATTGCCAGCAAACAAAATTCATTATGAGAGGAATCATTGGAAGCATAGAGTACAAAATTTTCATCACTAAGGTCTTCACGCAAACTGCTCCAGTCAACAAACCCTTGAGTGAAAAAACTTTGTTGATCTGGTTGTACTGCTGCTGGAGCAGTGGTTTGAGGTGCAGGCTGCACTTGTGCCTGGGGGACAGGGGTTTGAACATATTGAATCTGTGGAACAGTAGTTTGGACATAGTGCACTGGCACAGGGGCAGCAGCATAGTGAGCAGTGTTCACTTGAGCTGCTGGGGCATATTGGGCATAGTGCACAGTGCCTTGATTTTGATTTTCTAGGATTTGAGCTAGGATGAGTGATTATGGGACCAGTAGTTTGACTCCTACACTCCCTAGCGAAGTGTCCCAACCTATTACACTTGTAGCACTTGATTTTCGATTTATCCAACCCAACCCTTAGATTCCCGTGCAAACCTGTGAATTTTCGCCCTGTTCTTTTGTAAAAATTGCTAGTTCTAGCACTTAGCAAAGCCAGTTGGTGCAGGATGTCCATTTCCTCTAAGTCAGTGGGATCAAAATGCTGTAGATCATTGAGTTCAAAACTTACATTGTCTGATATCTGGTTTTCGTTTGCGGTGAATGCATAACTTGTAGAGTGAGGATCAGGGTTGTTAAAATTTGCACCAGCAGTTATGTCAATGAAGTGATCATAACCCTGATCCTTACCACTACTCCCAGATTCTTCTTGACCCAGAAGAGCAGTATTACCGAATGTATAATCATCAACGGCTTTTCCTGACTCTTGTAACTTCCTTTTCTGGTTCAACTCCCTTTCGTAGGTCAGGAGTCGACCGTGGAGTTGGGTCAAGGTCAGATCCTTGAACTCAGGTGAATTTCGGGTGACAAAAGCTATGGTGTCCCATTTTTCTGGCAGTGACCTGAGGAAGCTGCTATTTTGAGTTGAGTTTGTAAAAGTGGTATTAACAAGCCTCAGTTCACTGATGAGACAACTGAAATGCTCAAATTGTTGCGTCAGTGATTCACCTCTAACATGACAAAATGTTTCATACTGTTGGTTTAGGATTTCCCTATTGTTTTCTATGACTTCTTCGATTCCCCCAAACTGTTCCTTAAGCGCGTCCCATAACTCTTTGGCACTGTTACAGTGTAACAGTCCAGCATATATTTCATTGGGCAGCGCTGATGCTATGATGCTAAACGCTTTAGCATCTAGTTCTAACTTTTGATAGTCGGTTTCGGTATAATTTTCAACTGGTTTTGGAACGAACTTTTTAGCATCTTCAGCGCTTGGCACAATAGGAACATGGGGACCAAAGACGACAGACCTCCAACAACCTGTGCTTTGTTGAGCGAGGATGTGACCCATCCTCCTCTGCCAGATGTTGTACTCATTTCTTTTTAGCATAGGTGGTTTAAAAAGCGAGCCGATGTTGTTTTTATCATCCTGAGATTGTGACGTCATTCTTGTTGTTTTACAGACACTGAGAAATCAACTTTAATGGTGATTAATCCTTGCTCTGTTTTTCAACAAATGAACAAACGATCAGTATCAACTGTTATGAGCTGAACTATTTACGTCAAAATGATTGTTAAATCAAATTTGACTGTACAAGCTCTAATACCAAATGTTGGATCTGAGTTTGATTCTGATTGTATTTTGCGTTTGTAATTAAAATGAAAATGGATGAGTGTGCAGCGGAATTATGATGAAAACAAACTTTGCATACAATCAAACGAGAGTAATACTTTGATCAAACATCTTTTCACAATGAATCAGAAGATTGAATTTATTTCAATAACGATTACAATGATTGATGAATGAATGCAAACTCCCCCTCAGCCAGAGCTCAGTTGTTTGTTCGTGCAAAGAAGACGATGATGCAAAAGAGCTAATAGAACAGTACAAAGTACTGAACTATTTATAGGCACTTGCAAACCACTGAGCATCTTACCTGACATCACCATGAAAGTGACATCTAACCTCCTAACAAACTCTAACCTCTGATCTATACAAACACTGCTATGTTAACTACTGCTATTACATTACATTACAAAACAGACTATTGATCAGCTGCTGCAACCTTCCACTGCTGTAAACCCAGCAGTACTTGTCTGGATCAGCAGTGCTTGACTCAAAGCAGTAGATTGAATCAGCAGGGCTTTAGTCTTTCATCAGGTCTTTACTTGAGCAGCAGTTGTAGGTCAGCAGTTTGCAAGATCAGCAGATAGGAGGTCAGCAGATGTTGAAATCACTTTCAAGGGGAGAGACTTGTATGTAATCATCTACTTATTCTGGATCCACTGCTCTGATCCAGTTTTGGCTTTAATTATATGTTCCTCTGATAGGGTTCAATCCCAACATTACCCTTGAAGACTGTTTGTTTATTTTTTTCTAACAGATCTGAACTCACCTTTTTTCATCTTAAAAAATAAGCTATAGACCCCTTGCTTAAAACATCTTCACAAAAAAACCTAATATACTTCATCCTCTCTCTCCCTCCCTCTTCTCTCTTTCTCTATCCCACGCTCTGTATCCTCTTTCTCACTATTCTGTCTATCAACATAAGTTAAAATGAAACTCAAATTCAAAATGAGTCAACCAATCTCAAACTCTCATCCGCCGGAACCGCAAGCAGTGGCAGGAAATTAGGTTGTCATCCCCAAATTATGTTGCCGCCGTGGTGTTGACGGTCGCCGGAAATGCGACGGCGACGATGACTGTGTTGATTCTTGCCGCCGGTCTGGTGAGGCGAGGGAGGCTGGAGAAGGTGGTTTCCGCCATAGTGATGAGCAGGGGTGGATGTTATCCTACTCCTACAGATGTGGGTAGTGTTATGATTCTAACCTCTCATTTAGATATTTCTTTTTTATTTAGATTTTGATGTGTGCGTAAGAAAGAAAGAGGGAGCCGATGGTGATGGTGGGTTGGTAGCTGGTGGTGGGTTGGAGGATGGTGGTGGTGGTTGATGTGTGTAAAATGCAACATATAAATTACATCAAATGAGGCATAAAACTAACCCTTTTTAAGTACTAATGTTGGAAAAAGAGTGTTTTTGTCTTCCTTTTGTATTTTCAGGATTAAATGAGCTCAAATTAATAAAAGAAGCAAAAAGACAGCTAAATCTAACATAAATACAAGAAAATGAACATAAGTGGAATGCCCGACCCCTCGACAGCATCTTCCCAAGCAAAACAGAGAAGGCAGAAGACTAAACACGCCCCGTGCTCAGCCAGCACAGGGCCGTGCCCAAGAAGCAGCAGAAAAGACAAATCTATAGAAGCTTCTATTGCCCACCACAGGGCCATGCCCACTGAAAACGGGGGCGTGGCGAAAGTACTGCAGGCGCATTAATTGTAATTGCGAATTACAATTAATGAGGAGAGAGATTGTCAGACGGGCACGGGGCCGTGTGCAGCGGATACAGGGCCGTGCCCAGGCTTCTGTTCAGCCTATAAATAGGAGTGCTTGGTTTCATTGCAACTCATCCCTTGGCACACCACCTCTCTCACACTTCATCCACCACCCACCACCACCATAACACCATCATCCACCACCATCATCCATTGTCCATCATAGAGTGTGTGAGTCGTCTCGGGATCCAAGATTGATCGTAAGAGTTCTTGACAATCAAGGCCATGTTTGCCTAACTCTCTTACATCACTTGGTGAAGACAAGTGTTTAGTATAATACTTTTTATTTTTAATCTTTTGCACTTTTTATTTGGTTTTGTATTAATGACTTTAATAACTAGTTGCTTATGTTGAAGGTGACTTTTCCTTATCGTTTGTCCGTGGTGTCTTGGCATTATTTTACTGTCTATATAAAATAAAAGATTTTCACCATTCATATCTCCACGGTCTATATGGAGGTATGTTGGCTACCTGGTCGGGGGTTAAGGGAACGGTTTGGTAAGGGTCTTGCCCTTGTTCAGCGTTTAGAGGTCCTGCAAGGGACCTGGGTCAAATTTAGTAGGATCTCCTTCAATTTGGATGGCGGGGATCCAAACTCTTTGACCCCCTCATAAGTTAACTACTATTAATACTATAACCCGGCTATTTAGGACTGTATCCCTGCTGACTCAGACTATTTAGTCGAGGGTAACGTCACCTCTAAAATAGGGGCCTACCATAATTTGCATTATTAACTTAATTCATTATCTTTCAATAATCTGACCCTTTAGGATTGTATCCTTGCTGACTCAAACTAATGGGTTGAGGGTAACGTCGCCTTCAAAAGAGGTGCCTACTACAATAACTAAGATAATCTCTTAAACAAGTGCAAAAGTGCGAAAATAATCAAAGGCTATACTAATACACGAGTCGGATCCAAGTGATTCATCTTGTCTATCTGTTTTTATTTTTATTTTATTTTTCAGCATTTAGTTAGTTTTTATTTTCTTAGTTTAAAAATCTTTTCTAACATTTTGATTTGGTTAGACGTTGAGGATAAACCGGTACTAAAAGCTCTTGTGTCCTTGGACGACCTCGGTATCTTACCAACACTATACTACGTCAACGATGGGTGCACTTGCCCATATGAGTGTTTAGTGTTAGTAAATATCGTGTTTTATAAATTTAAAACTTGGCTAAAAGTGTAAAAAGGACTGAAAATATATACCAAAAATATATTACACTACACACGCATCAAGTTTTTGGCGCCGTTGCCGGGGACACAAGGATTTTAAGAAAGTTAGGAATCAACGGCCTAATCATATTTTTATTTTTCTTTTTAATTTTTTTAGATTTTCTTAGTTTTTCAGCTTCTGCAGAGCTCAGCACGGGCCGTGCCTGCTGAACACGCCCCCGTGCTCAATCATTGGAACTGGCAATCTTGTTTTAAGTCAGACAGTAAGCTAAACACGGGGCCGTGCTCACTCAACACGCCCCCGTGCCCAATATTCACTTACTGAAAACAGAACCGTTAGATCCCGGCGGTTGGTACTGACACAAACATGTGTGATGATAATTCTTTTTACTTTCGGCACTCTTATGGTACGTGGTGTCAATTATGTGGAGGCGAACATAAAGAATTAGAATGCTACTTTCTAAATTATAAGCCCCACTACATAGACCCACCGACTCCCTATAACCTTAAGAGGGGCGAAAGTAAAAATAATCACTATCTCTCCCTCGAATGCGCCCAGCCAGATATTCTAGAAGAAATGCTCCTCGACGAGTTATTTCAACTAGAAGATCTAATTCTAAATTGGTCAAAAGAGCTTAGGAAGGATTTCCTTGATTCACCCCAAGACGAAGACCATGAAGAAATGTTGGGATCGCATTCCAACAACCTCGTTGCTTCCAAAAATACCTTCATACCTAGCGAAGACTTGGACGATAGTCGTCCTTGTGCCGATTGTGCCGTGAAGGACTCTCCATCGACTTCGTTCGGTGCATACATAGACCTGAGCGATTCGGCATATACCTTCTTTAACGAGAGCCCGGGAAAGGGTTGGACTTGTCCACCTAGAATAAAAATAAGAATTACCCTCACCGACAACCTCTTGCGTTCTCGCCTTAGTCTAGGAGTATTAAGGTATCTTAGGCACTTTGGGGTTGTTCCAACCAGTAAGGAACCACCCGATATCAATAAGTTCCTTAGAATTAAAAGACTCCATAAGACAGCTTCCAGACACTGGGCCGTGTCCAGGTCAACACGCCCCCGTGCTCACCTAAAAGATTCTTTGCTGATTTTGTCAGAATACGGACAAAATGTGTCAGGATTTCATCTGCACACGGGGCCGTGTCCAACCAACACGAGGCCGTGTCCAGTGCGCTGTCGTTTTCTTTAAATGCAGCCTGATTCCTGCTCATTTTTTACCACTTCAAAAAGACAGGGATTCCTGGGGTCTTCACTTATACCATCCTAGGTAAGTTCTAAAAGAAGGTTCCCAAGAACTCTCTTGTCCCTTCCACTTTTATTCATTACCTCTTCTTTCAATTTTTTTTCAAACATTTCCTCCATGAAAGCTTGGGAACTCCATGATCCCAACCTTTAGAGACAAGTTTGTAAGATTATTGGCTAAGGAATCTTGTTTAAAGTTAGTTGTATAACTCTGTTTTAAAATATCTGTGCTTAAAACCCAGCCGAAAACCATAAAAATAATTTAAAACTCTATGCCTAAAATCCTGCAGACAAGTGGACACGGGGCCGTGCTCATCGAGCACGGGGCCGTGTCCGAGGTCATGTTTCTTAAAAATTTAGCTTTCTTCGGTTTATTCCCAGAAATGGAAAGCAGAACATCTTCAAGGAATAACCGACAAGGGAGGAGATCATCAACGGCGGAAGACTCTCTTGTAAACTATGTTTACCCCCTAAGGGAGGCTATTGATGAAATGATGGGAGTGGAAGAAGCATTGGTCGACCATATCAACCATCTAACGGTGGGACTGGAGGGGTGTCTCCGAGAGGTAAACCTCCTGCACTAGAGGTTAAACCTTCTCGCCTCCCCGCCTTTGGTTCCTATAATAACCCAAAGGGCGTGGAACATGGTGCCGAAGTCATCATACCAGCCGCCATGCACCCTGAGCCTCCGCAAAGGGTAGTGCAAGGAGTCCTGGTGAGTGTTCCCCCTCCTCCACAAGTTGCTGAGGAAAATGAAGCTGCCTTCTTCCTTCCAAGGGAGATAGAAGAATGGCTTTAACAACATCTAGGGAAGAAAACCGTCGGCCGAAAGTCCTACTACATCAGGAAACTATTCTCGAAATTTTCTTAAAAAAAGTAGAACTCTTTATGATAACTTCGTGAACCTCCTGACCTAATTAGTTAAGTTTTTATTTTATTTTAGGAATGTTATGTATCTCTCTATGGTTTAATGGAATGATGGTTTAAGGTTTGAATGGTTCCTAATAAATAAAACACACTCGTGGTGGTAAGGGATGATAAGGGAAACGAGAAACATGGCCCCATGCACAAGAACAAGGCCACACGACAACAATTTCTCCATTGCAGTAAGTTTAGCACGGGCCGTGCCCAGCTAACACGGCCCCGTGCTGAACACCATGCAGAAAAATGCCCAGTTCAGGTAACTGGACACGGGCCGTGTTCACCAGACACGCCCCCGTGTCCAGGCTTCTGTTTCTTTTCTTTAATTATCGTTACTGGCACCTGAACACGGGGCCATGCCCGGTCACCACGGGGCCGTGTCCAGACTGCCAGTAACATAAATTTTTGCTTTTAACACCATGTTACACACTCAATCAACCTAAAAATTTATTTTTTGGACACATTGAGGACAATGTGTAATTTAAGTGTGGGGGGGATGCTAAAACCTTGAATTTTGCAAGTCCTAATAACAAGCCTTACACAAAACTCTATTGGAACCGCTAATCACCCCGAATTTTTGTGAAAAAAATTTCATTTTTTTTATTTGTCTAAAGTTTAAGTTGGGAATTCTAAGACTAACAAGGTTATATTTTTACAAATTTACAACCGATAGCGTCGTGATAAAAAGATCCAACATAAGAAAATTATGAAACGGCATGACAAGCTTAGTTAAAATTCGATTATATATACTTGATCACATAGAAAAACCCATTCCCACAAAAGTGAGTTTTGAGCCTTTATTGAGCATACAAATATACATCTTTAAGCTAAATGCTCATTTTTCGTTTCTTGTGTGAATAGCCGCTTGGTTCTTACGAATCTAGAACTTGCCACGACAATTCATTCCCGGTCCTTACCAATTTAAACCCAAGTAAGTAAATGATGGAGGCATTAGGACTAACCCTTTTTCTTTCAAAACCATTAATTTTATTTTTCTTTTCACCTACCCAGAAACTCCCCCTAGTTAACCCTTTTGAGCCTAAAACCCTTTTTACCCACCAAAAACCCTTTTTATTTTTACCCTTTATTTTAGTAACAAGCTCGGTTTTCGTGTGACTAAAAAAAATGAAATGAAGTTAGAAATAAACAAACAAAGCTCTTAAAACAAAAGCTTGTTTGAAGAAATACTTCATTAAGAATAAAAAGTCACTAAAACAAAATGTTTTACGAAAACCGACGCTTCTTACGATTTTTGCCCTTTTCTACTAACCACTAACCCAACTACCCACCTTTAGCCCAAGCCTTTACCCAAAAAGTCCTCTTGATATTTACAAAGGTAAAAAGTTAAAAAGGAGGAGGATTGATTGCTTGGCAAGCCTATGGTAGGAATAAGTTCCATGCCGCTCTCGAGTGATTCACTAAAAATACACCTTCGGCCGAGTGTGAGTGATTTCTCCCGTGAGGTATGTGAACTTGTATATAAATGGAATTTTAAAAAGGCATGTTATGCCCAAATAAGTAATCTCTCTTATGAAACGTTCTAAATAAATCATAACGAATAGGAATGTAAATAAATAAAAATAAAACCCAATAAAGATCTTGGATTCCCGACACTCTATGACAAGCCAAAACCTTCTCTTCTACCCATTCCATTTGGGATTGTAAGCCACATATTAAAGAGTTTTGCTTGAGGACAAGCAAAAATTCAAGTGTGGGGATATTTGATGTGTGTAAAATGCAACATATAAATTACATCAAATGAGGCATAAAACTAACCCTTTTTAAATACTAATGTTGGAAAAAGAGTGTTTTTGTCTTCCTTTTGTATTTTCAGGATGAAATGAGCTCAAATTAACAAAAGAAGCAAAAAGACAGCTAAATCTAACATAAATACAAGAAAAGGAACATAAGTGGAATGCCCGACCCCTCGACAGCATCTTCCCAAGCAAAACAGAGAAGGCAGAAGACTGAACACGCCCCGTGCTCAGCCAGCACGGGGCCGTGCCCAAGAAGCAGCAGAAAAGACAAACCTATAGAAGCTTCTATTGCCCACCACGGGGCCGTGCCCACTGAACACGGGGGCGTGGCGAAAGTACTGCAGGCGCATTAATTGTAATTGAGAATTACAATTAATGAGGAGAGAGATTGTCAGACGGGCACGGGGCCGTGTGCAGCGGACACGGGGCCGTGCCCAGGCTTCTGTTCAGCCTATAAATAGGAGTGCTTGGTTTCATTGCAACTCATCCCTTGGCAACCACCTCTCTCACACTTCATCCACCACCCACCACCACCATAACACCATCATCCACCACCTTCATCCATTGTCCATCATAGAGTGTGTGAGTCGTCTCGGGATCCAAGATTGATCGTAAGAGTTCTTGACAATCAAGGCCATGTTTGCCTAACTCTCTTACATCACTTGGTGAAGACAAGTGTTTAGTATAATACTTTTTATTTTTAATCTTTTGCACTTTTTATTTGGTTTTGTATTAATGACTTTAATAACTAGTTGCTTATGTTGAAGGTGACTTTTCCTTATCGTTTGTCCGTGGTGTCTTGGCATTATTTTACTGTCTATATAAAATAAAAGATTTTCACCATTCATATCTCCACGGTCTATATGGAGGTATGTTGGCTACCTAGTCAGGGGTTAAGGGAACGGTTTGGTAAGGGTCTTGCCCTTGTTCAGCGTTTAGAGGTCCTGCAAGGGACCTGGGTCAAATTTAGTAGGATCTCCTTCAATACCCATAGGTATTGGATGGCGGGGATCCAAACTCTTTGACCCCCTCATAAGTTAACTACTATTAATACTATAACCCGGCTATTTAGGACTGTATCCCTGCTGACTCAGACTACTTAGTCGAGGGTAACGTCACCTCCAAAAGAGGGGCCTACCATAATTTGCATTAATAACTTAATTCATTATCTTTCAATAATCCGACCCTTTAGGATTGTATCCTTGCTGACTCAAACCACTGGGTTGAGGGTAACGTCGCCTTCAAAAGAGGGGCCTACTACAATAACTAAGATAATCTCTTAAACAAGTGCAAAAGTGCGAAAATAATCAAAGGTTATACCAATACACGAGTCGGATCCAAGTGATTCATCTTGTCTATCTGGTTTTATTTTTATTTTATTTTTCAGCATTGAGTTAGTTTTTATTTTCTTAATTTAAAAATCTTTTCTAACATTTTGATTTGGTTAGACGTTGAGGATAAACCGGTACTAAAAGCTCTTGTGTCCTTGGACGACCTCGGTATCTTACCAACACTATACTACGTCCACAATGGGTGCACTTGCCCATATGTGTGTTTAGTGTTAGTAAATATCGTGTTTTATAAATTTAAAACTTGGCTAAAAGTGTAAAAAAGACTTAAAATGTATACCAAAAATATATTACACTACACACGCATCAGTGGTAGTGGTGGAGAGAAAGTTATTATTATAATAATAATAATAATAATAATAATAATAATAATAGTAATAATAATAATAATAATAATAATAATAATAATAATAATAATAATAATAATAAAAACAAACAATCTTATATTTTTAGCTTGCAGATCTTCAGACCACATCTTCAGTTGCAGACATGAAAACAGATGAAATCAGCTTGCAGACAATTTATGTCTGCAAAAACAAACAGCACCTAAATAAACTCATATTTCTAAGGGGCCATGTAATATAACCTCAGAGGGTTATACCACTATATAATACGGTCACAAAGGAACCTTAATGTATAAAGAAACTAAGCAAATTTGGGTCAGAACTGAAAGTCAAAGAAAAAGTCAACTTTTGCGACTTTCGGTTGCGAACCGAGCCTAAATTCAGAATTGTCGGGTCGAACATGTCTAGACATGTTTTAATAATATTTACCAAGTTATTAAAGTGGAAAAACATATTTTATAGCTTCTACATTATCAGATATGAATTTCTTTAAAAACTGACCCGTTTGAATTTTTATGTTAATTACTTTGACCAGACAATTAACTAAGTAAACGTGGTAATTAGGAGGTGCCCTTTTAAGGCATTATCACCTAACTAATTACGATTACGTAGCCACTTTCAATTCGAAAAATGGTTGAACCGATAAAATTTTAAACTAAAGGTCAAAGCGTATTTACGACAACTTTGACTTTCGGTATTTAAACATCTAAAAACCGAACTACAGAAGCTAAGAACACTTACACAAGGTCCTAGCATGAAGTTTGAATTTAGAGGAGACTCCTTTAGATCTAGCAAGCTCCAGAGAAGAAATATGGAACAATTTTTGAGAGATGCAAGATGGAAATGCACAATAAAGGCCCTATTTATTGAGAATTATGGAACCTTGAGATCATTCCAGCTGTTATGGTGTGATACCAGACGGTTACAAGTGTAATGGTGGCAGTAAAAACCGTTAAACAGCCCCTGGTATCGAGTAGAAGCCATGCAATGGCGGTCAACAGACCTGCAACATGCAGCTGCTAGTCTTTTGGATGCTGGCAATTCTCTCGCGGCCTGCGTAGACAACCAGTGGGGGTTTACACGCTCCGCGACACTCCTATCTTCCGGTAACAAAAGTTTGAAACTTGGCAGTTTCAGTCCCTGATCCTTTATAACTTCAAATAACTTCTATTTATTGCACTTTTGACCCCCAAAGTTAACTTTTAAGTATCTTGGGACATTAACAAACATCGTTAGGCTTCCGTATAGATACGAGAACACCCGAAAGGTACTAGTTTCTCATGTTGACGCTTTTAAACCCTTTTTCTTGAAATCTTGCACAACTTTCAATTAACAATACCGAAACCATATATATTTATCATTTGGCATTCTTGGACACATAGTCGGACATTATGAAGCTCCGGGATCGTGAAAAGGTCACGTAGAGGTAAGAATTAACATGTTGACACATCTAACCCCTTCGTCTTATAAGTTTCACTTGTTTTTCACAAATGGCTTCTCACGCCCAATATTTCAATCGTTTAAGGATACGAACACCATATATAGTTATTTAAAAACATAGTTTCACATGTTGGCACTTATAGTCCTTCCACGTACATCTTTTCACTTTTTGTCAACTTCAGTCCCTCAAAGTCAACTTATTACATGATTAGGGTTTATGACACGTGTCTTCATTTTATTGGTCATGATTTTGCGAGGTGTTACAAAACTAAATCAATGCTTCAAGCATTCTGAACCCTAGCTACAAACAACCCAACAAACCCTAACTTTCACATGGACAGTTATTTTGTCACACCCCCAAAATCCACACACGGAGTATCACCGCATGGAGGCGTGACTGACCAGGATCAAGCCACCAATCATATTGAACATAATATGTAAATAAAAATAAAACCCAACGCAATATAATTGGTGTCCAAACAAAACATAGTTTAAGTTGTAAGCGGAAGCATAATGTTTAAAACCAAAATTCAAGTTCAATATTTCAAATGTTTAACGTGGCATAAGACTATTCATGTCCCACAACGTCCACTCCTCCTCGTGCAAGGCATGTAACAACGAGTCAACAACAAAGTTGAGCGAGTTCACAGTTGGTTGTTTAGTTTTACCAGTTTATTTTGAAATCATAAGTTGTTTCATAAACCACGAGTTAACCAGTAACTTTTGTTTCCCAAACCAGAACCATAATCAGTGGGGGCTTCCCCATGTGAACCACTAGACCGTTTCCATATCGATGACTGACGAACAATAGTTGTGCCCTACATCAATGTCTATCATCATTGACAGTTTGCCATGATCCATTAGTACACGCCCGTTCGAACGACACTGTGTGAAGTTTGTCAAACCTAATAGCGCTATTAACTAATGACCCGCTCGCCATCGGCCTCGGCGATTAAGTCGATATAAAGTGAGGGACTTATTAATAGAGTTTTGTCTAGTAAGTTTAAAGTTGTTGTCCTACCCAAGGAGGACGAACGTACGTATTCTACCCAAGGAGAATACGTAGGATTAATGTTGGCATCCTACCCAAGGAGGATGGCAGTACATATCCTACCCAAGGAGGATATGTAGGTTTTGTTTTATTTCTTTAACCCATTCCCAAACCACCGGGAATCCCATGCATTGTAGAAAGTATGAACTCACCTCGGTTTGCTCGGTAAGATTAACTACTTGCTCACAATTAATTGAATCCAAGCCTATAGTATGCACGTATACACAATCAGTTTATGTTTGTAATGATTCACATGCAAACTAACATCATAGTAATACCACCAAGTGTGCTTAGGCAATTAATATCATGTACACATAAACAGTTAATCAACTTCATGCAATTCATGTTTCACATAAATGCTTTCTCGGTTTACTCTAACATGGTTATCCATTCACAGACTTAATAAGCTTAACTGACTTAACAGAGTTACCATACTTAACAGAGTTAACTTATCTCACTATGCCTGTTAACCCACTTGGCGAAACCCCCTGTTTCGTCATGATCCCTACTGACAAAACTCCCCAAGTTTCGTTGTGATACCTCTTGGTGAAACCCCCATGTTTCGTCGGGTTTCTCTCTCGGCGAAACCCCTAGGTTTCGTTGACATAAGGGTTTCGTCGACATATATGGGTTTTGTCGGAGGAGAGATTCCGTCACATATCTAGCAGTTACATATGAACACACACACTGAACCCTAATCGTCTACAGCCGTTTCACCATCGTCATCGATCATACAGTTACTTTATTTCCCAAATACAATGATCATCAATTGCTATTTAACATGATTCCAATAATATCAAAACAATCAACATCTAGCATGAACCCTAGATCATGAGATAGCTAGGGTTTCCCAATACCAACTCACGTAACCTACACCCTCATATACGCAAGTTATAAAGTCTTGGGCCTTACTGGGCTTCGGGGAAACTTGGGCCGGCGAAACCCCCATGTTTCGTCGTGAGGGTCATGGCGAATTGTCCTTCTTTGTTGTATGTGTTTTGGAAGGGGGCTTAGTATGGGGTATTGATTGGGTCTTAGTGCGAACAGCGCTTGAATCTTTGAACATTCTGCCAACAGCTTTGGTTACAGCATTGTCTATCAACGCTTGCAGATCTGCACCCGTTACGTTCATTCTGGTGTTATCATTCCTTTCATTGGAATGACTATTAACTTTTTCTGAGTCGGCCATGGTGAAGCTTGATTGCTATAAAACAATTGACAACAACTCATTTAGTGGTCTATTATTGAATAATCATATTCGATGATTCATTAACCATGGTAAAAATAGACCATATTGGTTAATTTGCTAATCAGATTTATTTAAATTTTTCATTATAATTATTCCCATATATAAATTATTAAGGATATTAAGGTGGCACAAAAGGCCTTGTCACAAGGACAGTTTTAATTTATAAGCCATGATCTTATTTGATCGAGGCGCTTAGGTTTGAACATAGTTCTTCACCTTTCTTGACCGGGAGTCATAGACTACAACTGTCTTTGATATGTAGTTGGAGTAGTTCATCCCGAAGACGAAACAGTGACATCACTAATGGATGTTTTAATAAGGTGATATCAGCCATGATTTACTAGATCATTTGGCTAAATAGGGAATTGGAAGAATCCAATATAAGGATGAGTAGTGTGATTTTTTTTCCGAACCACATTTGTCAAGAGTGCTAACACGTTCTTAGGTGTTAACAAGGGTTTTTCATCTTAAAATGGCTTCACCATCATGGCCATGTCTATAATGACATATAGGCTAGGTTATACCTTTAAGATTATCTTTTGAAATTTAATGGCAGATCAATTATAAATTGAAATGATAGATTGTTGATGCATGGAATGTCTGTTGACTTCGTCTACATCAAGTCTTAGGTCAAGATAGGTCAACATAGGGTCTAGAAAGTTAAAAACATGTATTTTATAGTAGATTCGCTTATGTGTCATGTTTGTTAGATGTTTCGCTTTTGTGTCATAGAGGTTTCGCTTATTAGGTAATGAAGAGGTTTCGCTTATTCGGCAGGTCATATAAGCGAAACCACATGGACTATATATAGTCAACATAAGCGAAACCAAGTCATTGTTGTTGTACGTTGGAGCGAAACTGTTGAGAGCATTTGGTGCTAGAACTCTGTCAATTTGTTATCTGAATGCAATAAAAGAGAAGGAATTGAATAGGAAAAGCTGTGTAACTTCATTTACGTTGATTCCGCCTTCGTACGCGAAGATGAACGTTCTCGACTGACTGTTTTGGGTCACAACATGGTCCAACAAGTGGTATCAGAGCTCAGGACGAGGAGTTCATACTACTACAGCTTAAATCTGCAGAATTCTCTCATTTCTACTCCCTTTCTCTCATACTTTTTCAGTTTGAACTGGTTCATACGGTTGAAATGGCCTGAATTTTGACTATAACGTGTGAAATACAGTAATAACAAACCCTAGAAAGTTTCAGGTTAAAATTCGGACTAAAACATGGTGAAAACTGGTTAAAACTAGGTTCCGCTTATACGGACATCGAGGTTCCGTTCATAAGACCTAGTTTCGCTTATAGGTTCCGCTTGAAACAACATAGGATCCGCTTGAAATACATACTTTCGCTTGTAGGTTTCGCTCGAAAGGACAAGTAGTTCCGCTTATTCGGACAGTTTCGCTTATTAGTTTCGCTTGTAGTGACAATTAAGTGGTTTCGCTTTTCGGTCACTGATAGTTTCGCTTATCCGGACTTGTTGGTTTAGCTTATAAGGACAACTTGATAGTTCCGCTCATACGAACAGTTGTAGTTTCGCTCATTCGTACCATAGTGTTTCGCTTATACAAACACTTGCTACTTTCGCTTATACAGACATTTCTGTTTTCGCTTATCTGTCATATCTGGCGTATTTCGATTTTGTGTCACATTTTTCAAAATCTTGGAAACTTTTCTAAGTGTTGATTGATTTTGCAGGTATAATCAATATGGATGATATTTTCGTAAACCCGTTCTGTGACATGTACGCGTTTGCTGGAAATTCCGGAAATGATGATACTTCATCAAGCAACGCGAATGAAAATCCAACGGTTATGAAGAAAAAGGAAGCTTGGGAATCAGAAAGTGCTTTTGGAACGTTCAACAAACCTCCAAAGCTAATGGCTATCAAAGATTACAGTAGGTGGTCAAGAAAGTTTGAAGACTGGTTGATGGCATTTGCATTTGCCAGCTGGAAGAGTTTGGAGAACAGCTATGAACATGGATATAAATCTGGTGAAATGTTGACCTCAGCTGAGGAGATTGATTCATCTGTAGCCGAACAGAAGTGTATAGCGTTGTTATTTCAGTCGGTTCGGGAGGATATAATTTCACTGATTGATTATAAGAATGCGAAAGATCTCTGGAAGAAGTTAGAAACAAAATGTTTAGGAAGTTCTAAAATTGTCAAAATCAAAAGAAAACTTCTTAGAAAAGAGTTTGATCTGTTTGGATGTCTAAAGAACGAGTCTGTTTGTAAAATGATAGAACGATTTGGTCATCTGAAGATGGAATTGGCAAGACATGATATCAGATATTCTGAGGAAGATTTTATTGACAAGTTGTTTGATTCGTTGCCAGACGAGATGGATTGGAGGTATTATGCATTGATGCTAAAAATACCATCAAGGCACCAGAAAAGTTGACATTAGATCTGCTGATTGAGAAACTCGAGAGTCACGAGTTGGAGCTGAAGAAGACATTCAAAGTCAATCACTCATCTTATCAACAGAATCTGGATCTTTATTATCCAAAAAGCATGATGCCGAAAGCAACTTCTCCCAAAACTGCATTTTCTGCTGAGAATGTGTCTTCAGCAAGCAAAGAAAGTCAAAGCAGTCAAAGCAGTGGAAATCACAGTGGTTATCACAGTGGATCTTCATCATCTGCAAGTCATTCTGATGCAAAGAATCATTTTCAATGCAACATCGCAATAGATTTGAAGAATGCTCAGAATTTTGATGAAGAGTCGGCTAAGCAGCAGATGGTCTTCTTGGCGTCGGTATTGGAATCATATGAAGGGTTAGTAGCTGGGAAGATCGGCAACACAAACCTGACGAAAGAGGACTATGATCAAATAGATCCTGAAGAAATGGAGTTAATCGATATTTGTTGGGTTATGGCTATTGCTGTTCGTCGTGCTCAGAGGTTCATGGAGATAACGGGCAGAAAATCAATTGGTGGTCCGTCTACAAAATTGGGGTTCGATAAGTCCAAGGTGACGTGCTTCAAGTGTAAGCAGAAAGGTCACTTCAAACGAGAGTGCAGAAACGCTTATGCTGATGAGTCGGGGAATCCTTTCAGAGAGGATTACTACAAGAAAGCGATCTATCACCAGAATAAATCTGAGCCGCCTAGATTGAAACAGGTTGAAGACAACAAAGAAAAGTCTAGAGCTCTTGCAGTGATCTATGATGATGAGGGGTATGATTGGAGTAAAGAGGTTCTACCGGAAGAAGATGCGGTTGGTTACGCGTTTATGGCGAAAAATGAACCTATTCCATGGAAAGATAACCATACTGAAGAGCAGAAGTATAGATACAGAAAAATGATTGCTGAAAACAAAATCATTAGACTTTCTGGTATCTATCTGGAAGCAAAGAGAGTAAGAATATGGGATCCGGACAAAGAGTGTTACCTTGATCCGTATGGAAACATTGCGATCGATGACAAAACACTTGATATTGATGCCATCATCAAGGAGTACAAAGAAGAGGATGAGTACTGGCAGAATAAGTGGTGGGGAACTGGTGATGAGAAAGAAAAAGAAGAGAAAGAGAGAAAGGAGAAAGAAGAAAAAGAAGAAAAAGAAGAAAAAGAGAGAAAAGAGAAAGAAGAGCAGGCAAAGAAAGTTGATACTGGATTTATTGACACAACGCAGGAGTTGACGGCTGAGAATCTGGGAAAAATGGCTGACAAAGTGCTGGCTGCTAAAGCACTTGAGGTAGACTCTAACTCCGTGTCTGAGTCAAAAAGCCAGATCAGTTCAAACTTGTCAACGAATGCGTCAGGTAAGAAAATTGAAGGAAATGTGGATTGCAAAAATTGCAACAAAGAGTGCAAGTTTTGTAATACTGTCACGTATCTCAACAGGAAGAAAATTGAGGATCTGACAGCAAAAGTCAGAAGCGTTGAGAACCAAATTCTTGGGCGTGACAAAACAGTTAAAGCTTCAACTGAACGGATAAGAGAATTATCTGCTCAAATTGAAACTGATAAAATTGAACATGAAAAAGTTAAAAATGAAAATGAAAAGTTAATTCTTGAAAACCGTCAAATTTCTGAAAAGTTTGAAAAACTCAAAAGCACCATGAAAGATAATGATGATCGAAACGGTAAAACTTACAAAGAAAATGTTCATTTAAAAATGGTGCTTAGAGTAAAAGAAGAATCAATCAACCGACAACTAGATGAAATCGCTCAACTGAAACTTAAATGTCAAGAGGCTGAAATAGAAAATGAGCGAATCCAGTTGAAGCTTAACAGTTACAGCTCCGCAAGCTTTGTTTTGCAACATATCGTTCCCAAACCCATCGGGAAAAACAAAGCGGGCGAAGATGTTTATTCTGATGGAACTGGGGTGGGTTTTCATAAAGTTCCACCACCGGTCTTGGATAATTACACAAAGAAACAATCGGGGTTGGTTGAAATTGATGAAGAAAGTGAATTAGACTTCCGGAAAACATTGATGTTACGTTCACGTCTTCCAGTGAAGATAGTGTCCAAAACGATATTGTAAAAGGTGTTGTTGAAAAAGTGTTAAAAACGGACAGTGACACTTCTGAGGAAGATGGTTGTTTCTTAGACAGATACATTCCGAAACAAAAGTCCAAGAACAACTTAAATGATGAACCTACTCTTGTCATGTACAAGATGTCGGGATCTGATAAGTTGTTTTCGGATTCAGAGTTTCCCATTGAGAATGTTAACATGAACAAATTAACAAATGTTTTCAAGTTAATTGAGGTTGAATTGTCAGAAGTGAACAATCTGAGTCAAACAAAGTGAAAAATGAGTTTTGAGACAGATAACGCTTACTACAAGAAATCTGCTATTCCACCACATTTTAACAATAATTACCGAAACAGATGGTCGGGTGGTTATCAGGGGGGTAAGCCTTATCCGAAACAGAATGTTCAGCACTAGAAGTTTGCGAAGAAGAAGGTGTTTGTGAACAGTTCAAGTTCACTTGCTGATGAAGAGAAAGAGATTTTTTTCAAAATCTCACGAAGAGTTTTTTAAGAAGAGAGCTTCACAGGCTCAGTCTGAAGGCACGAGTCGGGTAGTTGATACTCGAACTTGTTTTAGATGTGATCAGGTTGGTCACATTGCACGAAAGTGTACATATATGAAGCCTAAGACTGAAGCTGTGAAGGTTCAACAGAAGAAGGTTGACGTGAAGGGTAAAACACCCATGGTGGTTGAGAAAATGGTTGTTGAGAAGAAGAATGTTAGAAACGACAACCTCAAAGTGAAAAATGTGAAAAATGAACCCGTAAAGAAGTTGGTAACTAAAAATGACACATTTTACAAACGGGTTGCATTATCTCAACAGGTGTGGAAACCTAAAATTGAATCGAAAATGTCAAATCCTGAAAAGAAGGTAGAGGATTCAGTTCCAGTTGATTATGATGCAAACTTTCCACCTTTAAAAGCCGGAAATTTTAAAATTCAAATTGCGAGAGTTAAAACTATTAATGTTTCACCTAAGTCTGAGGAGGCTTGGGTGGACACCATGTTTGACTAAACAGTTTGAATTTGCCGGAGCTTCCTTGATCGCGAAGCAGGATTCGGCATCCTTACTGAAGTTTTAAATCATGATTGTTATATGTGCAGGATCTTCCGAGATTGGTTTCACGATGGATTATGGACAGTGGAGCATCTCGACATATGACAGGGAAGACTGCATTGTTGTACGACGTGAAGAACATTAATGGAGGATATGTTGGTTTTGCGGGTAACCAGGGAGGTCGTATTATCGGTGAAGGAGCGCTTTCTAACGGCATTGTAACATTTGAGAGAGTGAACTACATTGCAGAGCTGGAGAACAATCTACTAAGCATCTCGCAGATCTGTGACAGGAAGTGCACTACACATTTCACCGATAAAGAATGTTTGATTTTGAAACCTGGATTTGTAATTCCTGAGGAATGGATCATCATGAGGGCACCGAGAGTCAATGACCTATATGTTTTGGATATGAGTGTAGCAACAACAACAACGGGTCAGGCTCATTGTTTCGTGTCCAGAGCAACAGAAAAAGAATCGAGATTGTGGCACCGGAAGATGGGGCATATACATCTTAGAAAAATGAATCACTTGGTGCATTATGATTTGGTTACTAGAGTCCACATAAAAGGTTTTCATCTGGAAGGGGAGTGCATAAGCTGTGTTAAAGGCAAGCAGAAGAAAAAGTCACACCCTACAAAGCAAGTCAATTCAGTCTCAAGACCCCTGGAAAGACTTCACATGGATTTGTTTGGTCCAGTGAATGTCAAAAGCATTACAGGCGACAAATACTGTCTTGTGGTTACTGATAATTATTCCATATTTTCGTGGGTATCTTTCTTGAAAACAAAAGATGAAACGTTTGATAGTTTAATGGCGTTATTCAAGAAGATTGAGAATTTGTACCAACGGAGTATAAAAAGAATTCGAAGTGATAATGGTACTGAATTCAAGAATAGCAAGATGGAAGAATTTTGTGATGAAAGAGGTACATTGCATGAGTTTAGTGCTCCGTCCACTCCGCAGCAGAATGGAGTTGCAGAACGTAAAAACCGGACGCTAATCGAGACAGCCAGAACGATGCTCACAGATTCAAAATTACCAATTAATTTCTGGGCTGAAGCTGTTTCTGCTGCATGCTATACGCTCAACAGGGTTCTTACTGTCAAAAAGTTCAACAAAACGTGTTTTGAGCTAATCAATAATCGCAAACCGAATCTAAAGTATCTTGAACCGTTCGGGTCACCCTGTACAGTTCTAGAGCCTTATGGAAAGTTTGGCCCGAAGAGCATTGAGGGCGTATTTTGGGTTATTCAAGTCCTACACGACGTGTCTTCGTTCCAAGTGAGAAGCGGATTATTGAAGCAGCGAATGTTGAATGTCAAGGTTATACGATGCCGCCACAAAGTCCTGGAGATTCATGGCGTTATCATTACGACAAATTGTGGGATTCGTTTGACATGAAAGAAGATTCAGAGGATGAAGAAGATTTCTTTGATGAGTTGGATATTCTGCGTGAATACGAGTCACAGCAAAGGTTCCCAGCTGAGTATATAAGGCGACCACGGGAAACTTCAAATGATGATGAAGCTGGTCCAAGCAATGCTGGTGAACAGAATGATGTCCAACAGGATGGAGTTGCTCAGGAAAATCAGTCGGCAAAGTATGATACTCAAGAAGCTGATAACATGCCAGTATTTGATCATGGAGATTCAGATTATGAGGGGGAGCAGATCCAGATTTCAAGTCAAACAAACCAAGTTGATGTACATGATGCAGAACAGAATGTTACTAATCTGGAGGGCAATGTAGATGTTCCAAGCAAAGTAACGCCGCGAACTCTTTCATACCATCCAGAGGAGTTGATCATTGGAGATCTACAAGCATGCGTTCGCACGAGACGTCAAATTGACCAAGGGCTAACTTGTTTTTATTCTACATTAGCACCTTTACAAACTGATTTTCACTCAGTTGTTTTATTTCGCAGATCGAACCGCAAACGTACAAAGAGGCGCTTACTGAAGATTCTTGGGTCAATGCGATACAAGAAGAGTTAGGGCAATTTGAGAAGTTAGGAGTGTGGAAATTGGTAGATTTGTCGGATGGTCATAGAAAAATCAATACAAAGTGGGTATTTAAATGCAAGAGGGATGATCATGGAGTTGTGGTTAGAAACAAGGCTCGACTCGTAGTTCAGGGTTTCAATCAACAGGGGGGGATAGATTTCACTGAGGTGTATGCTCCTGTAACGCGACTGGAAGCGATCAGGATCTTCTTAGCATTTGCATCATGGAAAAATTTCAAAGTATATCAGTTAGATGTGAAATCGGTGTTTCTTTACGGGAAGGTCAAAGAAGAGGTATATGTCGGTCAGCCACCGGGCTTTACCGATCCAATCCACAAAAACAAGGTCTACTTACTGGACAAAGCGCTGTATGGTTTACATCAGGCCCCGAGAGCTTGGTACGAGACTTTGTCTCAACACCTAGTAGCCAACAAGTTCATACGTGGAAAAGTGGATGCCACTCTCTTCACTAAAGAGGTCGATGGTCATCTTCTGATAGTACAGATTTATGTTGATGATATCATTTTTGGGTCGACAAATGAGAAATTGTGTAAAGATTTCGAATTAGTCATGAAGCAAAAGTTCGAAATGTCATCGATGGGGGAGATGAAATTCTTTTTGGGTCTTCAAGTTAAACAACTACCTGAGGGAATTTTCATTCATCAGACGAAGTACGTGCATGATATTCTAGAGAAATTTGGGATGTCAAGTTCTACTCCAGCTGCAACCCCACTCGCAATGAATCATGGGATACATCCAGATCTCACCGGAGATAGGGTTGAAGAGACGTTATATTGTTCCATGATAGGTTCGTTGATGTATTAGACTGCTTCGAGACCCGATATCATGTATCCGACGTGCCTCGCAGCAAGATTTCAATCTAATCCTAGAGCATCGCACATGATCATTGTCAAGAGGATATTACGTTACCTTAAGGGTACTCCTTCATTGGGGTTATGGTATCCTAGAACAGGCGATTTCACGCTCGAAGGATATTCCGATTCGGATTTCGGATGCTGCAAGCTCAATTCCAAATCAACAACTACAGGAGGCCAGCTCTTTGGACCGAGATTGGTTACTTGGCAGTGTAAGAAACAAACGTCTGTGGTGTTATCTGCATGTGAAGCGGAGTACGTGTCTGCTAGCAGTTGCTGCTCTCAGATCTTGTGGATACAGCAACAGATGCGTGACTACGGTTTGAAGTTTCTTAACACACCTCTTTTTGTTGATAATGAGGCCGCAATTAATATAACTAAAAATCCAGTACATCACGCTAAAACTAAACACATAGAAATTCGACATCACTTCATTCGAGATTGTTTCGAGAAGAAGTTGATTCGAATAGAGAAAATCCACACTGACAATCAGAAAGCTGATTTACATACCAAGGCTTTTGACAGATGACGTTTTAAATTTCTTTTAAAACTAAATGGTATGAAGCGTTTCTCAGTGATGGATGGCATTCTTGGCGTTGATGAAGGTACTGTTGTGGATGAAGACGAGAAACAATCTGCAATGGTTTGTCGCTTTTTTACTTGTTTTGGTATTTAGGGGGAGTATAGTAGTTGTACATAGTTATATTTTTCAGAAAATACAAAAACAGTAAAAAATGCAAAAATACAAAAACGTGATAAAATGAAAAAGAGCTTGTGTATAAAGGGAAAATGATAGTACATCGGTTTGACGGTTACTGTACGCTAAAGATTTGGAAAGAATTAAAGCATTAAACAGTCTCACTGATGATGTGTCGATAGATTTTTGCACATTTAGTAGATTTATTCGGGATATAAACCTAAAAATTCAAACTTGCATATTTTGTAGGGAACACTACTTGGATATATAGGTAACCCCTGAAATCTCGTTTGAAAGGTCCCTTATTCTGAGGTACTAGGTCTTTATGCTCAGTGATATCTGGGGTATTATTCCGGGACTTCTGCTGTTTGGAAGTACTGACCTAGTCCCCGAATAATACTTTCTGCAAAATGCTTGAAACATAGCATCGCCCTCAGCAAGCTGATGAAACAATAAAATTGATAGTCGTTGCTGTTGAAATTAAAAGATCCTCTAAAGGGGACACACCGAAAAGTTGAAGTCATCATCTCTCTGCGTATACGGAAGTATCGATCTGAGCTCTCACGGCCCTCGCAATTAACCCCTTACAGATATCATCTGTGGTATACTCACCTGTAAGACTGAATATTGGGATTTGGATACGGAAGTATATTCAAGAGGCGGGACACATAAATGTGTTTAAGTGCATTAAGACATCTAATTCGTATCCCGAGTAGATTGAAAATTGTGTTGAGAATTTAAGAGGACCAGTATATCGACAATCGAGGTGAACTGTTTAATTCTGAAAATTTAATTAAGCTTAACGGTACTAGCGACTTGTCTAATAACTGATATGATTTCCTAACACGCTCGCCAAAAATATGTTTGTATATAGTTTACATTACATTACATTCTGCATTTACATTTCAGTATTTCATTTTCTAGTTTAGCAATCTTATAGAAAATCCAAAAAGTTTTATTTCTACTTTATTTTTGACAAACCAAAGTGGAAAGTTGATTGTCGGATTCTCAAGATTGAAGCAGATGCAGAAGATTCTGAACTGGACGATGAGGAGAGTTTATCTTTATTAGATTGGTTATTTGAAAGTTTATGCAAGTTCATTAATTTGATACTTGTAGTTTTCAGAAAAATTTGAATATATTTTTGAACAAAATCGGTTTGATTGTCAAAAAGATCAACCAAGGTCATTAAGTTGAACTTGGTAGATTAATTGAGTAATCAGGGTCATTAACTTGGACCTGAGTACTTAAGTGGATTTTTAAACTGATAGTTTGTTGGTTATTGTGAATAGAGAAAATTGTAATGTTATTGGTTAAGTAACAGGTTGCAGACTTTATCATTCCCACGGATTTGAAATGTAAAAGATTGAACCAGATCCTAGCATACAGAGAGGGGGAGTCTGTGAAAGGGGGAGTCTGGAACAACGGTCAAAGGGAAGATTGAAGATAGAGTCAGATTGAGATCCTAAACCTGTGAAGATAGAGTGATGATGATAAGAAGACAGAGTTGGAGAAAAGACCAAGACTGAAGACTCGGAGCTGAAGACATCGTCAACATCCAAGGGGGAGTCTGTTGATGCATGGAATGTCTGTTGACTTCGTCTACATCAAGTCTTAGATCAAGATAGGTCAACATAGGGTCTAGAAAGTTAAAAACATGTATTTTATAGTAGTTTCGCTTATGTGTCATGTTTGTTAGAGGTTTTGCTTTTGTGTCACAGAGGTTTCGCTTATTAGGTAATGAAGAGGTTTCGCTTATTCGGCATGTCATATAAGCGAAACCACATGGACTATATGTAGTCAACATAAGCGAAACCAAATCATTGTTGTTGTACGTTGGAGCGAAACTGCTGAGAGCATTTGGTGCTAGAACTCTGTCAATTTGTTATCTGAATGCAATAAAAGAGAAGGAATTGAATAGGAAAAGTTGTGTAACTTCATTTACGTTGATTCCGCCTTCGTACGTGAAGATGAACGTTCTCGACTGACTGTTTAGGGTCACAACACGGTCCAACATAGATTAATTAGTGATATAATGTATATGCATATGTATAATGACAATGTAATTGTAAAAGGAAATTTCTCATAAATAATCCTAAGAATTACAATAATTGCCCTAAATGGGTCTTTAAACAAATAAACTTGTCCTTGCATGGACTAAATAAGAAAACAAGTCCACGCAGGGACTAAATACTTAAATAAAATGTCCACGCAGGGACTTAATTGAAATGGAAATTACAAAACAATAAATAAGGGTCTTTCAACGGTCTTTCTTCTTCTTTCCCTTAATGAAGTTTGCCAAACCCTTAAGAAATTTGCTATGCCTTCTATCCCTTTCTTCCACACTTCGTTCCACCTCTTCCAACCTTTGGAGAATTTCTTGTTGCTGCAGCTGTTGAAGTGGGGGTTGTGGTGGCTGCTGCTGCTGAGGTTGTGGAGGTGGCGGGTATTGATACCCATAAGCAGGGTGCCCAGTTGGGTACGCGGGTAGAAAGGGCGAGGGGTAGAGAGCATTAAAGTTTGCTGCCTAAATGTATTGGTCGACAGTAGGTGCATTGTAGTTATAACCCAAATAAGCTTGTGGCTCAAACGGTTTGTACCCAGCTGCATCTAGGTAAGCAAGGATTGGGTTTTCATAACCCATGGGTGATGGTGCAGGTGCGACCGGTGCAGAGTCGACCTCTGAAACAACGTTTGAAGGCCCACCCATTTATGGGTCTTCAAAGATAGGAGGATAGTTGCTGGGGTTTTGTGGGGTGCTGAAATAAAAACCCTCTCACACGGACATCCGTGTGCTTCTTCTTCACCTCGACGGTTCTGGCGGCGGAGGCTGTTTTGGTACTGGCGGTGGCGTGACCGCCTAAAAGTGTGGGTCCTCGGAGGGAGCCCGCTGTGGTGGAGGTGAGTTGTGGTGAGGGGGAGTAAACTCCCACTTATAAGTGATTCACCTTTCGGCCCATATATCAGGGCCTCTGTAGGACGATCCTGCAAATGAAGAACCGCTGGAGATTTCGATGGGATGTGTGGGCGTCCCAGAAGGTGGCATAGCGGGATCTGAATCGTCGTCCACATCCATGTCCTGGTACTCATGAAAGTGATCTGCTGGCCCCAATGGGTTATGACACACTGGTTCATCATTTTGGTCGATCGGGTTGAAACGACTCTAAAAGTAGGGAGTGGAGTTCTGGAAAGAATGATGAGAACCCGAACGCTATAAGGAATGGTGTGAGTGGTGCGAGTCTTGGGTTTCTTCTTCCTGTTGAGGTCCAAAGGAATTGAGGTAAGAAGTTGAAGAACTGAGCGAGACGGAACGTCTTGCTGGCTCAAGATAATTTCTCCAATCAACGTGTGAATCGGAGTTGTAAGTTGCAGATGGGGTTCGTCTATGCGAGGGCCCCGCTTCATGATCGTGTCTTCCCCTCATGGGTGCCTTACCTCGTCCACTTCTACCTCTGACCCTTGGTGGCATGATTAGAATGTAGTCCTGTCAAAACAAGAAAAACAAGAAAAATATATAAACCAAATAAGATTAGGATTAATCCTAGGTCGTTTGCCTAGACTCGGAATTCAAGGAATGTGCTACTGTGTCATTGAGATTAAACACAAAAGGCTAGTGTTTAATTCCCCCAATGTTGGCTCTGATACCAACCTGTCACACCCCGATATTTCCACATATTACCGGTGGGCCCGGCGGGGAGTATCGTGACGTAGTTAATATCATCATAGTCAAATATACACAGTTTATAGCACAGCGAAGTCTTGGTAGAAATTACTATTAGAAACCGAAATGTAAAGTACGAATAAAATATTATACAGATGGTTGTAAGATAGGATCCACAGGTGGACCTAAAATATAATACAAAACATTGTTCAACAGACTTAAGGCATACGAACTTGCAGGATTCACTATTTACGCCCAGAAGCTCCCAGCCAACTACGAATAGTACCTGCCACTTAGCCTTTTTGAAAATACATCAGTTTACACTGGTAAATACAATTAACCTAATCTTTTGAAAGCATTTATGAAAATTGATTTAAATGCACAAGGCACAAATATTCTTTTAAAAACTTGGGACAATTATATAACGATAATCTTGTATCAGATTCACATGTTTGTCATACATTTAGGGCTGGGATAAAAGCCGAACAAGATTAATCGACACACCACTAATATAATCCCACGACGAGTTATCCTCAACAAGTAGGTATATCTTTTACACACGCAACTGTCAGGTGTATGCCTATACCCCGTGCTTAAGTCGTGGCCATTTACAATTTTAAATGAGCCGGGGATATCCAGGGCACGGTCGTTAACCCCCAATGTTTATTGTTATCCAGCAACACTGATTAAAATGGGATTATGCCATTTAACCATATTCGATTAAATGTTTTTACACCCGACCAAGCGGTAATATTTTATCGTATCCCAAGCCCGTATAAGGGAAAATAAGTTAAAAGTATTTACCTGAGCTTAAAATGCAAGTTTTGTATACTCAGTCGTATAATCTTCTCAAACAAGTGCAAGTAGCTTTTACTGGGGCTCCTAATCTGGAACAAAGGTTTTATTAACCTATTAGATTACTATCGGGTCTTATTTAAGTTGTAAACTTAGACCGGTTAGTTTAAAGAAAAGTTTACGGTACGACATGCTAGATTAAGCGGTGACCGGATTGGAATGTAATTTAGACCCGACAAGTATGAAGACTTGTATCATATGGGTAAACTAAATACATTCTGGAATTTGAAGTTTAAATGATAAGATTTGACCCGTTTCGTCTAATTTATGTAAACTAGTCACATAAACCGCACCGTACGTGTATAAGCATAAACGGGTAACCGAATGAGACATATACGAGTTCCAAATAAGTTATTATGCTTAAAATATGTTGTGATATCAGCAAACAAGCCCAAAAATATTTTAAGACCTAATTATGTCCCATAAGGGCATTTTGGTCATTTTGACATTTATAAAAGAGGTTTAATAGTAAACTGATGTTCTGGTCTAAAACATTCTGTAAAAGTATTTATTTTATAATGTTATAATAGTAAGATATCATACATATGTGTGGTTTACCATTTATGCCCCGAAAGAGTATTTTGGTCATTTCACGTATGCTTTTAGGGTCAAAATTGGAAGTCTGAGTTCATGATTTATACCTACTGTAAAACTATTAAAAATTATTTATAATTTTAGTAGGTAACAAGTCTTGGGTGCTAGATATGGTTTTAAACCATACTATGCACCGAATTAGCGTAAAAATCGACAATTGACGATATTTGCGATGTTTATGTGATTCTGAGATTTTGACCAGCCTTGAGTGATTAAAATACTTTATTTTAACTATTAAATAAGTAGGAAAAGGTTTGACTTGTTAATTATATGTAAATCACATTTTATTAGTAAAAAGGGCATTATCGTCAATTATGGAATTTATACAAGAACTCTATGATATGGTGAGTATCTAATCTGACCCAACATTCCAAAAATCCCTAAAAATAATATCATAATAGTAGGTAATGAGTTTGGTGCCAAAATTTGGGTTTAAACATGATTTATGCAAAAAACCGTAATTTAATTATAAAAAATGTTAAATTTTACGATAACTTGCATAACTTTAATTTGAGACCAGAAAATATCGTCAAAATAATTTTAACATGTCTATAAATCAGTAAGTATGTTATTTGCATGCTTACATATTCAAAAATCTCGTTTTTAGACCATAAGGGCATAATGGTCAAAGTTAAGCATAATAACGGAATCAAGTAAATAAACTCATATTTCTAAGGGACCATGTAACATAACCTCAGAGGGTTATACCACTATATAATACAGTCACAAAGGAACCTTGATGTATAAAGAAACTAAGCAAATTCGGGTCAGAACTGAAAGTCAAAGCAAAATTCAACTTTTGCGACTTTCGGTTGCGAACCGAGCCTAAATTCAGAATTATCGGGTCGAACATGTCTAGACATGTTTTAATAATATTTACCAAGTTATTAAAGTGGAAAAACATATTTTATAGCTTCTACATTATCAGATATTAATTTAGTTAAAAACTGACCCGTTTGACTTTTTATGTTAATTACTTTCACCAGACAATTAACTAAGTAAACGTGGTAATTAGGAGGTGCCCTTTTAAGGCATTATCACCTAACTAATTACGATTACGTAGCCACTTTCAATTCGAAAAATGGTTGAACCGATAAAGTTTTAAACTAAAGGTCAAGCGTATTTACGACAACTTTGACTTTCGATATTTAAACATCTAAAAACCGAACTACAGAAGCTAAGAACACTTACACAAGGTCCTAGCATGAAGTTTGAACTTAGAGGAGACTCCTTTAGATCTAGGAAGCTCCAGAGAAGAAGTATGGAACAATTTTTGAGAGATGCAAGATGGAAATGCACAATAAAGGCCCTATTTGTAGAGAATTATGGAACCTTGAGATCATTCCAGCTGTTATGGTGTGATACCAGACGGTTACAAGTGTAATGGTGGCAGTAAAAACCATTAAACAGCCCCTGGTATCAAGTAGAAGCCATGCAATGGCGGTCAACAGACCTGCAACATGCAGCTGCTAGTCTTTATGATGCTGGCAATTCTCTTGCGGCCCGTGTAGACAACCAGTGGGGGTTTACACGCTCCGCGACACTCCTATCTTCCGGTAACAAAAGTTTGAAACTTGGCAGTTTCAGTCCCTGATCCTTTATAACTTCAAATAACTTCTATTTATTGCACTTTTGACCCCCAAAGTTAACTTTTAAGTATCTTGGGACATTAACAAACATCGTTAGGCTTCCGTATAGATACGAGAACACCCGAAAGGTACTAGTTTCTCATGTTGACGCTTTTAAACCCTTTTTCTTGAAATCTTGCACAACTTTCAATTAACAATACCGAAACCATATATATTTATCATTTGGCATTCTTGGACACATAGTTGGACATTATGAAGCTCCGGGATCGTTAAAAGGTCACGCGGAGGTAAGAATTAACATGTTGACACATCTAACCCTTCGTCTTATAAGTTTCACTTGTTTTTCACAAATGGCTTCTCACGCCCAATATTTCAATCGTTTAAGGATACGAACACCATATATAGTTATTTAAAAACATAGTTTTCACATGTTGGCACTTATAGTCCTTCCACGTACATCTTTTCACTGTTTGTCAACTTTAGTCCCTCAAAGTCAACTTATTACATGATTAGGGTTTATGACACGTGTCTTCATTTTATTGGTCATGATTTTGCGAGGTGTTACAAAATTAAATCAATGCTTCAAGCATTCTGAACCTTAGCTACAAACAACCCAACAAACCCTAACTTTCACATGGACAGTTATTATGTCACACCCCCAAAATCCACACACGGAGTATCACCACATGGAGGCGTGACTGACCAGGATCAAGCCACCAATCATATTGAACATAGTATGTAAATAAAAATAAAACCCAACGCAATATAATTGGTGTCCAAACAAAACATAGTTTAAGTTGTAAGCGGAAGCATAATGTTTAAAACCAAGGTTCAAGTTCAATATCTCAAATGTTTAACATGGCATAAGACTATCCATGTCCCACAATGTCCACTCCTCCTCGTGCAAGCTCCTGAAGCACCTAAAGACCTGCAAGGCATGTAACAACGAGTCAACAACAAAGTTGAGCGAGTTCACAGTTGGTTGTTTAGTTTTACCAGTTTATTTTGAAATCATAAGTTGTTTCATAAACCATGAGTTAACCAGTAACTTTTGTTTCCTAAACCATAACCATAATCAGTGGGGGCTTCCCCATGTGAACCACTAGACCGTTTCCATATCGACGACTGACGAACAATAGTTGTGCCCTACATCAATGTCTATCATCATTGACAGTTTGCCATGATCCATTAGTACACGCCCGTTCCAACGACATGGTGTGAGGTTTGTCAAACCTAATAGCGCTATTAACTAATGACCCGCTCGCCATCGGCCTCGGCGATTAAGTCGATATAAAGTGAGGGACTTATTGATAGAGTTTTGTCTAGTAAGTTTAAAGTTGTTGTCCTACCCCAGGAGGATGAACGTACGTATTCTACCCAAGGAGAATACGTAGGATTAATGTTGGCATCCTACCCAAGGAGGATGGCCGTACATATCCTACCCAAGGAGGATATGTAGGTTCCGTTTTATTTCTTTAACCCATTCCCAAACCACCGGGAATCCCATGCCTTGTAGAAAGTATGAACTCACCTCTGTTTGCTCAGTAAGATTAACTACTTGCTCACAATTAATTGAATCCAAGCCTATAGTATGCACGTATACACAATTAGTTTATGTTTGTAATGATTCACATGCAAACTAACATCATAGTAATACCACCAAGTGTGCTTAGGCAATTAATATCATGTACAAATAAACAGTTAATCAAATTCATGCAATTCATGTTTAACATAAATGCTTTCTCAGTTTACTCTAACATGGTTATCCATTCACAGACTTAATAAGCTTAACTGACTTAACAGAGTTACCATACTTAACAGAGTTAACTTATCTCACTATGCCTGTTAACCCACTTGGCGAAACCCCCTGTTTCGCCATGATCCCTACTGACAAAACTCCCCAAGTTTCGTCATGATACCTCTTGGCGAAACCCCCATGTTTCGTCGGGTTTCTCTCTCGGCGAAACCCCCAGGTTTCGTTGACATAAGGGTTTCGTCGATATATATGGGTTTTGTCGGAGGAGAGATTTCGTCACATATCTAGCAGTTACATATGAACACACACACTGAACCCTAATCGTCTACAGCCGTTTCACCATCGTCATCGATCATACATTTACTTTATTTCCCAAATACATTGATCATCAATTGCTATTTAACATGATTCCAATAATATCACAACAATCAACATCTAGCATGAACCCTAGATCATGAGATAGCTATATACAATCTAGGTTACGACGTGTGTGTATCCGATGATCAGGCTCACTTAACACAAACTCCACAGATAACACATCATGTCAACACAAACATCATCCCAATGAATCAATAAACATAAGCAAATCATTGTGATCACAAACATTCATCACTATCTTCTATCATTAAACCATAGTCTACAGCAATCTATTAATAATCAACATACTAGTCATGCATTCATGAACAGATAAACATTAGAAATAAAATAACCGAGAAGTATAGGAACTAGAACGAAGGACTTGCAAGTTCCCAAGGATGATGGTGATGATTGCCATCGGTTAACAGAGAGGGAGAGATAGCTAGGGTTTCCTAATACCGACTCACGTAACCTACACCCTCATATACTCAAGTTATAAAGTCTTGGGCCTTACTGGGCTTCGGGGAAACTTGGGCCGGCGAAACCCCCATGTTTCGTCGTGAGGGTCATGGCGAAACCCTCAGGTTTCGTCGAGTAGAGTTGTGGCGAAACTCTTGATGTTTCATCGAGATAGTTCCTAACTCTAGTCTGTTCATAAATTTATACAACTAGACACTTTAAGCACATAATTTGTATAATAAATAATAACACCAGATCTTAAACAACATCATAACATATATCAAACATGCAAATTACTAGGCAACAAGTCGTGCAAACACAATAACTAAGCAATTAACGTGTAGAGGAAAGACCTTGAAAACTCTAGTTGTCACATCATCCCCAACTTGAAAGAAATTTCGTCCCGAAATTTAGCACATAGTTACTGAGGAAGCTAGTTAGGTTTGCGTGTTTCCTGGTTTTCCGGGGGTGTCACATCATCCCCCCGTTGGTTTGGAATTTCGCCCCGAAATTCCGCAGTAGCTTCAGCCTCAGCAGTGGTTGCACTGTTCTTGAACAACTGGGGATACTTGAGTTTCATTTGGTCTTCTCGTTCCCAGGTGAACTCTGGGCCACGACGAGAGTTCCAGCGAACTCGAACAAGAGGTATTCTGGTGCGCTTGAGAACCTTAACGTCTCGGTCTGTGATTTCAACTAGATCTTCGATGAATCGCAACTGATCATCGATAGTGAGCTCCTTCAAAGGAACTATGAGGGTCTCATCTGATAGACATTTCTTCAGATTTGACACGTGAAATACGTTGTGAACTCCACCGAGTTTTTCAGGTAGATTCAACTTGTAAGCGACTTTACCAACTTTCTCAACGATTTCGAACGGTCCGACATAACTCGGATTGAGTTTGCCTCGTTTGCCAAAACGAACTACACCTTTCCAGGGTGAGACTTTGAGTAGCACTCGATCCCCAACCTAGAACTCGAGTGGTTTCCTGTGCTTATCAGCGTAGCTTTTCTGACGGTCATGAGCTGCCGCCATTCGTTGTCGTATCTGAGCAATCTTCTCAGTTGTGTCTACCACAAGTTCTGGAGTGATTTGGCTGTCACCAACTTCTGCCCAGCAAAAAGCGGTGATCGGCATTTACGCCCATACAATGCCTCAGACGGAGCGGCCTGGATACTGGTGTGGTAGCTGTTCTTATATGAAAATTCCACTAACGGTAGATGTTTTTCCCAACCATTGCCAAAATCGATTACACATGCCCTAAGCATATCTTCAAGGGTTTGGATGGTGTGCTCAGACTGCCCATCCGTCTGTGGATGATAAGCGGTGCTCATGTCTAAACGTGAGCCAAAAGACTTGTGCATTGCTTGCCACAGCTCAGAAGTAAATCGTGCATCACGATCGGAAATAATAGAGATTGGCACCCCGTGCCTCAAAACCACTTCCTTTAAGTAAACGTCTGCTAAAGTAAATAACTTGTTTGTTTCTTTAATGGCCAAAAAGTGTGCAGAATTAGTTAATCGGTCCACTGTCACCCAAGTAGTGTCATTTCCGCGTTGAGATCTAGGTAGGCCAGTAACGAAGTCGATGGAAATTTGCTCCCATTTCCATTTTGGTATCTCTGGTTGTTGGAGTAAGCCCGATGGTTTCTGATATTCAGTCTTGCCCCTCGCACAAGTCAAACACTTGCTGGCGTAAGTTGCTATGTGGGCTTTCATACTAGGCCACCAGTATGTAGTCTTTAAGTCGTGGTACATCTTATCCGAACCAGGATGTACTGAGTAACGAGACTTATATGCTTCAACCATCACCAATTCGCGTAAATTTCCATAAAGTGGGACCCAAATACGCCCTGTTACGTAGTAAGCGCCATCTTCTTTCTGTTCTAATCGTTTCCCTGATCCACGTAGGGACTCCACCCTGATGTTCTCTGCTTTCAATGCTTCCACCTGAGCATTTCGTATCTGAGTAGGAAGACTAGATTGGATTTGTAATGCACGCACGCGTTTAGGTGTAGTATCCTTTCGACTGAGGGCGTCAACCAAAAAATTGGCTTTGCCCGGATGGTACTTGATCGTGCATTCATAATCATTCAAGAGCTCGACCCATCGGCGTTGTCTCATGTTTAACTCCTTTTGCTTGAAGATATGCTCGAGACTCCTGTGATCGGTGTAAATGGTGCACTTGGTACCGTACAGGTAATGTCTCCATATCTTAAGTGCGAAAACCACAGCTCCCAGCTCCAGATCGCGTGTAGTGTAATTACTTTCATGAGTTTTATGTTGGCGCGATGCGTAAGCAATGACTTTATCCCGTTGCATCAACACGCAACCAAGACCCTGAATTGACGCATCACAATAAACCACAAAATCGTCTGTGCCTTCTGGCAATGAGAGAATTGGTGCACTACAAAGCCTATCCTTTAAGTGCTGAAATGCAAATTCCTATGCATCACCCCAACAAAAGGTGACACCCTTCTGAGTTAGCGAGGTGAGAGGTTGCGCAATCTTGGAGAAATCCTTGATAAACCTTCTGTAGTAGCCCGCCAAATCCAAGAATTGGCAGATTTTTGTTGGTGTACGGGGTGCAGGCCAGTTCTTGATCGAGTCTACTGTTTAATAAATTTTACTAATCCTTTAGATAACGTGGTGGGGTATGAAGTAAATAAAAACTGAAAATAAATGAATGTGCCGTACAAGGTGGGGGAAATCATATAGGGTTTATGTATCAGCCTGCGATTTCTTCAAGAGAGTTCACCTATGGTAGTGTTTTTCCTTTTCTAATATCACCATATTCAAGCATTCTGAACCCTAGCTACGAACAGGCCCGCAAAGCCCATCAACGACTGCGTGTTATGTGCGTTGAGACAACACCAAATAATAAACGAATTGTTGGACTTCGTGTCCAAATGCAGCTGTAGGATCCGTACTTAAGGTACCTACCGCATTCGAAGATCCTCGCATCACAAAGCCACTGTGTTTACATGCAGTGTACAATGTTCTAATATCACCATATTCAACCATTCTGAAGCCTAGCTACAAACAAATCAACAAACTCCGGATACTGAAAACCTTATCTAAATAATTACTAAAATTTATTAAACGGTTGTTTGGTTTTACAAAAAAAAAAATTAAAAAAATATATACGGGTCGTATAACCTTATACGACCCGTATACAGATCTTAAAACCCAAAAACCTGATCAAACCTCAAAAAATAAACACATTGGATTGTATAATATTATATTGCTCGTATACATATGTATACGGGTCGTATAATGTTATACCACCCGTATACATGTAAAACAAAAAAAGATTCCACAACATTTCTTTCTGTGTAAAATCATTCTATACGGGTCGTATAACCTTATACGTCCCGTATACAGTAGGGGATGTGAAAATAAGATTATAGGGGTGTGTGTGTATTATTTCCTTTTTACAATAATCACTAATATTGTTGAGATTTTAATGTTATTCAGATTTAAGAATAAAAATATTAATAATAAAAATGGATATGAATTAGGAAATGAGATCAAGAGAAAACTATGTACCGAATGCTGACGTTTTTGTTTTTGCCCTCAATAATGTCTATCAACATTAAAGCAAGAGTGAAGGTTAGAAGTTCATGCCCGGCCTCCAGCACGGTGTGAGGTTTGTCAAACGTAATAGCTTGATGTGGAATAAGTAGTTCAAATAATTAAACTAAAATAACCCTAAATTTAGACACAAGTAATAAAAATCTAGACTCTCTAACTTGACTAAACTACACACCAGCAAGTGAACCGGTCGACTCTAGTAAAGAAAAGCAAGTCCGGATGTCGAACCCACAAGGACTCTAATTAATCACGTTAACGACCTTATTTTGACTAGACACTGACACGACTAAACAATTGTTGTGTTTTAAGGGGGGGGGGGGGTTTACTAAGATCCTAAAATTGAAATTAAAATGAAATTAGACTAAGACACGAACAAAAACTAAGGTTTGATTCAGATGAGATTAATGACTACCTAGGCTTGAAACCAGATTAACTATGAATGGATTTCTAATGATACTATTGTTGTATGGAATCAGGATCGTAAAGTACTAAACCCTAAGGTATTTCAAGCTAAGACTTCCCGACCCTTCTCAGGAAGAAACCTAGGAACCCCTACAAGGCTGTTGTGAACACCGATTGTTAGACTTCCTCTCAGTCCTCTAACGACTCTAAAAGTGCCCTAATTCGACTATCTACCTCTCAGCGCGATAATCTAAGACAGTCCTAGATTCTAACTTGGTTTATTAGACACAAAATGCAACTAGGGAACTAAAACCGACTTCTCTCAAAAACTGTCTTAGCTATACATTTCAATGAGACCTAATAACTAACTCGAGCCTCTCAGCGACAAGTTAAGCAGAATATTTAATTCTAATTGTATTTTAATTACTGTTTCTAAGGCTATCGGCCGATTTACCCAAAGATCACCCGAACCCGCAAGGATACAAATAATCAACAAAAATTTATTATGTGAAAGACATTCACCAAAACTTTTGTGAAACAGCAAGTAATCAACAATCAAAAGTAAATACGCACACGCACCAAATCAGAAATTCTAGAACAATTTACTTTCAGAGATCAATCCATAACAAACAATAAAAAACCGTAAAAAATCCAAACTTGATTAAACTATCATCTTGCCTAGGTAGTAACGAAGGTTTTAGCCACTAAACATGATGTCTAAAATAAACAAAGCAAGTTCAAAACAAGAATTCATTGGAAAAGTATCGAAACAAGAAAATAAAGAAAACCGGGAGATAAGACCCGAACAATCTTCGTTCCTACGCTCCAATCTTCAACCGAATGATTCCCGCACGCAAAAGCACCCTGAAATACTCGAAATCTGCTCCTAAATTCGCCCTAGGGTTCTTGGATTCGTAAGTTGTTCATAATGATGATTAACTTTTTCTTATATACGAAACCCTAGTACCGAAAAAATAAAATCCGCCAGTTAACCCCGTCGCGTCGCGCGACGGGGAAAGCCAATCATGGTGGCACGACGCGAGCATGATTAATTTCAAATTTTGTTTGTTTGATGCTGGCGTCACGCGACTGATGTTCAAGATGGCCGTGGCGCGACGCGACGACTGTTTTTTCACAGACTTTGCGTCCAAAACTCAGCTTTGACATCCCAAAATTCTTCAAATTTATTTTAACTCTCTTAGACTTGTTCCAGAACTTAATGTTTCAGAATTTTAGCTCGTTTTTGCTCCTTTTCAGCAACTATACGTATCAAGACCTGGAAAAACGCAATTTGTTCAATAGCACGTAATTCTAACTAAAATGAAACTATAAATAACGATAAATTGTACAAACTATACACGAATAAAGGATGTATTTTGCAATACATCAAATATCCCCACACTTACTCTTTTTTCGTCCTCGAAAAAGAATTGTGCAACGGAATCAGAGACAAATAATCACTTAGGTAAAAAAATTATTTATATCTTATTAAAACCAAGGCTTATGTTAGCCGCAATTGCGGATATACTTGTCCCTTTAAACCCGAATCCAATCCTAAGCCCTTATCATGTGAATTTAATTTAAGTGGGGTCAGTATACCTAGGGTCTCACGCTAGAATCTACAGTCTACCTACTCCCACCTCAAGCTTATAGGACTAAAGGAACGATCACCGGACCAATTCCCAACCGTCTTATATCAAAACCAAGAGAGTTTACAATCAGATTTTTTTCTTTTTCCATTTTTTTCGCTTTTCTCTCTCTCTCTCTCTTTTTTCCGTTCATGAGCGTAGACGATGCTTTCCCTAACCAAGAGGCAATCCGGCTGTAGAGTCACTATCCCCAGCCCAGACTACATAGGAATGCACTACTTTCATTTAGTTTCTAGCTCACTTTTTATTTTTTTTTTCTTTCTATTTTTTGCATGATCACAAACTCTAACAATTTTAACTTATAACGGTGCCCCTTATACTATTATCGGCAGTTTTAGTTTCCCATATCTCCCAGGCGAAAACCTACTAGCAGACCGACAATTAAGGTGTATTAGCTCAAAGGGACTTAAAACCAAACCCGGGCCTATCCACATATCCCTAGCTAGACGCAAACTCGATTTATTATAATCTCATATTATTATTATTATTTAACCCAAGCAAAAAATTCACATTTTCTATCATTTTCCATTTTAAATATGCAAACTTCTTATTTCAAAGGACATTTTTCTAATTTTTCGATTTTTTTTGGATTTTCGAATTTTTTAATTTTTTTTGTATTTTTCAATATTATGACTCGATTATTTACATGGAGTAGGAGTTGGGTGGAAAGTGTGTTTTTCCTAGAAAGTCTTGGAAGCAATAAGAACGCGACATGTGGCATTGAAAGATTTTATCTAAAAGGGCATTTATGTACTTTCACAATCTATTTTTATTTTAGGAAATTATCTTCAATAACTAACTATACATAAATTTCGGAATTTTTTGTTTTCGACTTCTGATCTCACGTAACATCAATCATTCCTTCGTTTTCTTGCTGGAATCTATCAGCATGTTCTTGGTACTGTGTTTTAACAGTTTGTTCTTGGTGATGTGTTTTAACAGCAAGCAGATTCATACAGCTGTGTTTTATTATTCAGATTCATACAGTTGTGTTTTAACAGCAAGCAGATTCATACAGTTGTGTTTTAGCATTCAGATTCATACAGCTGTGTTTTAACAGCAAGCAGATTCATACAGTTGTGTTTTAGCATTCAGATTCAAACAGTTGTGTTTTAACAGCAAGCAGATGCATACAGTTGTGTTTTAGCATTCAGATTCGTACAGTTGTGTTTTAACAGCAAGCAAATTCATATAGTTGTGTTTTAGCATTCAGATTCATACAGGTGTGTTTTAACAGCAAGCAGATTCAGACAGTTGTGTTTTAATAGCAAGCAGATTCATACAGTTGTGTTTTAGCATTCAGATTCATACAACTGTGTTTTAATAGCAAGCAGATTCATACAAATGTGTTTTATCATTCAGATTCATACAGCTGTGTTTTAACAGCAAGCAGATTCATACAAATGTGTTTTATCATTCAGATTCATACAGCCGTGTTTTAACAGCAATTCAGATTCATACAGCTGTGTTTTAACAGTAAGCAGATTCATACAAATGTGTTTTACATCAGCAGATTTCGCACTGTTCCGCTGCTATCTATCCTTTCCAAAGTTTCCTGCTTTTTGAATCTCTTCCCTGCAACCAGCAAAATACCGTCAATTACAAACAAGAATCACTCGTAATCGCTTTGTAAAACACGCAGTACAATGAAAGCTTGATCTTACGTATATGGAACAAGGAAAATCTCTTATCTTCATCCATGATTTTATGTATTTTTGGTATGATTTTGGGGGTTTCCGAATTTGGGTTTAGAGAGAGAAAGAGAGATAGAGAGAGAGGAAAATTAGCGTGTATTAAGGAGATGTGATATCTCTGACGGTTATTTTTGATTGGTTTAAAACACACATTAGGACGAAATTGCCCCTACTCATTTAAAACAATCTATTAAATATAGTTAATTATTAAAAGATTGCCATTGATTTAATCTCAACCCTTAAACACACCAATCGGATAGACAAGATCGCTTCCTAGACTTTCTAGGAAAAACACACTTTCTGTAGGAACCCTACTCTATTTACATGTATCCCATCCCCACACTTAGAGATTGCATTGTCCCTAATGCAAGAATGGAAATACGACTCAAAACTACCTAAATACTAAAAACGAGTAACCTACTAACGAACTAACTAAATAAATAACGAACTAAATAACGAACTAAATAACGAAAAAAATAAAACAACAAAAAGGGAAACGACTTAGTTGATATGTGAGACTGTCAAAGTGCCAGTCATTCCCATATAAGCCCTCCAATTAAAATCGCGCTCAGCAAGTAACTCTAACCTCAGACACGCGAACGAAAGCGGCTATAAACACCAACCTATCAATCATCAAACAAAAACTACCAAAACATATCATCATATATATATATATATCAAAAATCATCAGTAGTTCATCGTTTCATCACATCAACCAACCCAACCTCCCTAACCAACCTGTTTAAAGTGTATAAATATCACTACAGACCAAAAGTATGAGGATCAAAAGCAGCATAAAAGAAAACTAATCAAACAAAAGATATAGTAATCAGCTGCTGCTCCTGCATCTTCATGCTATCTACACACTACTCCTCATGCTGCCCAGCTGCACCACTGCTTTCTCCAAATACCTGGAACGAAGGCTCCGGATCACCTCTCGAACCAGCACTAGCCGGGCCCTCATGTTGCCTTGGCTGGAAATAATCCGGGATCCTCATGCTATGAGTAGTCATCACATAACGGAGAGCATCATCCTGCCTCTCCTAACCCAACTGAAGTGCCTCGATCAAATGCTCCAGCCTGTCAAATCTCTGCTCCACATAGCCAGAGAGTGACTGCAAAGTAAGAAGCTCAGGTGGAGGTTGCCTCCTCGGGTACTGACGTGCTGGCAGCTCGTGTCTCTGCGGTGGCCATTGTCGGTGTGTGGGCTCAATCTGAATCATGACATCCTCAGCCAGATGTCCCTTTGGCGGCTGCACCTGCGGACCCTGCCTGATCAGCTCCCAACCGTAGGGCTCCTGCCATGACATGATGCCTGCCTGCTGCAGCTCCTTCAACCCAAAAGTCACCGTCTTGGGCCCCTCGTGTAAAAATTCGGGAAGATATTTGTCAAGCACCCCCAAATTTTTTTTAATCCTAGTAATGTAGGCGCCCATATCAAAACCAGCACGAATACCACCTCGACAACCTCTACTAAAAGATTCTTCTAAGACCGTAGCCAGATTCATCTCCCTGTTCTGCACATCAAGATAAACAACTCTATCCAGTTCGCTTTGTTCTCCCTCGACTTTCGACCCACAAGTGTAGTATATAAGATCCTCAGCACATATCTATAAACCGGATTACCAACCGACGTGATCAGGTTCGTAGTCACAAATGGGTGGTCAGAAATCGTACTCCAAAACTCTTTCAACTCAGTCGCACCAACCCCAAAATCCGTAGGCTTAGTATAAGCACCCCGCTAACAAGTAACAAACTCCGGCCTCTTCACCTCCTCTTCAGTATACAACCCCGAAACTATGGCAAACCGCGCCATGTTCATCTCATACACATGCCTACCTAAACTAAACGACACCGCTGTGTCCTGCTCGAACGTTCCCTCCTTATGCGCCCAAGTGCTATGGAACTCTAGCACTAGCTCCTCGTACTAAGGCTCTATACACTCCAATGCATTAATTAACTTTTGACCTAACAGATCAATCACTTCCTGCTTTGCGCCTATCTCAGTCAACCACAACCAGTCAATCACCCTATGCTGAAGTAGCTCAGTGTCATTCAATTTGTCATATTTGTTCCACTATGATGTCATCGGCTCAAATTTCAGAATCAGGTGATCAGCTCTATGCATTTTCTGATCCAGAATAAAGTTATAAGAGCTTTGATATTCAATCTTCCTTAGTTTTGGATCATCGACAACTATTTGAATAATCAGTGTTTCTTGAGGGACCGGGTCCTGCTGAGGCGGATCCTGTTGCAGTGCCGACTGACCCGCTCCTGTATTTCTCCCTTTTCCCTCGGCGATAACTACTAGCCATGCCTGCAAAACAAATAAATTCAAGACAAAACAAGCAGACAGTCAGTCATAACAATTTGAATTTTTTATTAAATTTTTTTATATTTGTTTTTTGGATTTTTATAAATTTTTTCGAAAAAGAAAGAACAGCCGTATAGCATTTCATTCGCGGCTGATTCTAAAACAAATGGGTTACTTTTTTTACAATTGCTAAGTGATAGTTAAACTCGCCCAAATGGAGATTGAGTACGGGCGAGCTTAAACCACTTGTACGTGCAAGTAAACCCAAACAAGACTAACTGTAAGGACTCTCGAAATTTCCTAAAAATATACCCGTATTTATAAACCAGGACCCCTGAGACCCTAAACCACATTGAAAATCAAGAAAACAAAGTTCTTGAGTTTCAGGCGGGCCGCGTAAAGGTTGAGCATAGCCTTACGCGGGTCGTGTCAACTAGGAACTTACCAGAGTGCGTTTAAGGGTCTCAGACGGGCCGCGTAAAAGACAAGTTATGTCTTACGCGGGCCGCGTCAACTTGAGGTTGACCGGATAAGTATGCCGGGGCCACGTGTTGACCACCTGGGGGACCTACGTATGACCAATCAAGCCTACGCCTAGACTGGGCGGCTAGGCGGGCCGCGTAAACACAAGCTGAAGGTTTACGCGGGTCGCGTGAGACCTCAATTTCAGCTATAAATAGCCTGTTGCATGCACAGTTCACTGGTGTCGACAAATCGTTCAGATTTCGTTTCCTCACTGTCCAAAATTATAATTATAATAGTATAGCGAGGCGCTGCCACGATACTGGGTATTAACTCGATCGCTATTATGATTCAACGTCCGACCGATTGAAACTATCCAACGAATGTTTAAGTGCTGCTCAAATTAGGGTTTTTACTTTGTCATTCGTCGTGATTCCGACAGGATGTTTGAGTACTGCCCGGACTCGGGCTATACTCTGTCATTCGTTGTGAATCCGCTGGGTGTTTAAGTATCGCACTTTGTCAATCGTTGTGAGGGTTTAATCTCGTGAATTGTCGTAAATGTTGTATTAGTTACTAACCCAGTTGTGTGCATTGTTATTTAAATTAGGTTAAACAAGGCTAATCAGTAGGCTTATACACTGCTCGTTAAATCTGCAATGTGAGTCATTCTCTTTTTATCAAACTGTTTTACAAAACTCCAAATTACTTTCAAAGTTATAATTACAGGGATTAAGTCTATGTAGTCACCCAATTACAGCCGGTATGTGGGGTTTTGTATACATTACTTGTTTCCCGTCACACTTGGACAAACGGGTAGCCAAGGGGTGATCTGACCACAGTCACAGACACCATTGGACAAATGGGCTAGCCAATGGATGGTCGAGTGACAAATACTGTGGGTAGTTGGTTGATAAGCAGAAACATTGTAATCGCTCTTAATACTGCGAATTATAATAAATGTGTCATTTTCAGTAAACTGAATGATTCACTCAGTATTTCCCCGCTGACAAAACCTTTTTCAAACATGTTTCAGGTGACCTGTTGTGAGCAAAGAAAAAGTGTCGTGAAGCACTACAAGCTTAGAAATAAAGATTTCCCAGTGAAATCACTTGATTGTAAATTACAGGGTTTTATCCCTAAATTATGTAATAAAGTAAACGGGCATTTTTATTACTAAAAGATCCTGTATTAAAGACTTCCGTTGTCGCCTAAATTAAATACCACGGGATTTCCTGCCCCACGGCTCTGGACCGGGTCAAACCGGGGTCGAGGGCCGTGACACAAAAAAGGTGGTATCAGAGCCACGAGTTTAAGCTTACTGATTTATGCTTACTACTGATTTAAACCTATTAAAGTATTTAAAATTTCTGATTGCCATTTTGTGATTATGTATTTTATTAACTGATTATTTGTTAGTACAGTATGGGTAAACAAAGACTTTCTGCTATCTATCACAAATTAGATATTGCACCTAAAGAAAACGGAACCTCATCCTCAAAACACCCCGCAGAAATAGAGGAAGGAATATTTGTCCGTAAAGCACACTATGAGAATCCTCTTACCCTAGAGAAGAGAAATTCGATTATTAGAAAAAGTCAGGATAAAAGAAAGAAACCCCAATTCAAGAAAGTGAGGTTTAATCCAGAAATCCAGGAAATAGGCAGTAAACCACCTTGGAAAGACGAATTAGATGAAAAATGGGCAAATCTTTATATGTTAGCTACTGTAGTTGAAAATGCGAACCTTTAAACTACCGGTACCCTAAATCTAGTATTAGCATTTCTAACCAGAAACCCACTACCCCGTAAATAAATAAATAATTCCTAGTATGTTCTATTTTCTATTGTCCTTTGTATAAAATGGTATGCAATAAGACTTAAATGTTTATTTGTGAAATTCTGTTACAAAATTTTAACTGAGTATTTTGTGCGTTTTGCATATATGCTAAACAGCATGAATGAGCTATTTGAAGCTTTTCAGAACCTCAATCTCTATCCGGTACCAATTGAAGTCTCCAATGACTTTACTGGTTATTTTACTGATGTGGAGGAACCCATGGAATTTCAAGCTCCACCTCCGGAAAAAGCAAAACCTAAGAAAAGAAGAAGATATGTAGGATGGAGAAAAGTGCGCAGGAGGAAACCGGCCACTAGGAGACTCCCTAAGATAGAAAATCCTATGGACAAGGGAAAAGGGATCGAGACCGGAGAGAGTTCTAGGTCAGCAGGGATGGAAATTGGGAAAAACTCTAGGCAAAAGGGAATATAAATTGGAGAGAGTTCTAAACAAACTGAAGAAATAACATTTCAAGAAGAAATAGATCGTCTACTGGCAAGCTGCGATACCATTAGACCTATCACTAACAATCCCAACCCTTACCCTGCCGCAGCCCAACTCCCAGTAAATTTAGAACCAGCTATTCCAGACTCTCTAATCCACACTCGACCTTTAGGAGAAATGGAAGAGTGGTGGACGAACGACTGGCAGTTTCAAAACATAATAAATAGTCCTTATACCTTTCTCCCGCAGTTTGATCCAGAACCTATCCCCAACCCGCCGATGAGCTATGAAAACTTAGCTGAACTCCGTCAGTTTGGTGAAGAACTGATAGGCACCCCCAATAGGATCTGCGAAATAGGGGAACAAATCTCTTGGAAATACGACGAAAGGGAGCGTCGCTACTGAAATGCCAGCTGACAAGGAAATAGTGGGTTGTGAAACCGGGGTTGTATAAAAGTAATAATCATATAACACTGTAAAATAGAAATAAAACGTTGTAAGATAAACAGTGTGTATGGATGCCTATATAATCTATAGAAATAGAAGTCGAGAAATCGACAATTTTGGCTATATGTGTACAATGTAAAAGTTGTGTGGTTATGTGTAATTAATTTGTATAGTTGATTATCAACTATTTAACACTAATAATTTACACCTATAATCATAATCAGATGGAAAACGCTGGTAATGAACCCGTTAACGAAGTAAACCAATCTGAGCAAAATCAGGAAGACCAATTTATGACTAGACAAGACATCGAGAATATAGTTGCTCAAGGGATAGCCAATGTTATTCCAGCAATTCTGGCTGCTGCCCAGAAACCTGCTGAACCTCAACAAATCATTCCTAGTAAACGTACTCCGAAAGATGACGGCAGTAACAACATAAATGGAGGAGGCAATCATGACTATAATGATCCACGGCAGATCCCACCCCCTAAGAAAATGAAAGCTGCAACGCCTGGTTGCACTTACAAAGAATTTCTTGCCTGTAAACTAGCAGAATTTGCAGGTAATGAAGGGGTAACTGCAACACTGCGTTGGTTAGAGAATACCGAAGCAGTAATTGCAATAAGTAAATGTGCCGAAGAAGATAAGGTGATGTATGCGTCACACCTTTTCAAAGAAGGGGAACTAGAATGGTGGAATACAGTACTTCAAGCCAAAGGGAGAAATGTGGCTTATGCTATGAATTGGGAAGAATTCAAGCAACTAATGGAAAGAAAATTTTGTCCCGAATATGAAAAGGAACAAATGGCGAATAAGTTCCTGAACCATCGCATGGTAGGTGTAGATTGCCGAGGATATACTTCGACATTCTTCGAATATGCGAGAGTAGTACCAACTCTGGCTTCGCCAGAACCGGTGCTTATTTCCCGTTATATTTGGGGATTGATTGGAGAAATCCGTAACATCGTTAAAGCTGCAAGACCACGCACCATTGACAATGCTGTGGAATTAGCGAATACCCTAACTGATGAACTGGTGCGCACAAGAGAGGAAGATCGAAAGAAGGATCTGGCTCAAAAGATTACCAAAGGATTTCGTATGGGTAATACTAAGAAAAGAGGAACGGGGCAATCCTCATCTCCTCCTTTCTGCAGAAATTGCAAAAAGAAACACTATGGAAAATGCAATATGATCTGCAACTTTTGCAAGGCAATAGGACATCGTGAAGAAGACTACAGAAAGAAAACAAGAATCTGCTATAACTGTAGAGAAACTGGACATTTCCAATCAGAATGCCCTAAGTTAGCCAAACCAGCAGACAATAAAGCTAAGACGGCTGACGGAGCTACCAAGAAGAATGCACGAGCATTTCAACTGACTACTCAAGAAGCCGAACTCATTCCAGATGTGATAGCAGGTACGTTCTTAGTGCATAATGTGTATGCAAAAGTATTATTTGACTCTGGTGCAAACCAAACTTTTATTAATACTTCATTCTGCCAAGCTCTTAATTTACCTTTAACCACCCTTAGGCAGATTTTTACAGTTGAAACGGCAAACGGAAATTCTGTCAATATTGATAAGGTTTTGCAAGAAGGACAAATAGAACTCTTAGGCCATAAGTTTTCTGCAAATTTGTTACCTATGAAATTAGCCGGATTCGATGTCATGTTAGGAATGGATTGGTTAGTAGCCAACCATGCTCGAATCCTTTGTGATAAGAATTTCGTAGAAATCCGTACCCCCACAGGAGAGGTAATTTTAATCACAGGAGATAAACCTCGAAAGCCACTGAAATTCATTTCAATAATGAAGTTGGCTAGTTATTCAAGAAAACAAGAAGTAGTGCATATGATTTCCGTAATCATTAACACTAAAAGTAAGGAACTTCAAGACATCCCTGTAGTCTCAGAATACCCAGATGTTTTTCCAGAAGAACTACCTGGATTACCACCTGACAGGGAAGCAGAGTTTAGAATTCATCTAATTTCTGGAACTACACCAATAGCCAAAGCACCGTATCGGCTAGCACCTACTGAAATGCTAGAATTGAAAAAGCAATTAGATGAATTGTTAAGCAAAGGATTTATACAACCTAGTTCATCCCCGTGGGGAGCGCCAGTGTTGTTCGTGAAAAAGAAAGATGGATCAATGCGAATGTGTATTGATTATAGGGAACTGAATAAGGTTACAATTAAGAATCGATATCCCTTACCTAGGATTGATGATCTTTTTGATCAACTTCAGGGAGCGAGGTATTTCTCTAAGATAGAATGACGATCCGGATATCATCAACTAAAAGTACAAGAAGAAGACAGACCTAAAACTGCTTTCAGAACTAGGTATGGTCATTATGAGTTTACAGTCATGCCTTTCGGATTAACGAATGCACCCGCAGCATTCATGAACATGATGAATCGGATCTGTAAACCATATTTGGATAAATTTGTAATTGTCTTCATCGACGATATACTTATTTATTCCAAAAGTCAGGAAGAACATTGTGAGCATCTACATGCGCTCTTAACTTTGTTAAGAAAGGAAAAGCTTTACGCCAAATTCTCAAAGTGTGAATTTTGGTTGCAAGAAGTACAATTTTTAGGTCATGTGGTAAATCACGAAGGTATTCACGTAGATCCTGCTAAAATAGAAGCAATCACCAAATGGAAAGTCCCGCAATCAGCTTTGGAAGTTAGAAGTTTTCTAGGCTTAGCTGGATACTATAGAAGATTTATTAAGGATTTTTCTAAGATAGTTGTACCCTTGACTAAGCTGACCTGTAAAGCAGTTAAGTTTGAATGGGGACCTAGACAAGAAGAAGCCTTTAAGATTTTGAAGCAAAGGTTAACAAATGCTCCAATTTTAGCTTTGCCAGAAGGAACTGAAGATTTTGAAGTATATTGTGATGCTTCAAAATTAGGATTAGGATGTGTTCTAATGCAACTCAAGAAAGTAATAGCATATGCCTCCAGATAATTGAAGAAGCACGAAGAAAATTATACGACTCATGACTTAGAGTTAGCAGCTATAATTTTTGCCCTAAGATCTGGAGACATTATCTGTATGGAAGTAAGTTTACTGTATATATAGATCACAAAAGTTTAAAGTACATATTTGGGCAAAAAGAATTAAACATGAGGCAAAGAAGATGGATGGAAATCCTAAGCGATTACGAATGTGATATCCAATATCACGAAGGAAAGGCAAATGTAGTTGTAGATGCCTTAAGTCGTAAATACCATGAGAAACAAAAGCGAGTTCGTGCTCTCAGATTAAATCTACAGATAGATTTAATGGAACAACTGAAGAAGGTTCAAGAAACAGCAATCAAGGACGATGCTGAAGGAATGAAAGGATATACAAAAGAACTGGAGCAAGGAAATGATGGAATTTGGAGATTCCATAAGAAAAGAATTTGGGTACCTAAGCAATGAGAATTAAGAGAAAAGATTCTAGAAGAAGCTCATAAATCTAGGTACACCATGCATCCTGGTAACAATAAGATGTACCAAGATTTAAGAAATAATTTCTGGTGGATAGGTATGAAGAAGGATATAGCTAGTTATGTATCTAAGTGCCTTACTTGTTCACAAGTTAAGGCAGAACACCAGAAACCTTCCGGGTTACTCCAGCAGTTAGAAATGCCTGTTTGGAAATGGGAACTCATAACCATGGATTTTGTTACAAAGTTACCCAAAACCAGAAAAGGTAATGATGCGATTTGGGTAATTGTGGATCGATTAACCAAGTCAGCTCATTTTCTAGCTATGAAAGAAACCTTTAGCAAGGAAAAGTTAGCCAAGTTATATGTAGACGAAGTAGTATCCCTACATGGAGTTCCACTCTCCATTGTATCGGATAGGGATAGTCGTTTCACTTCTCATTTCTGGACTAGTTTCCAGGAAGCAATGGGAACCCGACTAAATTTAAGTACTGCATATCATCCACAAATAGACGGACAAAGTGAAAGGACAATACTGTAACAACTGTCACTAAAATCCATAATTAGGATGGTAATTAGCTATTAAGGAAACCCTAATTAAGAAACCCAAGTAATTCTGCACTAACCCTAAAATTTCCAGAACAATCAGAGTCAGGATCAGGGCCCCTAAAACTCAGGGGGGGATAAACCCTAGCCAACAATTATCTTCATAACTCTCTATCAAATTCGAAAATTGAAAAACTGTCGACACAGCAAGCCTAGTTACACACGTAGCTACCCTATGAACATAGGTTACCACTCGCGTAGCGCGACACCTATAGGGGGTACCCCTCGCGCTACGCGACGGTGTCAAATTTCGGGTATAAATAGAGGGGGTTGGGACTTGAATTCTGTCTTTGGAACGACGTAAATCCGAGTTACGTAGATCAAGTTATCACAGAAACAGTCCAACACACACACACAATTATCGAAACGCTGCCACAATCAGGGTAATAACTCGATCGCTATTACGATTCAACGTCCGATCGATTATAACTATCCAACGATAGTCCAGGTGCTGCTCAATTGAGCTTGTACTTTGATTATTCGTCGTGATTTCGACTTGAATATTAGAGTGCTGTTCGAATTCGGACTATGCTCTGTTATTCGTTGTGAATCCGATTGAATTATAGAGTATTGCACTGATTAATCGTTGTGAAGGTTTAATCTCGTGAATTGACGTAATTGCTGTATTAGTTACTAACTTGTGTGTGTGCATTGTGTTAAATTAGGTTTAATCAAGGATAATCAGTAGGCTTATATCTATTGCTCGTTAATCTGCAATGTGAGTCATTCTTCTTTTTAAATTGTTTTCTCACCGTTTGTGAGTAAGTATTACAATACCTCAAATTATTTTCAAGGTTATAATTACAGGGATTAAGTCTTTGTAATCACCAAATTACAGCTGGTATGTGGGGTATTGTGCACATTACTGTTATTATCACTCTATGTGAGTGAATATTACTCTATGTGAGTTATTATTACTCTGTGTGAGTACACCGTCACTATTAGGGCAACGGGACCCAATAGTGGTATGACCACAGTCACAGAAATGAATCGAGTGACAAATACCCATTCTTGATAATTGGTTGATAGAAACATTGTAATCGCTCTTAATACTGTAAATTATAACTAACGGGTCGTTTTAGAAAACAGAATGATTCACTCAGTATTTCCCGCTGACAAAACCTTTTTAAAACGCGTTTCAGGTAATTACAGTAGATTGGAGTAAGGATTAGATCCAGCACTGAAGGACTTCAAGAAGTGGCTTATTTCATTAATTAAATCAAAATTAAGAAATACCGTTTTTATATTAAGAGCTACCTTTGTAAAACATGTGTTTATCCCATCTATTTAATAAATAAAATCCGGTGTTTTTAAACTCTGATATTTTTTCTAACTCACGGTCCTGATAAAATTTCCGCTGCAATGTTTTTTTTTTTCAAAATAAAAATAATCACCGGTACCACGGGACTGCTCACGACACCCGATTCCGTCCAGGGTGGGTCGGGGGTCGTGACAGAAGGTGGTATCAGAGCTAAGCCACTGCTTTAAGCCTATAAGTGTTGTGATAATAATACTTAAGCTTAAATAAAAAGAGTTAGGAGATTTCTATTAAATGGTAGCACAGCTGATAGCAGTTAGACTTGAACATAAGAAAAGATGCCTTAGTATAAGCTAAGCCACTGGTTTACACAATTAGGTATTATAATAATACCTAAAGTGAAACGGAGAATTAGAAACTTAATATTATCTGATGGTACTCTGGATGGTATTTAGACTTGAATTTAATAATTTTGCCTTAAAATAAATTTTAAGGTAAATTACTTATATAATGTAATGGATACTGGTATGACGGTTAGCAGGCAATAGCACTTAATTGCTATTTATTCCTGCTTATTGATATTATTTGGTTTAGAATAAGATATGTTATGGGGATACAAATTTCCTTGATAAAAGCCCTAATAAAAGAGGCACTTTTTGAAAAGATACTATTTATGGGAAATAGAAAATTTTCTCCGGCAAAACTGGGTATAGAGTAGCAGACTCTCCAGCTTGACCGGACATATTGAGATTACCGCTCCGGCGTGAACCGGATAAGACGGGGTAAATGATATGTCAAATCAGTGACAAGATTTCCCTAAATAGTATCATGACCAAATACCTGAGTGGTTCTTGGAAATATGAATCTGTTAAATACGTTGACCTGATAAATGGTATGTTTATTTCAGCATGTGAAATATGTGATTATATAGATAGGTATATCTATAAGGAAATTCCAAAAACATAAGAATTGACAAATTGAAATAAAACACAAGCATCTGTGTCTAGAATTCTTTATCAGGAATCTCTTTTCCAATATCAAACATTATTTTGTTTGATCATTTACCTCGTAACTCATACAATGAGAACCCTTTAAAGAAGGGATATCATCGAAAGTATAAAAATTTACAATGCACAAGTAAGAAACATATAAAGTTGTGCTAACGCACAAGAAAACACATGAAACTTAAAATATACGTCCACAGACGTTGAAATATATCACACACGACTTTCCAAGGCAAGAACTTTGAAAAGTATAAATTGGGCACGATGACACCAATACTAATTCTGTCAGTAGAAAACTACTAATTAGAAAGAAACACTCTTGCCACACGATTCTACAAACGACACAAATCTCGCTAAGGTACGTTCCATAATCACACTGCAAAAAGGAATCACCTACCTTTGTAAATTCTCTATTTTATTTTATTTCGACATTCCATAATAACATCACACTAGTATCACACGGAAATCCAAGTAAAGTTTTTATATTATTGAAATTCTGACTTCTGCCTATAGTAAGTTAACTCTCGTGTTTCTACTCCTTCTAATAGGCATCATACCATGAGGATTTCTTTCATAGTAGCAAATTTTTACATTTCTTGGTAAAACCACACGTTCATTGTACGTATGGTTCATTCAAATTAGGAAGACCATAGGAGGACATTATACCAATTGTTGTTTAATCAAAAGTTCAAATATCATTTCACTATAGTTGATCTTTGCATAGTAAAACCTCGTTTTACAAAGCGGTGACTCTTTAATATCAAATCAATGAATTTCTTGAAAAACTCGATTTTCCATGGTTTCTGTTATAATGATGTCCGAACTTCCTTATTACCACTCGTTTTGTTCAAACCCAGTTAAATTGCTCACAATTCGTATTCAATTCCAGGTCCCATATGATATTTTAAGCCATCATATTCAAATTCAAAATAATCCCACTAAGCACTTTGATTCTCTTGAAACTATAACATGTTTTTGGCCTTCGATTTCACTAAAATATTTCTTTGATCACGATCACCCTCTGGTGACATCTCCACAAAATCTGAAGATTACGCTAATCTCGGATTTAATTATTTATTTATTTAAAATTATTTTAAATTTGCCTTATTAATTTATTCAATATAAGCAATCTTAAAACAATCATATACTCAGATAACGATACACAAATTCACCTCCTATTCCGATTTAAGTTTATGATAATATATCAGTATTTTAAATACCCTGGTTATTGTCAGGAGCAGATATTGAGTAGCCTAGCCTTAGTTAAGCATGGACTGATCACCTATGCTTAAACAAGGCAGCACTAACCAATATCTAACCATAATAATAACCATTTAATGTATATAAATTAAGTTATCATACTTATTTATTCCAACAGTCAAAAAGAACATTGTGAGCATTTGCATGCACTCTTAACTTTGTTAAGAAAAGAGAAATTGTACGCTAAATTCTCGAAGTATGAATTCTGGCTACAGGAAGTGCAATTCTTAGGTCATGTGGAAAATCACGAAGGTATCCATGTGAATCCTTCTAAACTAGAAACAATTACTAAAAATAGAGGGTTCCGCAAACAGCCATAAAAGTTCGAAGTTTTCTAGGTTTAACTGGATACTATAGACAATTTATTAAAGATTGTTTCAAAGATAACTAAACCCTTAACTAAGCTAAACCTGTAAAATAGTTAAGTTTGAGTGAGGACCTAGACAAGAAGAAGCTCTTAAGATATTAAATCAAAGGTTAACAAGTGCTTCAATTTTAGCATTGCCAAAAGAAACTGAAGATTTTGAAGTATATGGTGATACTTCAAAATTAGGAATAGAATGTGTGTTGATGCAACGCAAAAAGGTAATTGCGTATGCCTTCAGGCACTTGAAAAAGCACGAGGAAAATTTTACAACTCATGATTGAGAATTAGGAACTATAATTTTGCCCTTAAGATTTGGAGACATTATCTGTAGATACAGATCACAAAAGATAAAGGTACGTATTTGGGCAAAACAAACTTAACATGAGGCAAAGAAGATGGATGGAAATCCTAAATGAGTACAACTGTGATATCCAGTATCACGAAGAAAAGCAAATGTAGTTGCAGATGCATTAAGTCATAAGTATCATGAAAAGCAAGAATGAGTCCATGCTCTTAGATTAAGATCTACGGTTAGATTTAATGAAGTAACTAAAGAAAGTTCAAGAAACAGCAATCGAAGACGATGCTGAAGGGTTAGATTTAATGAAGTAACTAAAGAAAGTTCAAGAAACAGCAATCGAAGACGATGCTGAAGGAATGAAAGGACAAGCCAAAGAATTAAAACAAGGAAGTGATAGAATTTGGAGATTCCCTAAGAAAACAATTGGGTACCTAAGCAGGGAAAATTAAGAAATAAGATTCTAGATAGATCTAGGTATACCATGTACCCAGGTAACAATCAGATATACCAAGATTTAAGAAATAACTTTTGGTGGATAGGAATAAAAATGGACATAGCCAGTCATGTATCTAAGTGTCTCACTTGTTCACAAGTTAAGGCAGAGCACTAGAAACCTTCAGGATTACTCCAACAATTAGAAATGCCTATATGGAAATAGGAACTCTTAACAATAGATTTTGTTACTAAGTTACCCAAAACCAGAAAAGGTAATAAAGCGACTTGAGTAATCATGGATCGATTTACCCAAATCAGCTCATCTTCTAAACTATGAAAGAAACCTTTAGCATAGAAAGGTTAACCAAGTTGTACATAGATGAAACAGTATCCTTACATAGAGTTCCACTCTCCGTTGTATCGGACAGAGATAGTCGTTTCACTTTTCATTTCTGGACAAGTTTCCAAATAGCAATGAAAACACGACTAAATTTAAGTACAGCCTATCATCCCCAAACAGACGGACAAAGTAAAAGAACCATTCAAAACCTTGGAAGACATGCTGCGAGCATATGTAATAACCATTCAAGTAGGATAACCACTTACCCTTAATTAAATTCTCCTATAGCAATAATTATCATTCAAGTATCGAAACTGTCCCATTCGAAGCACTGTACAGACGCAAGTGCAAAACCCCAGTTTGATAAGCAGAAATAGGAGAAAGTTAATTATCAGATCCTAAAATTGTACAAGAAACCCCTGACAAAATAACTCAAATCAAGGAAAGACTGAAAACAGCTCGAGATCGTCAAAAGAACTATGCAGATAATCATCGTAAACCTTTAGAATTTCATGTAGGAGATAAGGTACTCTTAAAAGTTTCTCATTGGAAAGGTATAGTACGATTCGGTAAGAAAGGAAAGCTAAGTCCGAGATACGTTGGACCATTCCCTGTGATTCAACGAATAGGACCAGTAGCTTATCGGTTACAACTACCAGAAGAATTGGCTGGAGTACATGATGTATTTCATGTATCCAATCTCAAGAAATGTCTATCAGACAAATCCCCGGTAGTACCTCTTCAAGATATAGCGGTAAATAAAAAAATTAAAATTCATAGAGAAACCATTGGCTATCGAAGATCGAAAAGTCAAAATTCCTCAAGCATAAACGACTGGGTTGGTCAAAGTCAAGTGGAATTCAAAGAGAGGGCCAGAATACACTTGGGAACTGGAATCGGAAATGAAGCGAAAGTACCCTCATCTATTCTAGTAAATCTCGAGGACGAGATTTTTCTTAAGGTGGGGAGGATGTAACAACTGTCACTAAAATCCATAATTAGGATGGTACTTAGCTATTAAGGAAACCCTAATTAAGAAACCCAAGTAATTCTGCACTAACCCTAAAATTTCCAGAACAATCAGAATCAGGATCAGGGCCCCTAAAACTCAGGGGGGGGATAAACCCTAGCCAACAATTATCTTCATAACTCTCTATCAAATTCGAAAATTGAAAAACTGTCGACACAGCAAGCCTAGTTACACACGTAGCTACCCTATGAACATAGGTTACCACTCGCGTAGCGCGACACCTATAGGGGGTAACCCTCGCGCTACGCGACGGTGTCAAATTTCGGGTATAAATAGAGGGGGTTGGGACTTGAATTCTGTCTTTGGAACAACGTAAATCCGATTTACGTAGATCAAGTTATCACAGAAACAGTCCAACACACACACACAATTATCGAAACGCTGCCACAATCAGGGTAATAACTCGATCGCTATTACGATTCAACGTCCGATCGATTATAACTATCCAACGATAGTCCAGGTGCTGCTCAATTGAGCTTGTACTTTGATTATTCGTCGTGATTTCGACTTGAATATTAGAGTGCTGTTCGAATTCGGACTATGCTCTGTTATTCGTTGTGAATCCGATTGAATTATCGAGTATTGCACTGATTAATCGTTGTGAAGGTTTAATCTCGTGAATTGACGTAATTGCTGTATTAGTTACTAACCTGTGTGTGTGCATTGTGTTAAATTAGATTTAATCAAGGATAATCAGTAGGCTTATATCTATTGCTCGTTAATCTGCAATGTGAGTCATTCTTCTTTTTAAATTGTTTTCTCACCGTTTGTGAGTAAGTATTACAATACCTCAAATTATTTTCAAGGTTATAATTACAGGGATTAAGTCTTTGTAATCACCAAATTACAGCTGGTATGTGGGGTATTGTGCACATTACTGTTATTATCACACTATGTGAGTGAATATTACTCTATGTGAGTTATTATTACTCTGTGTAAGTACACCGTCACTATTAGGGCAACGGGACCCAATAGTGGTATGACCACAGTCACAGAAATGAATCGAGTGACAAATACCCATTCTTGATAATTGGTTGATAGAAACATTGTAATCGCTCTTAATACTGTAAATTATAACTAACGGGTCGTTTTAGAAAACAGAATGATTCACTCAGTATTTCCCGCTGACAAAACCTTTTTAAAACGCGTTTAAGGTAATTACAGTAGATTGGAGTAAGGATTAGATCCAGCACTGAAGGACTTCAAGAAGTGGCTTATTTCATTAATTAAATCAAAATTAAGAAATATCGTTTTTATATTAAGAGCTACCTTTGTAAAACATGGGTTTATCCCATCTATTTAATAAATAAAATCCGGTGTTTTTAAACTCTGATATTTTTCCTAACTCACGGTCCTGATAAAATTTCCGCTGCAATGTTTTTTTTTTCAAAATAAAAATAATCACCGGTACCACGGGACTGCTCACGACACCCGATTCCGTCCAGGGTTGGTCGGGGGTCGTGACAAATACAAACTTTAGAAGACATGCTTCGAGCATGTGTAATTGATTTTGGTGGTAACTGGGATAACCACTTACCTTTAATTGAATTCTCCTATAACAATAGTTATCATTCAAGCATCGAAGCTGCCCAATTTGAAGCACTGTATGGACGCAAGTGCAGAACTCCAGTTTGTTGGGCAGAAATAGGAGAAAGTCAATTATCAGGTCCTGAAATTGTGCAAGAAACCACAGACAAGATAACCCAAATCAAAGAAAGACTAAAGACGGCTCGAGATCGCCAGAAGAGTTATGCAGACAATCGCCGCAAGCCACTAGAATTTCAAGTCGGAGACAAAGTACTTTTGAAAGTCTCTCCTTGGAAAGGAGTAGTACGATTTGGTAAGAAAGGAAAGTTGAGTCCAAGGTACGTAGGACCGTTTCCAGTAACCCAACGAATAGGACCAGTTGCTTATCGTTTACAGCTACCAGAAGAACTAGCTGGAGTACATGATGTGTTTCATGTATCCAATCTCAAGAAATGTCTATCGGAAGAATCCCTGGTAGTACCTCTTCAAGATATTGAGGTAAATGAAAAGTTGAAATTTGTAGAAAAACTACTGCAAATAGAAGACAGAAAAGTCAAGTTTCTCAAGCACAAGCGACTCGTGTTGGTCAAGGTCAAGTGGGATTCAAAAAGAGGACCCGAATACACCTGGGAGCTGGAATCAGAGATGAAGCGCAAATATCCTCACTTATTCCAATAAATCTCGAGAACGAGATTTTAAATAAGGTGGGGAGGATGTAAGGACTCTCAAAATTTCCTAAAAATATACCCGTATTTATAAACCAGGACCCCTGAAACCCTAAACCACATTGAAAATCAAGAAAACAAAGTTCTTGAGTTTCAGGCGGGCCGCGTAAAGGTTGAGCATAGCCTTACGCGGGCCGGGTCAACTAGGGACTTATCAGAGTGCGTTTAACGGTCTCAGACGGGCCGCGTAAAAGACAAGTTATGTCTTACGCGGGCCGCGTCAACTTGAGGTTGACCGGATAAGTATGCCAGGGCCACGTGTTGACCACCTGGGGGACCTACGTATGACCAATCAAGCCTACGCCTAGACTGGGCGGCTAGGCGGGTCGCATAAACACAAGCTGAAGGTTTACGTGGGCCGCGTGAGACCTCAATTTCAGCTATAAATAGCCTGTTGCATGCACAGTTCACTGGTGTCGACAAATCGTTCAGATTTCGTTTCCTCACTGTCCAAAATTATAATTATAATAGTATAGCGAGGCGCTACCACGATACCGGGTATTAACTCGATCGCTATTACGATTCAACGTCCGATCGATTGAAACTATCCAACGAATGTTTAAGTGCTGCTCAAATTAGGGTTTATACTTTGTCATTCGTCGTGATTCCGACAGGATGTTTGAGTACTGCCCGGACTCGGGCTATACTCTGTCATTCGTTGTGAATCCGCTGGATGTTTAAGTATCGCACTTTGTTAATCGTTGTGAGGGTTTAATCTCGTGAATTGTCGTAAATGCTGTATTAGTTACTAACCCAGTGTGTGCATTGTTATTTAAATTAGGTTAAACAAGGCTAATCAGTAGGCTTATACACTGCTCGTTAAATCTGCAATGTGAGTCATTCTCTTTTTATCAAACTGTTTTACAAAACTCCAAATTACTTTCAAAGTTATAATTACAGGGATTAAGTCTATATAGTCACCAAACTACAGCCGGTATGTGGGGTTTTGTATACATTACTTGTTTCCCGTCACACTTGGACAAACGGGTAGCCAAGGGGTGATCTGACCACAGTAACAGACACCATTGGACAAATGGGCTAGCCAATGGATGGTCGAGTGACAAATACTGTGAGTAGTTGGTTGATAAGCAGAAACATTGTAATCGCTCTTAGTATTGTGAATCATAACAAATGTGTCATTTTCAGTAAACTGAATGATTCACTCAGTATTTCCCCACTGACAAAACCTTTTTCAAACATGTTTCAGGTGACCTGTTGTGAGCAAAGAAAAAGTGCCATGAAGCACTACAAGCTTAGAAAAGTGGCTCTATGTAAATAAATAAAAGAAACGTGTTTTGAGAAATAAAGATTTCCCAGTGAAATCACTTGATTGTAAATTACAGGGTTTTATCCCTAAATTATGTAATAAAGTAAACGGGCATTTTTATTACTAAAAGATCCTGTATTAAAGACTTCTGTTGTCGCCTAAATTAAATACCATGGGATTTCCTGCCCCACGTCTCTGGACCGGGTCAAACCGGGGCCGAGGGCCGTGACACTAACTACTACTAAAACTATGCTAAAACGACACTAAGACGAAGCAAAAACACTAAACTAGACTCAATGTACACTATCCCCCGTCGGCACTTTTAATTGTCCCAATTAAGAGCCAAAGTGTCGAACAATGACATTGAAGTCCAATCCGCGCTTAAAATTAATTCTCTTTTTAGTTGTTTTGAAAATAAATTTCAGCGTCGAAAAATTCCGCCTAGCGAATGCAAAAATTCTGTTTTAATGCACAAAGTTTAAGCTTCAAGTGTCAATGCATCATACCAAACTAATCCACAATCAAATGCATTCACTATCCCCAACCAATACTACCCGAAGACATGTATTAGATGCAAGTAAAGTCGTTTGCTTCACAAGATATTAAACCATATTTTTCTAATAAATCCCAAAACAAGAACCATCCGCAACCAATAAAGCAAATGCCAAGCCAAACCCATCCACAACCAAAAACCATACAAGCAAATGCATTTTATTACGGACTCGACGTGGACTAAGATTCTAAAACCCCAAATAAGGACTCAAGCAATGACTCGAAACTAACCAAACATTAAGACTCAATACCCTATAACACGAACTGGACCCGACTAAACGGACTCGACACCAACTCAGCTGAACGGGCAGCAACCGACTGACTCTAAGCAGCCTAAAACATGACCGACTCGAACCAAATAACTGACTCGACACAACCGGACTTCAACCGGACATACCAATATTAACCCGACTCACACAACTCACATATTAACACAAAGCTGACTCATAGAAAGACTCGTCAAACTGAACCGATCAACTCAGCCAAAGACTCAACCTGATTATTGACTCGACAACCAAAGAACACACCAGGACCGACCTGACTCGACTACAATAACCACAAATGACTCGATACATATTGCTCGACTGGACTGACCATATTAACAACGAGGGTGGACAAAACCCTAACTCAAACAGACTTAAACTCGACTCCAAACAACAAATAAATAAGAGAACAAGCAAGGACATACTTGATTTGTCGAAAATAGCAAGAAAAATTGAGGTCACTCAAGTTTCAAAAGTGTTCCAATCAGGTCACTCAACATTCACTTTTTATTAAAATTAAGGGTTTTTTCATCCATTTCATAAGTAACCATGGTGATGTGGATTTTTGTATCTTTTTTCCCTTTTATTTGATGCTAACTTTGAGTGATGACATTAATTGTAACTTGTTTTTTTAATTTTTAATAAAATTAAAGTGTTTTTATTTTTAATAAATATAATTTCATATATTAAAATAATCCGACCCCAACATCTTATTCTTCATTTTTTTCTTGACACATAGAAAAAAGGACATGACTCGATTTGAATGTTAAGTTATCTAGTTGGGACAAAAACGATACAAGTGACCTAATTAGAACACTTTTGAAACTTGGTTACTATTTTGTGACATATTCCCTTTAATTACTGTTTCTAAGGCTATCGGCCAATTTACCCAAAGATCACCCGAACCCATAAGGATACAAATAATCAACACAAATTTATTACGTGAAAGACATTCACCAAAACTTATGTGAAACAACAAGTAATCAACAATCAAAAGTAAATACACACACGCACCAAATTAGAAATTCTAGAACAATTTACTTTCAGAGATCAATCCATAACAAACAATAAAAAACCGTTAAAAATCCAAAGTTGATTAAACTATCAACTTGCCTAGGTAGTAACGAAGGTTTTAGCCACTAAACATGATGTCTAAAATAAATAAAGCAAGTTCAAAACAAGAATTCATTGGAAAAGTATCGAAACAAGAAAATAAAGAAAACCAGGAGATAAGACCCGAACAATCTTCGTTCCTACACTCCAAGCTTCAATCGAATGATTCCCGCAAGCTAAAGCACTCCGAAATACTCGAAATCTTTCCGAAATTCACCCTAGGGTTCTTGGATTCGTAAGTTGTTCATAATGATGATTAACTTTTTCTTATATACGAAACCCTAGTGCCGAACAAATAAAATCCGCCAGTTAACCCCGTCGCATCGCACGACGGGGAAAGCCAATCATGGTGGCGCGACACGAGCATGATTAATTTGAAGATGGCTGTGGCGCGACGCCACGACTGTTTTTTCACAGACTTTGCATCCAAAACTCAGCTTTGACATCCCAAAATTCTTCAAATTTATTCTAACTCTCTTAGACTTGTTCCAAAACTTAATGTTTCAGCATTTTAGCTCGTTTTTGCTCCTTTTCAGCAACTATACGTATCAAGACCTGGAAAAATGCAATTTGATCAATAGCACGTAATTCTAACTAAAATGAAACTATAAATAACGATAAATTGTACAAACTATACACGAATAAAGGATGTATTTTGCAATACATCATAGCTCTATCAACTAATACCCCGTGTATGCCCACTCGGCAATTTAATCGGTAAAATACAGGGACTTTCATGATAGAGTTTTTTCGTTTAGTCTAAATGTATTATCCACCATGTTTCAGTGGTCCACATAAGGGACGCGCACATAGCCCAAACCAGCGCTACCGTAAAAAGTGTTGTCTCGAACCAGGGACGCATGCTTTTAGAAAAAAATTGTGAACTCACCTTGCTTAGCTCAACAGATTAAAAGTACCCGAGTTAGAATGGCCAACCACGTCCTACTATGGTTACCAAGATTGTTAGGGTTTATGTATGCAAATTCACGTAAGTTCTACACGTATATAACAAGTAACATGCGTACAAGTTGTCACAAATATATTATCGAGTAGTTTTTAAGCATATGTTCAAAATATAAATTATGACATGCTATACACCATTTATACAATCATTAAACATATTTGGACACTAAAGGTAGCAAGTTCGACACTTTATAAGCTTACAATCATGCATAGCAAAACTCACTGAAAATAGGTTGTTTTAGGATGCTCGTTTACCTTACTCACGAGATTGAAAAAATTACGATCCTTTTATGTGAAGTTCCCCTCGGAGGGGTTGGCCTTGTGTTAAATTTTTAGAGTCTAATTCTTTGCCAAAAATTTATAAAAAATCATTTATGCAGCAATTAGATTCGTCACTTTCTGACTGCAGCTCACGAAAAAATTCATTTAAAAATCCTCGGTAATTTGATTGACATAATTCCAGTTAGAGATTTTCATGACCTCCTAAAGATACCTACAGTAAGAAGGTGAGATCATAACTCAATTCCTAAATTCAGTTATGACATTCATAATGGGCTGCAAATTCTGCTAGAAAACGCAGCCTGAACCTTTGGTACGGAAAAATTCATAAAACATTCAATTTTCGTCGAAAAAATGCAATTCCAATGGGGTTTTAAAGCTATTTCCTTAAATTGCATTTTAGACTCAAGAATCACATTCTTGTCACTTTTTCTCCACGTTACAGCCAATACAAGTCGGCTGTAAATTTTGATCAGGTTCTCTTTGGATTCAGCTTTCAATTATAACATTGTTTATGACACTATAAACCCTATTTTCAGCAATCAAAACCCCAACAACACCACATACACGAATTTAGCATCAAGTTTTATCATCAACATAAAACATAATTAAAAACCTAGTATGCATACATGATCATCAAGTTACTATACTATCAAGAATCATTACATAAACATCAAAATACATGTTTTTTAGCAAACCCTAACACGTATAAGATCATGTTTTCATGCATCAAGAATCAAAGCAAGATCAAGATTTCAAATCACACACATGTAAATGCAATATAACAACTAAGATGTGATTACCGGAAGCAAGCAAAGAGCCTAGAGATGGAGAAGAAGATCAAACAAGCAAGATTAGGGTTCTTGGTTTTCTTGAAGTCGCCTAGAGTGAGAGAGAGATGGATAGTGCGTACGTGAATGGGAGGGGGCGGCCTAGGGTTGGGTTGGATTTGATTTTATTACTTAAAAAAAAACCACCTTACAATAAATGCATAATTGGTCCCTCAAGTTTCCCAATTCAAAGCTTGGGCAGAAAGTTATCACAATAACTTTGAAGAATGATACTCAGGTCCTTCATTTTGCAAAGTTAACCAAATTAACTATGTATTTTTGTTTGTGTGCTACTAACTTGTGAGTTTATAAATTGTAATTAACAGAAAAATGGTTAACACGTTAACCTGAAAGTACGGGATGTCACAAGTGCCCTCTGTGCAGTTGTTACACTATCGTTGGCCCCTGTTGCGCGCCCTCAAGTGAGACAGTGGCGCCCTCAAATGTGACAATGGCGCCCCCAATGAGGTTTTCTCTATCTTTTTTCATAAGTTGATTTCCTTTCTAACCATGCAACTTCTAGCGTCCACCAACCTTCCTAAATCCTTCAATTGACATCTGAATTACATCAACTAAGCTCCAAACACCTGCAAATTATATAATACTCAAAGTAATTCGATTTCACACATAGAAACACATAAAAGCTTATTGTTAAACCTATTAGAACATGGTTAAACACCCTCTCATCAATGCTGGGTATTCAAAATCACGTAATGGACTAATGTGTATTCAAAATCCTGTAAAGTTATTTTAGAAAATTATAGCAATAGGCTGCTCGAATTAAAGCGAATAAAATTCTCGTTAATACAGTGTATTTTTTTTAAATATTAATATATGAAAAAGTTATAGCCGTTTAAAAATCAATGGGGGAAGTTGTTTCAAGTGAGAAATGACTAAATTACACTTAAAGCTAATGCCACTTGTCATTCTCTCCATGTCTTGTACGTGAATATGGTCTTGTATGTGATCATTTCTCTATTTATGTAATGGATTTCACAATAAAAGATATTGATGGATATTTGGGATTTAAAAGTACATGGAGAATGAAAAGTCGAAAAATATGGGCTTCAAATCCAATTTTATGCTAAACACTAAATCAACCAAATACGATTACATGTGCTTCGTCGTGCTGATATAAATTTAAATAGGTTATTTATGTTGGCGCTAATTGGATGGATCATCTTACATAAAAAAAAACTCATAAATACTCATATTTAAAAAAAGCAAAAAAAAAAAAGAAAATTGGGAACCTTTTATATATAGTTTTCGAACGTTCATGAATAGTAATTTCAAATTTAAAATAATATATAGCTTTTTAATATTTTATTATATCAATATATTATTTTTAATATTTATAATATATAGCTTTTTAATATTTTATTATATCAATATATTATTTTTAATATTTACTTTTAACATGTTTTAATTTCTATTTACTTTTAGCTTTGAACGTATTTTCTTTTTTCCATTTTCTAAAACCGTATTTCCTTTATCATTTATTTTGTTTTTAATAAATCTTTTTTCTTTTTTAAAATCATCTTTATTTTATCAATTAATTTGATATTTCTTTAATAATTTATGTTCGTTAATTTTTTTCTAAAAACTTAATATGTAGTTGTGCTTAATATTTAACCTCGATTAATATACGTTTTATTAAAAACGAATTTCTATTAAAAAAATAAAGTATTTATTTGATATCGTAAAATGAAACGATGATAAACTGAACTAATTCTAACGGTTTGCATGTCTAAACAACATACTACATTTTCAAATAACATTTGTTTTATATTATCATTTGCTTCGTTTCGCCGCAACGGACGACATAAAAAAACCTAGTGAATGTTATAGATACAAAGTCTTTTTCTATTAATCAAAATCACAAATAAAACATTAACTCTATCAATCTATTTATACTAAACTAATAATTTGAAAAAGAAGCTATCCTAAACCAATACCAACTTAAACTAAATTAAATAAAACTATTTAATTAAACTAACATTTACACCTAATTTAATTCACCTAGAATTATCACAAACAATCCTTGAACGTTTGTCACCTTTCAATTTTAACCAAACTTAGACTTAGGTAGTGTTTGGTATGCAGGAATAAAAGTTGGAATGGAATGCATGATTACGAGGGAATGAAGAAATAGGTGTTTGGTTGGTCAATGGAATTGAATCACCCGTTCCAAAAGACGTTTCATTCCCTCAAAATAATTCCATCCATCCCCCATGTTTTTTTTTTTCATTTCATCCCCTCTTGCATCATTCATCAAAAACATCAGAACCCACCACCTTCGCCACAACCCACCACCACCACCACCTAATACCGACGCCATCGCCGCCACCCGCCACCACCTCACCCCGACAGCCACCGTCACCGCCGTCTCTCACCCTCCACTGTTATCACCAACAGCCGCGACCAACCACCAAAGCCACTCGCCACCGCCGCCAACCATCATCGTCGACGCCACCACCACCACCAACCGTCGTCGCCGCCACCCATCGCCACCTCCGCCGCCACCCACCCCCAACGGCCGCCTTGCTGCCACCACCACTCGTCGTCGCCGCCGCGCCGCCACCACCACCCATCGCCGCTGCCGCCACCCACCACCGCCACCTACAATCACCCACAATCACTACTAACGACCACCACCACTCACCGCTGATTTTATTACTTCGTTTTTCTTGCCTACCGAACAATACACAATAATAATTCATTACATTCACACATGGTAACCAAACATGACATGCAATGGTAGTGATCCATTGCATTCCCTCGTACATTCCATTCCCTCGTCCATTCCATTCCTTCGTCCATTCCATTATCTCATACCAAACAGACCCTTAGGATTAAACCAATAATTTATAGGTTGATGTTTCATATGCTGCGTCTTACCCTTTGTGCATTACCGTAAAATAGGTCCTAATTAAGCAATCTAACATGGATATATAAGATAAAAACTGGATGCGAGGTTTCACTACTTGGTTTATATTATCTGTATATTATTTTTTATTCTGATGTGGATAGAGTAAATAAGAAAAAGAAATTCTTCAAAGGGAATAATATACGTATTTTCTACGAGATTAAGGAACAATATCTAAGTGAATAAAAACTAAGGAAACAATATTTAAGCAAATAAAAACTACCTACAATGAATAACGATTTGCTATTTTTTTATATAAACTTAAACATAACTTTATAACAACACATTCACAATCAAAATAAATAATTACAATGGTGCATATTCAATACTATCGATATCCACCTATTTGAAATTTGAAAAGTGTAAATAGCAATATTTTTGTCCCCTATTTACGATTGTAAAATAACTAATTACCATACATTGTAAGGCTATATAGTGTTGTAATACATGCATAGAGTCTTTTAAAAAATTAAATTGATTTTTCACTTTAAACCCATAAGGTTTTTATCTTTTCTATTTTAACCGATTTGTTTTTTTTTTTTACCTAACCACAACATTTTTTTAATTTTAAACTTTGGTCACCATACTTTTTATCTTTCGCAAGGATTTTTTTTACGCTTTCTTTTAAATTTTGCGAGTTAAAACGCTACAACGTACGTGTAGAGTTCAACGTTGTTTTTCGTCTGGATACATCGAACACGTGTTTTTATATGGTTAGTGCATCGCATAACGTTTGGACTAATCAATTTGATGTTTATGAAGTACTCGCGCGCCTATTTTATTACAAATACATTGATTGGTCATTTTTTTTATTACAAATACATTGATAGGTCATTTTGAAATTGAACTTATATGTTTTAATATGGTGTAGATATTTTTATTTTTTTTAACAATGAACTTCATTATCACACTCTTCAAATACAAGTTAGAAGCTTAAAGCTTTTTTGGAGGCTCTATCCTTTATTTTTATATAGAATGTTAATAGAAAAATGAAGTTTCTTTTGGTTTTTTTATTGATTTTATATACGAGCTTTTCCGATTTTGATGGTTATTTATGGTTATGTGGCATTGCTAATAGACATGATTTCAAGACCCCGCCGCAACGCGGGGATAGTTTTTCTAGTTAATATCATTTTTTATTAATTTCATACACTATCTAAACGATAAGTACCAAATAATTATATTCCTTGGAAATTAAGCAACATGTAAACCTATTCGAGTATAATATGATTTCTAAATATCCGGAAAGTTTTAAAGAAATATCTACATAAAAGTTGTGCATGCATGCACATCTCTCACACAAAGAGACAAAAGTGCTTATTTCCCAATTTTCTTCATACGATTAAACATCCATGGCAACACTATCAAGTTCCAACAAGAAGATTAAATTCCACTATGGTTTTGGTGGCACAATCACACCCGGTAAGAACAGTGGCAAACTACGATACAAAGGCGGAACGAATGGGATTCTAAAAGTGGACCGTGGTATTACTTACACGGAGCTTGTAGTAAAGTTATGGGATGCAAGTGGACCGTCTATGCGTTTGAGGTGTAAGTTGCCGCACGATGATCTTGACTCGTTAGTTCATGTCAGGTCGGACGAGGATCTTGCGTATGTCCTTGAAGAATATGATTGTTGGTGCACTTGTGTCTGTACTTTGTCTGTATTCGGTCTGTATGTAAACGATGTCCTAAATCAGTCTGTAAGTTGACCAAGTCAACTATCCTCCTAGTTTGACTTGGACAACATGATGTTTATCTGAATCGAAGGATAGCCTCGAAGGATACGCATCATCCTTCGAGGTGCTCGAAAGATATGGTTCGACCATGGTTCGACCATTAGGCATCGAAGGATGATCCTTCGATGTCCATGCTGATCTTTCGGACACATTGTCATCGACAGATGATCCTTCGGACCATCTGTCGAATCCTTCGGACAGACCTGTTATGTATGGGTATAAATACCCATGCAGTGTGTTAGTGTTAGACAGATGCACATTTGGAGAGTTAGAGAAACTCTGCTGGAAAATACACACACACACACTTTAGAGAGTTTGCAAACAAGATTGTAAACATTGTGCTTATAACCGTAAACCTTCATACGTATTAATACAGTGGTGTTAATCGGTGAACTTTGTGTGTTCTTGTGTTTGTTCTTGCATCATCCCGGTTTGCCCGCTAGCTTGGATTCCGCACTCGCTAGTGGGTTAGTATAACAAGGTTTAGGTTTGTTCTCGATCCTCCGAGAAAAGGGACCTACAAGTGGTATCAGAGCCTCGCTCTTTACCTTGTTTAAAACCGGTTTGTTCAAGTTCTTGGTGTGTTTGGACACTTGGTTTAGCACCCGTTTTTGGTAGTTTTCTGCATAAAAACGCGTACTAAACCTATCGGGAGTGTTCGGGGTCGGTTTGGGTAACATAAAAATCGTTTTTGTGAAACCTTGATTTTTCCGGCCATATCTCCGGTGTGTTTCCGGTGACCAGTTCTTGAAGATAAGGTTGCTTATTTTGGCAAAAATTTTTGAAAGTCAACTGTTTGGTGAAAAGTTGTTGCAGAACCATCCTTTCTGCCGAAAGTTGGTACATCAACACATCACCTTTTTCACCAACCCGTCGTACTTTGTGTCAGTGTGTCAGAGCTGTCGAAAGATATCCTTCGACATCGAAAGATATCCTTCGACATCTTTCGATCAAAGGCAGCTCGAAAGATAAGCATCCTTCGAGTAGTCTTTCGAAGTCTAAGGGTTATCCTTCGTAGTTGGAATCTTTTCGAAAGTTGGTTGTCCGAAAGATAAGGATACGTCTCGAAAGATAAGGATCTTTCATTGTGAATCCTTCGAGATCAGTATTCGAAAGATATAAATCTTTCGAACATTGAATCTTTCGTGATAATCAGTCGAAAGATAAGGATCTTTCATTGAGAATCTTTCGAAGACTATTGCTCGAAACTCAACAGTAATCTTTCGATCACTGTTGATCCTTCGAACAAGTCTTGATCTTTCGATCAGATTGTATCTTTCAATTGTTGTCTGTTTGTTGTTAACAGTTTGTGGTGTGTAGGTTATTTGTTAATTTTTGATCACAATGAGTTGCACAAGTCCTTGGGATTGGAGTACGGATCCACAACCAGATCTGAAACAGATGTCGATGGCTGAATATATGACGAGTGCCATTCCAAAACAACAACAATCAATAAGTTCGTGTCAATGGGCTTTGGTATCCAATCAAAGTCAAAGTCTTCAGAATCTTCTGATTAGTGAGAGTGAAACAGGCAGTAACAATCGTCCACCAAAGCTGAACCACATGAACGATTTTCCGTCATGGAAAGGCCGCTTTCACACATATGTTCAAGGACAAAGCACCGACCTTTGGATGTGTTTTGTCAATGCATTCAATGAAAGTCTTGAAAGTAGAGCATCCACTTCAGAAGGTTACGCCAATATGCTTGAAAATGACAAGAAGGCTTATGAATTGGAGAAAAAGGCATATGCCATACTTACTCAAGCACTCAACAAAGACATCTACCATCAGTTTTCATATTGCAAGACCACGAAAGCATTGTGGGATGCCTTAGTTGCTAGAGGAGAAGGCAATGCAGCTGCTCGAAAGTCTAGGCATGATTTGTTGAAGAAAGAATTTGAATCATTTCAGTTCTTGGAAAACGAGACTCTGAATGATATGACCACACGTTTCTATCATTTGATTAGTGAAATGTGTGCTTATGGGGTGGCAGCTACTCAACAAGACATGGTGAACAGGTTTGCTGACGCCCTACCCCCAAAATGGAGTTCGTTTATTGAGCTGTTGAAGCATACTAAAGCTCTAGATGAGATTAACATCTATGAGTTCATTCAGAAGCTGGAACATAAAAATGATGAAGAAATTAGGAAAGCAAGGCGTGCTCCAGCTCCTCAGAATACAGAAATGTATTTGCCTGGTTTTGGTCCTTCAGCTAGTTCTGTTCAGCAACCGAAGCTTCAAACTGCTTTTGTGTCCAATACGAGTTCCTTTCCATTTTCTCAATCAACAGCTGCTGCACCACAACCTCAATTCGATCCGAGGTCCTATATTCCTGTTCCAACACAGCCACAACCACAACCTCAACAACAACAACAGCAAGCTCACTATACAAGCAATCCTCAACCTCAGCCTCAAAGTCATCACACAATCCGAGTCGACAACTCAAATCTTTCACACCTTAGCATTGAAGTTGCTAAGGAACATATGGAAATTATCAACACCATGGTCAGTGCTTACTGTGGTTTGGTAGCTGGTCAGCTTGGAAACATCAACATGACCAATGAAGATTATGATCAGATCGACAAGGAAGAAATGGAGTTGATGGATATTAAATGGGCTTTTGCTAGTGCGGTTAGAAGGGCAAAAGATTTCATGGCGAGAACTGGAAGAACTTCGTTGGAAGGAAAGAAAAACACGAAGTATGGGTTTGATATTAATGCCGTCACGTGCTTTAATTGTGGCGAGAAAGGGCACTTTAAACGTGAGTGCACTCGACCAACAAAACACGGCAATCACAACCCGTTCAGAAACCAGACTAATGCGAATGCCCAACAAGAAAACCGTGAACGGAGGATGGTGGCAGTGAATAACAATCAGGGACAGCCTGGAGCTACCAATCACAATCGGGCTTTGGCTGTTCAAGCTGATGAAGGATGTGACTGGTCAGTGCAGTTTGGTGAAGGTGATCAAGGAAGTGGAACTGCATTGTATGCTAAAGTCATCGAGCAGGTTCATAAAGAAGAATCTTCTGGGAGCGATGACAGTTCTGGTTATTCGGGCAGTTCGGATGAAGAAGGCTCTGTTTCTGGGGATAATCACTCAGAGCCTGATGTGAATGAAGAAGGAGATGATGATATACAGGAGCTACTGAATGAAGCTGATGAGCTTAAATGTCAGAAATCAATTCTGATTAGGAAGGCTGCTGATACATCAATGGAAATGGAAAAGCTATTCTCTGAAGATGGAGCTTTTTCTTTTCAAACTGCCTTTATGGCAAATGGTTCAGCCTCTACTAGTCAGGTAACTTCTGAACCTCCTGCTCCTAGTATTTGTAAATCATGTGCAGAGATGAAGCTTGAATCAGAAAAGCTTCATAGTCATAATCAGAATTTGGTTATTGAACTGTCAAAATGCCAAGAGGCAAACATGGCTTTAACCCGGAATGAAAAAGAATTTAAATCTGTAATAGAAACATTAAAGAAAAATGTGTCCGAGGTTAACAAAGTAGTTTACCACAAACAAGTAAGTATAAATGAGTACATTAACCTTGTGGAAGAAACTAAGAAGCAATTAGCCATTGCCCAATGCAAGCATGATGCGATCAAACAGAAATTGGATAGTTATTCTAACTCCCGATTTGTGCTTGATCACATCATAGACGTTCAACAACTGAAAGGTAACGTGAAAGGTGTAGGGTATAAGGCGTGTCCACCCCCTTTGATGGACAACTATACCAAGATGCCCGATGAAGAGGAAATGCCTCGGTATGAACCCAGTGTGCCTTTGAACTTTGAGGAATTTTCTACTGGCCTAGGGTTCAAATCGGACAGTTCTTCAAACACAGCCCCTAAGGAACAAGAAACTTCACCATCCATGAAACAAAGTCCTCCAATTATCGAGGACTATGAGACATCGGATGATGAATCAGATGTGGCTGTAAGTGATCAGGATAAATCACTTGGCAAGATGAAAGGAGTAGATATTCCACGAGAGAATCACATCCTTTGTGATCCTGATACTCCTGAGGTTCCATCTGTTAAAGAGCAAGTGATTGATCCTGTCAAGGTTGAAAAGAAGGCGGTGTCTACTGTTAAAAGCAGTAATGTGTTGTATACCTTGGTTGGAGATAGTAAAATCTATTCAGATCACGTTTTTCCAATTAAAAATGTAAATAAATCTTTGATTGATAAAGTCTTTGAAGACAATACAAACAAATTTTTGGGAAAAGCTCTACCAGGAATTGTGGTAACACAATGTGATCCAATTCCTAAATCTGAAATTAGAAAACAGTTTAGGAATCAGAAATCTTCAACCACTCTACAACCTAGTGCTTCTAAAGGTAAACAACCAATCAATCGAGCTCAAAAGCCTGAAACAACAAGAGCTCGAGTTCAAAAGAAAGAAAAGGATGTCAAGTTTGTGTCATCCAAGGGTACTGATAAGATTGAAACTTTTGAAAACAAATCTAATACAGATTTTGTAAAACAAGTCACAATCTTAAAACGAAACAGTGATAACAATTACACTCAACACACAAACGGGTGTGATGAAAAGGCTAGTACCTCTGGGTCCACGACCTCAACATCTGGTAGTCGATCAGGTTCTCCTAAGTCTGTTGAAAGGAGAACTTGTTTCAAATGTGGAGAAATTGGGCACATTATCAGAAATTGCCCAAATGCTCCAAAGAAGAAAATGGTTGAAAAAGCTTCACCTGAAACAGTTCACCCTCAACGTCGGTCAGTTTCACCTAAACAAGATAAACGAACTGTAAAAGAACAAGAAACTAAACAACGACGTAAGAACATAAAAACTGTTGAAAAAGCTTTAAAATCTGAAGTTAAAACAGTTCAGAAGGAACCAAGTGTGTCACAACCTGTTAAACCAGAATCTTCAAAAACTGGTAGGCACAGACAAACTTGGTTACCTAAGTCGGGTGACAATTCAGGGGGAGCAGTTGTTCTTGAAAACCATCAAGAGATAGAGCTTACGTATCGTGATGCCAAGGGACGACCCAAGACCACTAAGGCTTGGGTCCCCATTCTCAACTGATGTGTTTATTTGACATGTGCAGGATGTTCTAGGAGGAACTATTAATAGTCATTGGATTGTTGATAGTGGAGCATCCAGGCACATGACTGGCGACTTACGGCTCCTGTATGACGTGAGAAATATTAGAGGAGGGTATGTTGCTTTTGCGGGTGATAAAGGAGGGTACATCACTGGAGAAGGAAGTATCTCCAATGGCATCGTGTGCTTTGATAAGATCAATTATGTGAAGCAAATTGATCACAATCTTCTCAGTGTGTCGCAAATCTGCGATAAAAAGTTCTCAGTGATTTTTGATGATGCTGGCTGTTATGTGCTGAAGCCTGGTTTCAAAATTCCACAAGAATGGGTTCTCTTATCGGCTCCGAGAGTTAATGATCTTTATATTCTCGATATGAGCCAAGCGATTACTACATCTGCACAAGTTACTTGTTTTGTCTCAAAAGCCACAGAAAAGGAGTCTATATCTTGGCACAGAAGAATGGGACACATTCACTTGAGAAAAATGAACCATTTGGTGAAAAATAATCTTGTGAATGGTGTGCCTGTAAGAAGTTTTCATCTACAAGATATCTGTGTCTCTTGCCAAAAAGGGGAAGCAAACGAAGAAGTCTCACCCTTTGAAGAAAATCAACACTGTCAGCATGCCTCTCGAACGTCTTCATATGGACCTTTTTGGACCTATGAAGCACAAGACAACGTTTGGTGATGCTTATTGTTTAGTAGTTACTGATGACTACTCTAGATTTTCTTGGGTATCTTTTATGGCACACAAAAGTGAAACTCCTGGCATCCTCAAGGATCTTCTTACAATGTTGGAGAATCTCTATACGTTGAAAGTGAAAAGGATCCGAAGCGACAATGGAACTGAATTCAAGAATCAAGTTATGGATGAGTTTTGTACTTCTAAAGGCATTCTTCATGAGTACAGTTCTCGTTATACTCCACAACAAAATGGTGTCGCTGAGAGGAAGAATCGAACTATTATTGAAACTGCAAGAACAATGTTAGTAGAGTCGGAACTCCCTATTCAATTCTGGGGAGAGGCTGTATCGGCTGCTTGCTACACGTTGAACAGAGTTCTTACAGTTAAGAGACATGGCAAGACTTGCTTCGAACTCCTTCAGAGAAGGAAACCGGATCTTTCTTACCTTGAACCGTTTGGTGCTCCTTGTACTATGATTGAACCGGATGGAAAGTTTGGTGCACGAGCTATCGAGGGTTTCTTCCTTGGATATGCAACTCCTAATTTTCGTGTTTGGAATCTAGCTACCAAAAAGATTGAGCTATGGAGTGAAGTTAGGGTTCAAAGGTACACGAGTCCTGTTAGGGCTCCGGGTGATCCGTGGATGTTCGATTATGATGGGCTATTTGACTCCTTCAATCTGCCAACCTTTGACGAAGAATCAGCAGCGGCTCGAATGTTGTTGGAAAGTGACAACGCTGCTGTCTCGCCATTGGTTAGACCTATTGTTGTTGACCCTCAAGCTTCTACGTCAGTCAACAATATGGTTCAAAATGAGGTTTATGAAGATGCTGCTGATTATAATGACTCTTCTGAAGATGATGAATATCATGATGCAGCCGAAGGATCTTCAGCTCCAGCTGCTCCTGTTCAAGGTGCCTCTGGGGATACACCTCATACGCAGAATATAGATACTGCTGAAGGGAATGCATCCACTTCTAACCACATTCCTGGTGTGGAGTTGGTTGTTGATCTTAATCTGAACAATTTGGGTATCAATGCACGTGTGCCAGATAATCCTGAAATGCGGATTCACGATACCCATCCCCAGCAGAATATCATAGGAGATGTCCATCGCGGGGTGCAGACGCGTAATCAGCTGAGAAACAACCGGAATGCTGGTTTGTATTCAGCTATAAGAGAATCTGGTCAACAAAATGACTGGTCCTTCGCGTGTTATGTGTCACAAGAAGAACCAAAGTCGTGGAAAGAAGCATTGAAAGACAGTGCTTGGGTTGAGGCCATGCAGGAAGAATTACAGCAATTTCACAAGCTGGGTGTTTGGAAGCTTGTTGAAAAGCCTGAGAATTATAAGAAGATTGGCACTCGATGGGTCTTCAAATGCAAGAAAGACGACCGTGGAGTGGTCATTCGAAACAAAGCTCGTTTAGTCGTTCAAGGTTTTCGTCAGATAGAGGGTATCGACTACAACGAAGTCTATGCACCAGTTGCACGTCTGGAAGCTATTCGGATCTTTCTGGCTTATGCCTCATTCAAAGGATTCAAAGTTTACCAGATGGACGTCAAAAGTGCATTTTTACATGGTGTGGTTGAAGAAGAGGTATATGTCGAACAGCCTCCAGGTTTTGAAGATCCTGTTCATCCCGATCGGGTTTGGTTGCTCAACAAAGCTCTATATGGTCTTCATCAAGCGCCACGAGCTTGGTATGCAACCTTATCTACATATCTGTTGGAGAACGGTTTTCGAAGAGGTCTTATCGATTGTACTCTCTTCATCAAAGAACAAGATGGAGATCTTCTTCTGGTACAGGTATATGTTGATGATATTATTTTTGGTTCTACTAATGATGTTTTGTGCAGGAATTTCGAGCGCATCATGCAGGATAAGTTCGAGATGAGTGCTATGGGGGAAATGAATTTCTTTTTGGGCCTACAAGTGCAACAAACGGAGTCTGGGATATTCATCCATCAGACTAAATATGTTGGAGACATCTTGAGCCGGTTCCAGATGTCCGATGCAACGCCCATTGGTACCCCATTGCCAACTAATCATGGAATTACTCCTGACTTGAAGGGTGAACCTGTTAGCCCTTCATACTATCGTGCGATGATCGGATCCCTTATGTACCTCACAGCATCAAGGCCAGATATAATGTACCCAACATGCCTGCTTGCCAGATATCAAGTCAACCCGAAGGCCTCACATCTTGCAGCTGTCAAAAGGATTTTTCGTTATTTGAAGGCTTATCCAGACACCGGTCTGTGGTATCCTAGGGATAATAACTTTGACTTGGTCGCATTCAGTGATTCTGATTTTGGCGGATGTAAAATCGACGGCAAATCCACAACGGCTGGATGTCAGTTTTTAGGAAATCGCCTAGTCACCTGGCAGTGCAAGAAGCAGACGTGTGTCGCTACATCAACATGCGAAGCTGAATACATTGCTGCCTCAAGTTGTTGTTCACAAGTTCTTTGGATCCAACAACAATTGCGGGACTACGGTTTTGAATTCCTAACTACTCCTATATACGTTGATAATTCTGCTGCTTTAGATATCACTAAAAATCCTGTGCAGCATTCAAAGACCAAACACATCGAAATCAAATATCACTTCATACGTGATTGCTTTGAGAAAAGGCTAATCGATGTTGTTAAGGTCCACACCGATGACCAACGTGCCGACTTATTTACCAAAGCTTTTGACAAATCTAGATTTGATTTCTTATTATTGGTAAACGGCATTAAGGTCAAGCAAGAGTAAACCAACATCGGAAAATCATTTTTGTAAATATCTTTGTGTGTTTTTAAATTTGTCTTAGTTTGTTGATTTTAGGGGGAGTAAATCCAAAAATCGGAAAATACAAAAACATCGAAAAATTTCAAAAACACAAAAACAATAGAAAAACAAAAATGAGTTTCCTGGCGAGCAAAAGAGAAAATGATAGTACATCAGTGGTCTATCTAAACCTCTTTAAACCTTAAATGAAAAGCGATAAGCAGCTCTATATAAGATGTATCGGTAGGCTCACAATCATTTTAAAGTGTGCAGGGTGATATAAATCTTAATCGACTGAAGACCAGGTGGGAACCATTCATTGGCATATGGTCTTAGTACCGAAATTTCGTTTGATAGATTGCCGAGGTTCTGAGATATTCGGTCTTTATGCTGCTTATCATCTGGGTATCATGGTTGTATCTTTTACCGAAAAATAACGGGGACGCAAGTCTAGATCTTCCATGATACTATACATACGTGTACATATTGCATACTGCATTCGACCTCAATAAGTGATAAACAATCACATGTCCAAATCAAATAAGTGATAAAATATCACATTTATCCGGGTGTCAAGTTCGTCTCTCTGCTGTACGGAAGTACTGACCTGTTCACGGACTTGCACCTGTGCCCTCATGCATACGAAAATCAAGTTCCTCATCAATAAGTGATTATATCACAAAGGACTTGTTTTCAAATCAAAATAAGTGAGTATCTCACAATTTTATACGGTCAAACAGATGATAATCGGTATACTCACCGGTAAGATGAACTCTCGTGCATACCTTGATACGGGAATGTGTCGTGATGTGGATGAACACCGGTTGGTAAGTATAAATCATACCTTAACGTATCCTCTCGCCATGATTACATCTGATAAGTTGAGCTTAAGTGGACAACAATACCGATAATTGTTATAGGATGCTTATCTTAATGTTAACTAACTGAACAACAAGAGTGTTTTGGCATGACCGTACACTGATATGATTCTCTTACCCTCGAAACTCGCAAAAAGAATGTTTATATATATTTATTTACTGTTTAACTTTTATTTGTTTTCTTTTTTAAACAGTTTCGTCGTTTGGTGCATATCAGCACGACATTAGCGGTGATGTCGTTTGATAACACTCAAAGGATTTTAAATTGTTGTCGTTTACTTTCAAAAATACCAAAAAGATTTTAGGTGTGTTTTAATATAAACTTTATAAAAGCCAAAAAGATTTTATTTCTACTTTATTTTCGATCGTACGATGTTGGAGCTCAAGTCTTCGTTGCCTGAAACCTGAACGAAAACCAAACTGACTAAATCTTCATAAACGGTCGAAATTTGCATGTTTTGAAAGTTAGAATTTAAAATTTGAAAAATTTATTAAACTTTCAAACTGTCGGACGGTGCTTGATTGTGACATGGTCATTCGTGTGTCATTTGCTTATACTATGTTCCAAGCAGTTGTTCTCATTACGCGTTTAGATTTCTTGCATGTGCAGATTCTAAAGGCTAGGAGAACATGGTCGATGACAAGCTTTGGAATGAAGACACGACGAGAAGGCACTCAAAAGATGAAGATGATCGAGTTGCCGCTGGCTATCATCAACACCACAAGGATCTCACTTCATAAAGTTAAAGTATTTCACGAGCATAACTCAAGGGGGAGCTTATGTTAAGGGGGAGTTTGTTAACACACTGCCTACATGATACGGGTAGTTTGTTGATACACTCTCTGCTTTCAAGACGTGAAGACTTTGAAGATCCTCCGACCATGAAGACTTGAAAGGACATCAGAGTTTTGGAAACTCGAAGACCAAAGACTGTCGAAGTTCGAGACAAGTCTACATCTATAGAAGATAAAGACAAGATAAAGACAAAGCTACAGCCAAGGGGGAGTTTGTTGGTGCACTTGTGTCTGTACTTTGTCTGTATTCGGTCTGTATGTAAACGATGTCCTAAATCAGTCTGTAAGTTGACCAAGTCAACTATCCTCCTAGTTTGACTTGGACAACATGATGTTTATCTGAATCGAAGGATAGCCTCGAAGGATACGCATCATCCTTCGAGGTGCTCGAAAGATATGGTTCGACCATGGTTCGACCATTAGGCATCGAAGGATGATCCTTCGATGTCCATGCTGATCTTTCGGACACATTGTCATCGACAGATGATCCTTCGGACCATCTGTCGAATCCTTCGGACAGACCTGTTATGTATGGGTATAAATACCCATGCAGTGTGTTAGTGTTAGACAGATGCACATTTGGAGAGTTAGAGAAACTCTGCTGGAAAATACACACACACACACTTTAGAGAGTTTGCAAACAAGATTGTAAACATTGTGCTTATAACCGTAAACCTTCATACGTATTAATACAGTGGTGTTAATCGGTGAACTTTGTGTGTTCTTGTGTTTGTTCTTGCATCATCCCGGTTTGCCCGCTAGCTTGGATTCCGCACTCGCTAGTGGGTTAGTATAACAAGGTTTAGGTTTGTTCTCGATCCTCCGAGAAAAGGGACCTACAATGATCAATGCAACGAAGATTTGAAGATCAGAGCCATTCTTGATGACACGCTAAGGTTTTCTTGGGCTAATGACCTTTTGTACTGTTTTCGGCCTAAGGATTTTATCATGCATGTCCAAACAATTGAGGCTAGTCGTTGATATGGTTATTTCTTGAATGTTTGGATCGGAGAATATTCATGTTTGTGACTTTGTGTACTAGGTTTATAAGTATATTGGATCGAGCGACTTTTCGTTAATGTCTTGATTTTAATGCACTCTTTATTTGAATTATTCTAGTGGTGTTTCATTTTTTTCTTGTACCAAACTAGGGATAATAATTAAACCTGGATATGATTGGTATATCCAAAACATTCTTGATGGTTAAGGGGACAGGTATTCGGGTATGGGATTATGTGTTCACGAGAGGCTTAGATGGTGTGCGGGGAGGACTTCCGCACAAGGACCGTGATTTCGAGTGACATATATTTTCAAAAAAAATTCGATATATACATGTTATTTTTCTTTAAATAGTAAGTCCATACCAATTTCAAGTAAGTCTCGTTTACAAATCATTTCTTTGGTTTAGACTTTAGAATTTAGCACACTAGGTTACTTGAGCACATTACTAATTGAAAACGAAGTCTTAGATAATTTAAAATGTGAAGAGTTGATCCACCAATTTCCTATGAAGAATGCAAGGAGGGCTGCACGAATCATTGGTTACCTATTAGCTTATTAGTTATTACAATATGTAACTCATTGGAATACTATAATTTTCTCATTTTTCGTAATTGCATTGTTTATCGAATACTACGATTTTGTCATTTTTTTGTAATTTCATTGTTTATCGTTAAGGCATAAGAACACATTTTTTAAGCTCGAACAAGGTATATGAGTTTTCAGAGACATCTTGTATTAACAAAAAAACATATAGTTGTTAACACAAACCATATACCCAATGATTTCTAATTTTGTTTTTTTCCCTTTAACTTTATTCTAGTAGTGGTTCATTCGTGTACGTGTAAATAAACTTTCTTTTGGAATATGTATTTTTTAATATTATATATATTTAATTTATTATATTTTGATTTAGTGTAGCTGTTAAACATAAAATTATTTGCAAAAAATAAAAAAAAATATATTTGAAAGTTCAAGAATATATTTTAAATGAAAATATATAGTTACGTAGAAGCAACTGAGTAAAAAACTCAATTACTGAAACGGTAATGGGCGAATACAAGTGTACAACATCCTGTTTAAATGAAAATGTTAACAAACATCCTGTTCATTAAGATGTGGAATTTGGATGATATTTGTGGGTATGCTCGATACCTGACACTTTATTACCTCACAGGTATTAGACTGAATATGGGAGAAATGACTTTACAATCAAATTCTGCTAATGGATATAAGCTTTATAAAAAAATGAAATTTGATTGTTGGTCCAAATTGAAGTGAATGGCTAGTTATGGCATTTCCTACTAGATTCCGTGAGCATCAATGTCATCAACCTGCAATATGTTTTAAAATATGCTTCAATACAAAATGTATTAGTGAGTATACAAGTTTGATATGTAGCATAAGTATAAAATAATTTTAACGAATTCACATGGCAAACTTAGTTATCAAGATTAACGTAAAATTGGCATGCGAATATACAAGTCAATCCTCTAATTACCGCAAGTATTAAAAACTTAACATGACCATAAGATTACGGGTGGTGCGTTACTCCTATAGCGCTATACATGTTAAGGGGAGGCTCGTACGAAGTTAATGACAAGCTAATCCCATAAGAATGTTCTAGAAACACGAATCAATTATAACATATTAGCATGCATGATTGGATTGTTTTTATGATTGTATAAAATGTAAGTGTAATTGTGTAGGTTTATAGGTAAACATATTGCACCCAAAAGTGTAAAAAGGAAAAAAGGGCGTTCGAGTACACTCACAGTTTTGCTAATCTTCGTTAGTTAAATCCGCAAGTAGATGAGTTGTCGACGAGAGCGCTTAGAACACCGATCGATGTTACCCTACAGGTGGGTAAACGAAGGTGTGAGTGTTGGAGTTTGAGCGGAGGATTTAGATTCCGATTATAAAGCACGTAAGTATAAGTACAAAGTATGTTTAAAACAGAAAGTATATTTCGTCTAGGCCCTTGTCATGACACTGACTTTACTGTGATTTCACGGGTCCTGATTTGCCCGTTAGAATCGGTGACGAAGAACGTAGAATTGAAATAAGTGGAAACCGAACATCACAAACTCGGTTTGGGCGAATGGACAATTCGCATGAAAGGCAGATTCCCTTCGCACGAGTGGGTATACCCTTCTCGCAAATGGGGACTGTTCTGTGCGAATAGGACTTTGTTTCAAACGTTTTAACCATTAATCGGCTTTGTTTGTGAGTCCAGTTGTGTTATTTAGCTATAATATAGTACAGTGTACTGTCCTACAGTCATATAGATCACAGAAGTGATGTATGGAGGCGATGAACTCATTGTATGTTCACCAAAGAAAAAGTTCGTTAACTAAGTTAACAAACCAATTGGTCATGAATAACAGGATGTAAAAGACAGAATGCAAAATACCAAACAACCGAACAAGGACAACCCGGGTGTGCCTTCTCAACATGAAAGGATGAACCAAGTGTTAGAGGCTGGATGAGGTTAACTTATTCTACGTCTAGGAGATTGTTTGATGGTTCATTTGCAAGTTCAAGTGAGATGGTGGAACTAGATTGGAAGCCAAGGCTTCCACGGTTCACACAATGTTATCACAGAATCGTCCATATCGAAAATGGGGATCTGATTAACATTCATGATGTGTTTAGAATTATACACATTTTACATATAGAATTCTCTACATTTTGATGGGTTTGTAATTGGTTTTCCCGTTATTTTGGTACCTATTTGATTACATGTTATATTTACAGGAGTCCGCGAAGAACCTGTTGATTTCGTGATGAAAACGAAGGAAAGCAATTGCAGCGAAAGGAGCACGGAAAGACGTGTCGGAAAACAAGGAAAAAAAGAAATAAAAGTTGCTGCACAGGATCCTTACGGGCCGCAAACCTTACCACATACGGTCCGTAAGAGGGGGCGCGCACGGTTTTTCTTCTAAACAGGCTTACGGACCGCAAGCTTTACTCCATACGGTCCGTAAGAGAGTCGATTTTCGCAAAAAATTCTTATAAATACAAGGCAGCCGATTAGGGTTTGATAACTCGCATACCAGACGGCATTGGAGCATTCTTGGACGATTTTGGAGCATCTTAGAGCTGGTTGAAGGTCTTGGAAGCTTTCGGTTCGAAATAGGAGCGCTTTGGGTTCGTCAAACATTTGTTTTTCGCATTTATTTTGCTTTGAATCATGAATTCCATTGTTTTCAGATTTATTCAGTTGTTTTATTGATCATTATGAGTAGCTAAACGTATAAACTACTTAGGTTGAGATGAACTAGATGTTTGTGATGTTGTTTTGACTTGTTTTGGTTATTTTATGTGATTTACATAACTTTGCCTTGTGATTGATCTTGATATTGCATGTTGGTGTGTTGTGATTGATTATTGATTGATAAATTCAGCAATTTAGGCACGAAGAAGTTCACCCTAGACTTAGGATTTAATTTGAATCGGTTAATCTTAGGGTTTTTCGGTTTGAATATTGAGTTTAGAAATAAACCAAGTTAATTAATAATTAAAATGAATAACTAAAACTAGCATCCTCATCTTTTGACTTGAAAGACGATTAAGGTGAGCTAGATTATTAGCTAATCATTGGTGGGTAGATTGGGTGACCGATAACTCGGGCTCATTTTTACATCGTGGTTAAGGTTTCCTAGGATTTCGATCTTCAAGGTTTGGTTTGGTTTGGTTTGCGTTTTGAGGGTTTTGGGGGTAGAGTTACTTTCATTGCTTGATTCTCATAGGATTTGGTATTGATAGGTCAAGAAGGTTTGTTCTAGCACTTCGCATTTCGTCCTTACCTTTCGTTTGATACATCTCTAGCGAGGGGTTAATAGAGGGATTAGGATATTTAGCCATTACCATAGTCAAGATAGCGTTGCATGATTCTAGGGATTCGATACCTAGGTAGTCTCGTCTCATCATATTTGATTTAGATTTTGCTCCCGAGTTTATGTTTGTTTGCGTGCTTGTCTTGTTTGCTATATTTTCTTAATTAATTAGGTTATTAGTTAAAAATCAAATCAACTTAAAATCAAACTTAAAATTGACTTTTTATTCGATAACGGTTCAGTATCTAAAGTTTGCATATCCGGTCTTGCCATATACACTACACTGCGACCGGTGCACTTGCCGATTGTGTGTGGTTTAGCTAGCGATTCCTTTTTAAAACTTGTTCAGATTTAATATATACATTTCCACACATCAAGTTTTTGGCGCCGTTGCTGGGGACACTGGCACTTTAGAGAACGACCCGAGTCGTCTATTTAGTTGTTTACTTGCTTTCGTAGATTTCCATTGCCTTTAGGTGCCTTTTGCTTGCAATTTGCACCTTTAGGGTTAGATCTGCTTTAGTATTTAGTTAAGTAATCTTTTCATTGTATGCACCATACTCGTTCACAGGGGCCACCTTCGTTTGCTGCTTCATCTGAGCCCGAGCGAGATTTCCACGAGCGCCTTCGCACTTTCCGAGCTAGTCAGGTATACATTCCATCTTCTGCTTTTACTATGGGTAATAACGCTGATCCCCCAGCTAGGAGAGTCGTCGCAGACTACGCCCGGCTGAACGCGACCAATGCTCGTTCTAGCATTACCGGACCTGCTATCGGAGTTAATCGCTGGCAGATTCTGTAGGATCGTTCTCGGCCCTGTTTGAGTCGTTCAGAGAAGTTCGTATCCGAATTAAGAGGCGGAAACTAATAATTCGGTGCTATTGAAGCTGTATTCACTTTAAACTTGCTGTATTATTGATATTGAACTTGATTACAAGATTTGACAGCACTTCGGCAGCATACCGGAACAAACACCTTCAACTCTGTGTTTCTGGATTGCTCATATGGACCTATATATAGACAAGCTGGTTCGCTTATACGTACATGTACGTATAAGCGATCCTACATCGTGACAGAAAAGCGATCCTAACCTAAACATGACACAAAAGCGGACCTAGGACATGAATACATAAGAGAACCTATACAAACAAGCTATTCTAGGTTTCCATGTCATTTCCGATCTGTTCAACTTCAAGACTTGATGAAAGACGTAGTCGGCAGACGTAAGTGCACCAACAGACTCCCCCTCAGATGTTGACAAAGTCTTCATAGAGTCTTCGCACATGTCAATCTTCAATCTTCATCAGTCGACAATCTGCCTCTGAAATATCTGTCGATCCAAGAATCCTCGTTTTCTTTCTTCATCATCACCAAACTCCTCACTCTCGACTATTGACACGGTGTCTTCAGACTCCCCCTCTCATACAACTGGGATCGTAGTCTGGAATTCAAACTTTCACTAGTTCTAAGATCGTTAACAGGCTCCCATCAGGTTCCAGATCGATACCTGGCTCCATTCTCTCTCAGGATCAATATCTGGCTCAAGTCCTGCACAATCTCTACCGAACCATAAGTTTCTACAAAGATTAAAATTTTTCGACAAATTAGAAACTATGTTGAACCAAAATGGTAATGATTTTGCATTCAAGAATTTATTACTAGTTCTTATCAAAACACCTTTACGATCTACACACAAACACTCCCCAAACCAGTTCTTTAAGTTTAGCACTTTGAATTTTGAAAATCAGCATCTCAACACCAGTTGTCGAAAATCTTTTTGATTTTTCAAAATTTATGCTAAAACACACCAAAAATCTTTTTGGATTTTCTGAAAGAAAGTAAATGCAGAAATGAAATATTTACAGACAATATTTTTGTGAATTTGGGCAAGAGGATCATATCAGTTATGAAACATATCACTAACACCATTAAGCTTGATTACATATTGAATTCAAAACAATTTACCTAGATTGTCAGTATGTTTGTCCACTTAAATTTTCACACAGATTTCAATTGATTCGAGATACGATATTAATGTTTTAGAGACTTAAACTTAATTATGTATCACTCCACTTGAATATACTCCCGTATCCAGATCCCAAATATTCAGTCTTACAGGTGAGTATACCACAGATGATATCTGTAAAGGGGTAGATGCCAAACCGTGAGAGCTCAGGTCAGAACTTCCGTTCAGCAGAGAGATGACGGCTCGACTTTCGGTGGGTCCCCTTTAGAGGATCTTTTATTACAACAGCAAAGATTATCAATTTTATTGTTTAATCGGATTGCTGAGGGCGAGCTTGTGCTTCAAAGCTTTTTGCAGAAAGTATTATTCGAGGACTAGGTCAGTATTTCCATACAGCAGAAGTCCCGGAATAATACCCCAGATATCACTGAGCATAAAGACCTAGTATCTCAGAATATGGGACCTTTCAAACAAGATTTCGGGGGTTACCCATATATTCAAGAATAGTTACCCACGAATTAAGTAAGTTCGATTTAGGTTTATATCTCGTTTCAATTTACTAAATGTGCAAAAATCTACTGACACATCCGCAGTAAGATTGTTTATCACATTTTGGCTTTACAATTCTTTAGCATGCTGTGATAGTCCACTGATGTACTATCATTTCCTCTTTTATGCAGCAAAAACTCATTTTTCTTGTTTTATCATGTTTTTGGCTTTTTCAAATTTTCTGATGTTTTTGGATTTTCTAAAAATTCTTACTCCCCCTAAAATTCAAATACATCTAATGAAATTTGAAAACAAATTGTACAGACCATGACAACTGATATCGAAACACTTCAATTCTCCATCCGTTTGGCTTAAACAATCAGAACTCCCCCTCACAACAAAACTATTTTCCCATAATGATTTCAAAACACTTAAGTTTGTTTTAATCAGAATGGTTTTTCCGGAAAATAAGTTTAGTTGCTTTTATCTTTTGTAAAAATGGGCAAAATCATCACATTGTTTACCAATTTCATGAATGATAGTTAAATCAAGTTCAATTTAATGACCTTGATTTAACCACTTGTAAGAGCAACAACATATCACAACAAAAAAAAAATTCAAACCTGTTTTTCAACCAAATTACCATCTTTTGGTTGAATTCTCAAGGTGCCGATTCCTACTCCTCGCTTACAAACCTGGGAGTTCCGGCAAGTCCTGCAAAAACCTCACAAACAAATTTAGAAAGATGCCGATTCATGATCCACGATACCATCTTGGGATCTCCGGCAAGTCAGGTTTTTATTCTTGAAAAAATATATCCACCCAAGCCTGACCTTCCTTGGGTGTAACCTCATTGTTTTCATCTTTCCTTTCAACCGACTTGTAAACCCATCCTTTGGAAGCATAAAAATCCTTAATGCTTTGGGCCTTACCACTGACCATTTTTCCAAAGATGCGTTTTACATTTCCGTTAAAAGTTTTTTCAACATCAATTTTCTTCTTGTCAGAATAAAATTGATTTGAAATTTCAACTTTTCCAATTTTAGATTTATAATTTTTAACATTCAGTGGCGGAAAATTCACATCGTCCACTTTCGGAACTTTTCTTGCAATCTTTTTCTCAACATGTGGCTCCTCTGATTTTATGGAATCAGATTCATCACCAGACTTTTTACCTGATCCTTTTACAACCCATTTCTGATTTGTAGCATTGTCTATTCTTTTGGAAGCACTCTTTGAACATTCTCCTTTTTCATAAGTTGAATTCTCAAAACCTGTGAACTTCCGGGTTGACAATTCAGTCTTCTCAACAATTTTTTCTTTCATTTTTCTTGAGACTTCTTGTTTTGGTCGAAATGTCTTTGGACAATCTTTCGCAACATGACCCACAGCTTTACACTGAAAACAAGATCTCTTTTCAACCTTCTTTGGATCTTCCTTCTTCTTCATGTCCTCTTGCTTTTTAGCAAGGAATTCTTGATTCGTCTGATTTCTGAATGATTTTTCTTTTTCAGCTTCTGTTGTTTTTCCTACAATAAACATTGTTTTTGGTTTATAAACTTTTTCATTTTTATAGTTTTTCTGTGGAACAAAACCAAGACCTTTCTTTTTGAAATTACGATTATGGTTTGGTTTCTGTTGGAAACTATAACCACAATTGTAACCCATTTTCTTGTTGATTCTTTGTTGATCTCTTGAAGTGTACTGTTTGGGTTTTCCATTAAGATTTAAATCTTTTATTTCAGAAATCTTAATTTCTGCTATTTTGAAAACCTTTTGAATCATTTCAAGTCTGACACTTCTTATTGGAAAATTCTCATCAGAATATAATTTGTCAGAACCTTTCAAAGTATATGCTACTTTGATCGATTCATCATTCAAATTAGATTTCGAAAGTAAAAACTCTTTATCATAAACTCGTTTGTCCTTTTTGACTGTTGGCTTTGACACACTGGACCCAGACTTTGACTCGGGTTTTGACTTCGGTTTTGATTCCTCATTGTCATCTGTGTCTAACACCTGATCGACCATACTTTTTATCAACTTTGACTCATGATCAGTGTCTGATGACGTATATGTGACATCAATACTTTCTGGTAAATTATCCGACGACCCAGACTCCCATTTCAAATTGATCGCTTTATTGACTCTTTCTGAATTTGGTTTTCGAGGTGAATATCCATTTTCGACCGGGGGCGGACATCTATTGTAGGATACACTTGGTTTCTTACCAGAAGCTTTCAACTTTTCTTCAATATTTGTCACACACTTTTCTTCATCCGATATCTCCTCTTCTTTGAACGTCTTCAAATCTTTCACCACCGGATAAATCATGTCAACCACAAAAGTAGAACATGAGTAACTATCTAATAATTTCTTAATTTTCTCAGTTTCTATCTTTTGTGTTGCCAACTCAAGTTCGAGATCTGCACATTTCTTTATGTTAAAGTTTGCCGTATCAAGCTGTCTCAGATAAGCAATCTTCAAAGTATTCATAGCTTCAGCTTGTTCACCATCAGAATCTGTATATTTGTTGATTTCTCTGTTCATAGTATCATACGATTCTTTCAACTTATGAGTATTATGCAGCAGCTCATTGTTCTGCTTAATCAGTGAATCACAGTTTAAACACTTTTCAGAAACTTCAACTCGCTCTGCATCAATCTTTACTTCATATTCTGGAACTTCTTTGACATTTCTGCTCGGTTGTAAAAACTCAGCTCTTCTTCTTTTCTCAGCTTTCGCTTCTTCCTTCAATCTTTCTTCCTCTTCTGCCTCTTCTCTGTTCCTTCTTCGTTTTTCTTCAGCAGCTTCCATGACTTTTTTGCACCTTTCTGCACATTTCAAATCATAAGCATTAGCAAAGAAAGCATTAGAAGTATTTTTGGACATCTCTTTGGCCATAAGCTTTTGATCTGGACAAAAATCATCCCAGGTAAAACCTTCTGCCAGCTTCTCATCATCTTGTTCAGCTAAGCACACTTTGCTGTCTTTCGGAAGATACTTTTCCCAGGTAAAATTATCATATTTTCCCTGACTAACAACACATGCTCTTTTCGAATTATCCATCACATCTCTCCCATGAGCTGTTTGTGCCTGCTGATGTGCTGGTGGTGTGATTTGATGGTAAATGGCCTTCTTGTGATAATCATTGTTTCCGAAAGGATTCTGGGCACCGGTAGTTTCACGGTTTTTGCACTCCCTCTTGAAATGCCCCTTCTCCCTACAACGAAAACATGTAACTTTAGATTTATCAAAACCCAAAGCTGAAACGTTTGCATCACGAAAATCATCACGGCCAGTAATTTGTTTAAACTTTTCAGCACGTCTCATCACACTCGCCATACACCATTTTATATCCATCAATTCCATTTCCTCAGCATCAATTTGATCGTAATCCTCTTTTGTGAGCATTGGATTACCGATCTTTCCTGCAACAAAACAACTATAAGACTCTAAAATCATCCCTAACAAAGACATTTGATTTTTTTGCAATATCTTCAGTGTAGTCTTGACCATTTTCAAGGCTTAACACAATGTTACACTGAAGTTTTCTACCATTCTTTGTTACAGAGATGTTAGGATCGAAAGATGAAAATCTTGTGCTGTTGCTTGATCCTTGAGATGCCGTCTTCTCAGGAGAATCTTTAACACTGTAAGCAGTTTCGATCTTAGGAGAATACTTTGTTGAATCAGTAGCACCATGCTTGTAGTACAGACTGATATCCTGTTCTCCATCGTAGTTCTCCATCCTAGCTATCTTTCTCTGCTCCATCTCTTGAGCTTCCAGATGCTTTATGAAGTCTCCTAGTGCCATCTTTTTATATTCTGCTTTGTTGGACCTCAGCATCATCAAAAATGTTCCCCATGTTTCATATGGAAGCGCATCTGCAAGTTTTTCAATTAATTCATCAGTATCTTTCTTAACACCAAGTTTCGTCATATTTCTAACCAAGTTACAATATCTATCAATAATTTGCTTGGTGTTTTCATTTTTCAATCCCCGAAACAAATCAAATTCTTTCTTCATGAGAGACATTTTGTTCTTTAACATATCATCACTTCCCGTAAACTTTGCTTCCAATTCTGTCCA